>NC_058080.1:610751372-611075486 GCF_014858855.1 Bufo gargarizans | reverse complement strand
TTCACATCAGCCAAAACTGGAACAGTCCATTGTCATATATTTAGGCCCTGGCACCCAGACAGAGGAGAGAGGTCCCATAGCAGAGATTCAGGCTTCATGTCAGCAGAGAATCAGTCTTCATGTCATAGCAGAGAATCAGGCTTCACGTCAGCCAAAACTGGAACAGTCCATTGTCATATATTTAGGCCCCGGCACCCAGACAGAGGAGAGAGGTCCCATAACAAAGATTCAGGCTTCATGTCAGCAGAGAATCAGTCTTAATGTCATAGCAGAGAATCAGGCTTCACATCAGCCAAAACTGGAACAGTCCATTGTCATATATTTAGGCCCCGGCACCCAGACAGAGGAGAGAGGTCCCTTAGCAGAGATTCAGGCTTCATGTCAGCAGAGAATCAGTCTTCATGTCATAGCAGAGAATCAGGCTTCATGTCAGCCAAAACTGGAACAGTCCATTGTCATATATTTAGGCCCCGGCACCCAGACAGAGGAGAGAGGTCCCATAGCAGAGTTTCAGGCTTCATGTTATAGCAGAGAATCAGGCTTCACATCACCCAACACTGGAACAGGCCACTGTCAGATATTTTTAGGCCCCGGCACCCAGACAGAGGAGAGGTTCATTCAACTTTGGGTTGCCCCGCAATAGAATGGTAAAATGAAAATAAAAATAGGATTGAATGAGGAAGTGCCCTGGAGTACAATAATATATGGTTAAGGGGAGGTAGTTAATGTCTAATCTGCACAAGGGATGGACAGGTCCTGTGGGATCCATGCCTGGTTCATTTTTATGAACGTCAGCTTGTCCACATTGGCTGTAGACAGGCGGCTGCGTTTGTCTGTAATGACGCCCCCTGCCGTGCTGAATACACGTTCAGACAAAACGCTGGCCGCCGGGCAGGCCAGCACCTCCAAGGCATAAAAGGCTAGCTCTGGCCACGTGGACAATTTGGAGACCCAGAAGTTGAATGGGGCCGAACCATCAGTCAGTACGTGGAGGGGTGTGCACATGTACTGTTCCACCATGTTAGTGAAATGTTGCCTCCTGCTAACATGTTCCGTATCAGGTGGTGGTACAGTTAGCTGTGGCGTGTTGACAAACCTTTTCCAC
Organism: Bufo gargarizans; assembly: GCF_014858855.1. Taxonomy (NCBI): domain Eukaryota; kingdom Metazoa; phylum Chordata; class Amphibia; order Anura; family Bufonidae; genus Bufo; species Bufo gargarizans. Next base: position 611,074,381 of record NC_058080.1, on the reverse strand, counting down.
ATCTCTGCCATGCTAACCCTGCCCTCAGAGGAGATGGCCGTGACACAGCTGCGTTGGCGACCTCTTGCTCCTCCTCTGCCTTCGCCTTGGGCTTCCACTTGTTCCCCTGTGACATTTGGGAATGCTCTCAGTAGCGCGTCTACCAACGTGCGCTTGTACTCGCGCATTTTCCTATCACGCTCCAGTGCAGGTGGGCACATTGTCTTTGTACCGTGGATCCAGCAGGGTGGCAACCCAGTAGTCCGCACACGTTAAAATGTGGGCAACTCTGCTGTCGTTGCGCAGGCACTGCAGCATGTAGTCGCTCATGTGTGCCATGCTGCCCAGAGGTAAGGACAAGCTGTCCTCTGTGGGAGGCATATCGTCATCGTCCTGCGTTTCCCCCCAGCCATGCACCAGTGATGGGCCCGAGCTGCGTTGGGTGCCACCCCGCTGTGAAAATGCCTCCTCCTCATCCTCCAGTAGTGGGCCCTGGCTGGCCACATTTGTACCTGGCCTCTGCTGTTGCAAAAAAACTCCCTCTGAGTCACTTCGAAGAGACTGGCCTGAAAGTGCTAAAAATGACCCCTCTTCCTCCTCCTCCTCCTCCTGGGCCACCTCCTCTTCCATCATCGCCCTAAGTGTTTTCTCAAGGAGACATAGAAGTGGTATTGTAACGCTGATAACGGCGTCATCGCCACTGGCCATGTTGGTGGAGTACTCGAAACAGCGCAACATGGCACACAGGTCTTGCATGGAGGCCCAGTCATTGGTGGTGAAGTGGTGCTGTTCCGCAGTGCGACTGACAGGCCAGCAGCGGCAGGATGTGAACGCCGGAAGCGCGAACAGACGGCCCGCACTTTATGCAGCAGCTCTGACATGTCGGGGTAGTTGTGAATGAACTTCTGCACCACCAAATTCAGCACATGCGCCAGGCAAGGGATGTGCATCAAACCGGCTAGTCCCAGAGCTGCAACAAGATTTTGCCCATTATCGCACACCACCAGGCCGGGCTTGAGGCTCAACGGCAGCAACCACTCGTCGGTCTGTTGTTCTATACCCCGCCACAACTCCTGTGCGGTGTGGGGCCTGTCCCCCAAACATATGAGTTTCAGAATGGCCTGCTGACGTTTACCCCGGGCTGTGCTGAAGTTGGTGGTGAAGGTGTGTGGCTGACTGGATGAGCAGGTGGAAGAAGAGGAGGAGGAAGCCGAGTAGGAGGAGGAGGCAACAGGAGGCAAAGAATGTTGCCCTGCGATCCTTGGCGGCGGAAGGACGTGCGCCAAACAGCTCTCCGCCTGGGGCCCAGCCGCCACTACATTTACCCAGTGTGCAGTTAGGGAGATATAGCGTCCCTGGCCGTGCTTACTGGTCCACGTATCTGTGGTTAGGTGGACCTTGCCACAGATGGCGTTGCGCAGTGCACACTTGATTTTATCGGATACTTGGTTGTGCAGGGAAGGCACGGCTCTCTTGGAGAAGTAGTGGCAGCTGGGAACAACATACTGTGGGACAGCAAGCGACATGAGCTGTTTGAAGCTGTCTGTGTCCACCAGCCTGAATGACAGCATTTCGTAGGCCAGTAGTTTAGAAATGCTGGCATTCAGGGCCAGGGGTCGAGGGTGGCTAGGTGGGAATTTACGCTTTCTCTCAAATGTTTGTTAGATGGAGAGCTGAACGCTGCCGTGTGACATGGTTGAGATGCTTGGTGACAGAGGTGGTGGTGTTGGTGGTACATCCCCTGTTTGCTGGGCGGCAGGTGCCAACATTCCTCCAGAGGCGGAGGAAGAGGCCGAGGCGGCAGCAGCAGAAGAGGTAGAAGGGGGAGCCTGAGTGAGTTCCTTGTTTTTAAGGTGTTTACTCCACTGCAGTTCATGCTTTGCATGCAGGTGCCTGGTCATGCAGGTTGTGCTAAGATTCATAACGTTAATGCCTCGCTTCAGGCTCTGATGGCACAGCGTGCAAACCACTCGGGTCTTGTCATCAGCACATTGTTTGAAGAAGTGCCATGCCAGGGAACTCCTTGAAGCTGCCTTTGGGGTGCTCGGTCCCAGATGGCGGCAGTCAGTAGCAGTCTCTTGGCGGCGGGTGTTCTGCTTTTGCCCACTGCTCCCTCTTTTGCTACGCTGTTGGCTCGGTCTCACCACTGCCTCTTCCTCCGAACTGTGAAAGTCAGTGGCACGACCTTCATTCCATGTGGGGTCTAGGACCTCATTGTCCCCTGCATCGTCTTCCACCCAGTCTTCCTCCCTGTTCAGTCTGCACACTGCAGAAAGACGCAGCAGTTGGCACCTGTGTTTCGTCGTCATCAGAGACGTGCTGAGGTAGTATTCCCATGTCCTCATCATCAGGAAACATAAGTGGTTGTGCGTCAGTGCATTCTATGTCTTCCACCGCTGGGGAAGTGCTAGGTGGATGCCCTTGGGAAACCCTGTCAGCAGAGTCTTCAAACAGCATAAGAGACTGCTGCATAACTTGAGGCTCAGACAGTTTCCCTGATATGCATGGGGGTGATGTGACAGACTGATGGGCTTGGTTTTCAGGCGCCATCTGTGCGCTTTCTGCAGAAGACTGGGTGGGAGATATTGTGAACGTGCTGGATCCACTGTCGGCCACCCAATTGACTAATGCCTTTACCTGCTCAGGCCTTACCATCCTTAGAACTGGCATTGGGCCCCACCAAATATCGCTGTAAATTCTGGCGGCTACTGGGACCTGAGGTAGTTGGTTCACTACGACATGTGGCTGTGGCAGAATGGCCACATCCTCTCCCAGCACCAGAGGGTCTACTAACACCACCACGACTATGTCCGCGTCCGTGTCCCTTACTAGATGTTTTCCTCATTGTAATAAGAAAAAAATTATTTGGCCCAATGTATTGAATTCAAATTCAGGCCTTTTTTTACAGACACCTAACACTATCTGGCTATCTATTTAGGTACCGTATTACACTAATACAGGCACAGCAGTAACGACAGATTTAGCTGAATATAAATTTTAGGCCTATTATTTAGGCGCTGGATGACAGGTATACGTTTACGGACAGAATTAGACTTGGAAATGCACGATAGCGTGTGAAGTTATTGAGAATGACCCTATCATCACCTTCGATCTAATATACCCTTTTATGGATAGATTTAAAGTAGGCCTGATACAGCAGAAACCACTGATTTAGGGAATTGCTAAGTTGGGAATTGTATTTCAACCCAGAACAAAAATATATCCTTTGCCAGACAGCAGACAGTATTACAATTGGCTAGCCACAGCTGAAACACCAGATTTAGGGTACTGCTATTTTGGCAATTGTATTTCACCCCTCAATAAAATAGCAAGCACAGCCAAGCCCCTGGTGTAGGATATAGCAAAAAAATAACCACACTATTGATGGTTAAATGGACTTGGTGGCAGCTTGTGCTGGCGCACCACAAGACACAAAATGTCCGCCGATCACCCCAGAAAAAAGTGACATAAAAACGCTCTGGGCAGTCTAAAAACAGTAAGCAATTAAATAGCAGCAGTTCAATGATCCACAGCTGTAGATCGATCACTGAATTAAGTGTTTTTGCTGAGTTAATCACTGCCTAATCTCGCCCTAACAGCAGCTGCAACCTCTCCCTACACTGATCAGAGCAGAGTGACGTGCGGTGCTACGTGACTCCAGCTTAAATAGAGGCTGGGTCACATGCTGCACTGGCCAATCGCAGCCATGCCAATAGTAGGCATGGCTGTGATGGCCTCTTGGGGCAAGTAGTATGACGCTTGTTGATTGGCTGCTTTGCAGCCTTTCAAAAAGCGCCAAGAAAGCGACGAACACCGAACCCGAACCCGGACTTTTACGAAAATGTTCGGGTCCGTGTCACGGACACCCCAAAATTCGGTACGAACCTGAACTATACAGTTCGGGTTCGCTCATCCCTAGTGATGATCGCTTCATTGTGATACGCAGGCCCCTTCACCACAACAAGGTACCGATCACGAAGGGGAATTGACACATATATGTGCCTTTTTTTGTTTTGTTTTGTTTTTGCAGCCACAGTGCAGCACCAGAGGCCAGAAAAATTAGGCATGTACACATGCCTAAAAATTTTGCATTGTTGCAGCCGCTGCTGTAGCAGCGGCCGGAAAAATTGATGTTTTCCAGGCAGAATGGTGACTAAAACATTGCGGCTTGAACCCTAGTTGGAGGCGGAGAATTCACGAAAGTCATCCGGTATGCAGACATTAAATACAGTGGGGATTTTGAGGCCAAGGCATGTCATCAGCCCTTTTGTTAGTCAAACATATCCCCCACTGTCAGTCCCTTCGGGATCCATGCCTCATTCATCTTAATGAAGGTGAGGTAATCAACACTTTTTTGACTGAGGCTGAGGCGACTTCTTTTGTCAGTGACAATGCCTCCTGCTGCACTGAAGGTCCTTTCTGACAGGACACTTGAAGCGGGGCAGGCCAGAAGTTCTATCGCAAACTGGGATAGCTCAGGCCACAGGTCAAGCCTGCACACCCAGTAGTCAAGGGGTTCATAGCTCCTCAGAGTGTCGATATCTGCAGTTAAGGCGAGGTAGTCTGCTACCTGTCGGTCAAGTCGTTCTCTAAGGCTGGATCCTGAAGGGCTGTGGCGATGTGTAGGACTGAAAAAGCTCTGCATGTCCTCCATCAACAACACATCTGTAAAGCGTCCTGTCCTTGCCGCCGTGGTCGTGGTAGGAGGAGGATTATTTTGACCTCTTCCCCAGTTAGATTCCCGTTGTGCTGTGACATCCCACTTATAAGCTGTGTAAAGCATATTTTTTAGTTTGTTTTTGAACTGCTGCATCCTTTCTGACTTTAGGTAATTTGGTAACATTTCCACCACTTTCTGCTTATACTGGGGGTCTAGTAGCGTGGCCACCCATTACAGGTCGTTCTCCTTCATCCTTTTTATACGACGGTCCCTCAACAGACATATAAGACCCCATTTGCACAAGGTTGGATGCCGAGCTACTCATTTCCCGTTCCTCGTCCTCACTGATGTCATTGACGGTCTGTTCTTCCCCCCAGCCACGTACAACACCATGGGTCCCAGATAGGTGACAACAACGAGCACCCTGGGATGCCTGCTGTGGTTGGTCTTCCTCCTCCTCAAAGCCACATTCCTCCTCTGACTCCTCTTCCTCATACTCCTTAGTGTTGCCGCAGGTCTGGCAAGCGATGATGACAAGGCTGTTTCTGGTGGTGATGGTGACCACAACTCTTCCTCTTCCTCTTCACGCTGATCCAGCACTATTCGCAGGGAACGCTCCAGGAAGAAAACAAATGGAATGATGTCGCTGATGGTGCTTTCGGTGCGACTGACTAGGTTTGTCACCTCCTCATAAGGACGCATGAGACTACAGGCATTGCGCATAAGTTTCCAGTAACGTGGCAAAAAAATTCCCAGCTCCGCAGAGGCTGTCCTAGCACCCCGGTCATACAAATACTCGTTGACAGCTTTTTCTTGTTGGAGCAGGCGGTCGAACATTAGGAGTGTTGAATTCCAACGTGTCGGGCTGTCGCAAATCAAGCACCTCACTGGCATGTTGTTTCGGCTCTGAATGTCTGAAAAGTGCGCCATGGCCATGTAAGAACGCCTAAAATGGCCACACACCTTCCTGGCCTGCTTGAGGACGTCCTGTAAGCCTGGGTCCTTAGACACAAAGCGTTGTACGATGAGATTCAACACATGTGCCATGCACGGCACATGTGACAACTTGCCCAAATTTAATGCCGCCAACAAATTTCTTCCGTTGTCACAAACCACTTTGCCGATCTCCAGTTGGTGCGGGGTCAGCCACTGATCCACCTGTGCGTTCAGGGCAGACAGGAGTGCTGGTCCGGTGTGGCTCTCTGCTTTCAGGCAAGTCAACCCCAAGACAACGTGACACTGTCGTATCCGGGATGTGGAATAGCCCCTGGGGAGCTGGGGGGATTCAGTTGATGTGCAGCCAGACGCCGCAGCAGAAAAGGACTCAGCCGAGGAGGTTATCGAAGAGGATGGAGTAGAGGAGGTGGCAGTATGCCTGCCTGCAAGTCGTGGCGGTGTCACCAACTCCGCTGCAGAGCCACGCATTCCATGCTTGGCAGCCGTCAGCAGGTTGACCCAATGCGCAGTATACGTGATATACCTGCCCTGACCGTGCTTTGCAGACCAGGTATCAGTGGTCAGATGGACCCTTGCACCAACACTGTATGCCAGAGATGCCATGACTTCCTGTTCAATCACTGAGTAGAGGTTTGGGATTGCCTTTTTTGAAAAAAAAAAATCGTCCGGGTACCTTCCACTGTGGTGTCCCAATAGCGACACATTTTTTGAAGGCCACAGACTCCACCAGCTGGTATGGTAAAAGTTGTCGGGCTAAGAGTTCCGTCAAGCCAGCTGTCAGATGCCGGGCAAGGGGGTGACTCTGTGACATTGGTTTCTTACGCTCAAACATTTCCTTTACAGACACCTGACTGTGGGCAGATGAGATGGAACTGCTGAAGGTGAGAGGCGGAGTGGCGGGTGCTTGAGAGGGGGCAAGGAGGAAAGCAGTGGTTGACATGGCTGAAGATGCTCGACCAGGAGGAGGATGGTGGCTTTGAGTTTGTGTGCTACTTGTACTCGTGTGTTGATCCCATTGGCGTTTGTGATGTGAGATCATGTGCCTTCGCAAAGCAGTTGTACCGATGTGGGTGTTGGACTTCCCACGACTCAGTTTCTTTTGGCACAGGTTGCAAATGGCATTGCTGTTATCGAGGCAGACACACAAAAAAAATGACACGCTGCTGAGCTTTGCAATGGCGGCATTCTGGTGGTGGCAACAGCATGCGTTGATCCAACTGATGTGTAAATAACTCCTCCGAGGGATCAAGTGAAGCGGCTGTGGTGGCGGTGGTGGTGGCAGCGGGCGGGAGAGTGGTGACCAAAGCTGAGCTGGAGGAGGATGGTGCGTCAAGGTTCTTAGCGGAAGCTGTTTAAGATTGGGCGTCCTGTGTAAGCCGGTCAACAATTTTCTCCGAATTTTTTGGGTTCAGGGTACGTGGCCTCTGAACACTGGGCATTATTCCAGGGCCAGTGGAAATCACAGCACCATGACCACGATCTATTTTTTTAGATAAGTGGTACTATGCATGCAAGGTACTGTGCAACCCTATATAAGTGGTGGGCAGTGGGCACAGTACAGTCTGTGTGGGCCTGACACACACACTGGCTTGCAACTGCGATTATATCACAGATAAATAATATAAATTGATTTTTTTTTTATCTGCAAGGTATTGTCTGTGACACCCTGTATGGATGGTGTGCACACAGTACTGTCTGTGACTGAGCCTGCAGCCTCTCACACACGGGCAGGCAACTGCAATGTGTGTATGTGTGTGTGTGTATATATATATATATATATATATATATATATAAATATATGCAGACTGATGTACCAGCCCTAAAAAGGGCTTTTTGGGGTGCTGTCAGGACGCAGTCCTTACAGCAGATGAGTCTATGGACACAGAACACTGCCCTAGCTAACGCTTTCCCTATTGAATCAGCAGCAGCTACACTCTCCCTCCTCACTAAGAATGCAGCTTCAGAATAAATCTAAAATGGATGCTGTCCAGGAGGTGGGAGGGTCTGCTGCTGATTGGCTGGAATGTGTCTGCTGACAGTGAGGTACAGGGTCAAAGTTTGCTCAATGATGATGTATAGGGGGCGGACTGAACATCGCATATGTTCGCCCGCCGCGTCGAACGCGAACAAGCTATGTTCGTCGGCGAATAGTTCGGGATATCACTAGTCACTGTTATGGTGATCTTTGTAGTGTTTGGAAACTGTATGTAATACAAACCCTTTTCTTATGTTAGCCATGTGTTCTGAAACTCTTTTCCTTAGGGTACGTTTAGTGCGTCCGACATACTGCTTATGGCATGGACATTCCAGAACGTAGATGACGTCTGTTGAGTCGCAGGTATTCGCATCTTTTATTTGAAATGTGAATATATGATTTGTGTTATTTTTTGGGGGAAAGAGGTGGTTTTGCAATTGTTGCATCTGCCACACCTATGGAACCCTTTGAATGACAACCAATTGGATGGGTTAGAAGTGGTTTGGGCCTTGATGGTTGGTGCTACCTTTAATCCTAAATGTTCTGCTTTGGTGTATGCGATTTGTGGTCTCTCCTTGAGGGTGGGTCCTATGACTTTGTCTTTTAAAATGTGTGGCCAGTGTCTATTTATAATTTGTTCTACTTTCTTGTGTTGTGCGTGAAAGGGTAGGATAACGTGGGGATTGTCTTCCTGTTTGTGTGTTTTTTTCTGTAGGCACGAAGAAGTCTGTTCTGTTCATAGTCCTAACTTTTTCGAGGTAGTTTTCTATTGAGTATGTCGGGTATGCTTTTGTAAGGAATTCTTGTTTTAGTTTGGTTGCTTCCAGTTTAAATTGGACATTGTTAGTGCAGTTACGTTTTATTCTCCTGAATTGCCTGTGGGCGTCGAGGCCTTGATGGTGATCAATGATGGTATATAATGAATTATCGTCCATGGTGCCTATAGTCCCATTGGTCCTTGATAGTCAGTTGTTCTAATGTGATTATGATGTCGGTGGTGTCTTTAATATTTGAGGGGGTTTTTATGACAATGGGTTGTAGTATTCTGTCTATATATTGGGATAAATTTGCTGAGACAGAGCCGATGCCGGATATTATAGGTCGTCTGGGGGAATTTTTTGGATCTTTGTGTATTTTTGGTAGACAGTAAAATACTGGTAGACGTTTTGGTGTTTCTGTTATGTATCTGTGTTCTTGTTCTAACAAAATTTTCATTTCATATCCTTTGTTACAGTATTCCACCAGTTTATGGAATTTTTCAGTGGGATCCTGTTTTAGAGAGCTGTTTGTTGTAGTCTCTGATAGTTTTTTTTATTGCATTCTTGTTCATACTGGTCTGTGTCTAGGATGACTATTGCACCGCCTTTGTCAGCTGGTCTGATTGTGATTCTACTCTCAGATTGTAGTTGTAGTATTGCATCTTTTTCTTTCCTTGTTATATTGTTTGGTGTTTTGTTGCATTTTAGTTTCCTGATTTATATTTCTACATTTTGTATCAGAGTTTAACGTGTTCTGCTAAAATTACCTTTAAAGGGAGTCTGTCACCAGATTGTGACCTAATAGACCGCTTACATAGCGCTCTAGCATAGCAGTCTATGATTCTAATGGTACCTTTGATGTTTGCTTGTGAAGTTCCCCCAAGGCAAAAACTGACTTTTATTCAAGGGCTCGCAAGTGCCCAGGGAGGGGTTCACCTCATTGGAGCCCAGGCTGTTCTGCCTCTTTTCGTCATATCCCCGCCCCAGCCTCTTCCTCTGCCCACCCCGCTTTTCCTTTGCGTCCTCCTTGTCTGCAGCGAGATCCCGCGCCTGCACTATTCATTGCTTGGCCGGGGCATGCGCACTGCGATGCCCATTGTGGGCACGTCATCGCAGTAGCTACTACGCATGCGCCGGCCAACGGCGAGAAACAGCGGCGGGGAGGCGGACCAGAGACACCCACAATGGGCATCGCAGTGCGCATGCCCCAGCCAAGCAATGGATAGTGCAGGCGCGGGATCTCGCTGCAGAGAAGGAGGATGCAAAGGAAGAGCGGGGCGGGCAGAGGAAGAGGCTGGGGCGGGGATATATAGCGAAAAGAGGCAGAACAGCCTGGGCTCCAATGAGGTGAACTCCTCCCTGGGCACTTGCGAGCCCTTGAATAAAAGTCAGTTTTTGCCTTGGGGGAACTTCACAAGGAAACATCAAAGGTACCATTAGAATCATAGACTGCTATGCTAGAGTGCTATGTAAGCGGTCTATAAGGTCACAATCTGGTGACAGACTCCCTTTAATCTATGGGTAGTAGGCTATATTTGCCCTGGTGAGAATAATTTACACAGGCTAATACCGTGTCAATTCACAGAAACAAAAAATAAAGAAGTTTTCTCTTCCTTTATCACAGGTCGGATTTACAGAGAGAAGATATAGATAACACTGGTACAGGTATCTGGGTTATTGATGTAAAAGGGATCAAAATATCCCTAGTTACAACCCTATAGCTGCCTCAGCCCAGGGATACCTCCTAATGGTGGGGGTGCCCTGTCCTCATGCCTAGACCTATTGTATCCCTAGAACGACCCTATATCCTTCAAAGGTAGCTAGACGATTGATAATTAGTCTCTAGATAAACCTATACAGGATACTAAAAACTGTTATAGAGCTATACTGTATATCTCTATAACTGTTTATAGTATCCTGTATAGGTTTATCTAGAGACTAATTATCAATTGTCTAGCTACCTTTGAAGGATATAGGGTCGTTCTAGGGATACAATAGGTCTAGGTACGAGGACAGGGCACCCCCACCATTAGGAGGTGTCCCTGGGCTGAGGCAGCTATAGGGTTGTAACTAGGGATATTTTGATCCCTTTTACATCAATAACCCAGATACCTGTACCATTGTTACCTATATCTTCTCCCTGTAAATCCGACCTGTGATAAAGGAAGAGAAAACTTCTTTATTTTTTGTTTCTGTGAATTGACACGGTATTAGCCTGTGTAAATTATTCTCACCAGGACAAATATAGCCTACTACCTATAGATTAAAGGTAATTTTAGCAGAACACGTTAAACTCTGATACTTAATTACTTACGTGTATATGATTTGACTATCATATGATATAATACTTGATTTTTTTTCAAACTATTTCTACATTTTGTCTAAATGTAGCTATCTCTTGGCTAATTTCTTGTCTTGGGTACTTTTTTAACTTAATTTTCAAATCTGTGTGTGTGTATATTGTGGAGACAGTTGTGTCTTTCACTATAGGATTTTTAATAGTATTTTTTCAGGCATAATTTTCTGATAAATTTCTCTATTCCTTTATAAGTGGAAAATTTGTCAATTTTAGTTGTGGGTGCATATTTTAAGCCTTTATTGAGTAATGAGGTTTGTGATGCCGTTAGGTTCACCTGACTTAAGTTCACTATTAAGTTCTCTGTTGGTTGGTCACATTGTTTCTTGTGTTTGTGTCTACCTCTTCGTATCTGTTTGTGTGGTTTTGTGTGCGTGTTTTGATTGGTGATCTGGGGTGGTAGTGGTTCGATTGGAATTGTTGGTTGTAATCGTGTCTGGTTGGTGATTTCCTCACTGTGTCTTGTCTTTGATTGTAATTGCGCTGTCTTAGGTTGTACTGGTAGGGTTGTTGTATGGTTCGTGGGTGTCTTTTTTTCTGGGGTTGGTGGGTACTCTAGTCTTAGACATGGTCGGTGATGTGGGGGGGTTTGATCTAAAAAATGGGGAGAGGATAAAGTTTTGAATCTATTCGATGTTAAGATTTTTTTATTGGTTGTGGTCTCTGTCTCTCCTTGTATTTTCGGTTTGTGTTTTTTCAGGTGTTGGGAGTGAGATGGCGCATGCTTCTTTTTCTGTTAATGTTAGGTGAGTGTTATATCTGTATTTTTAGTTTTTCTTGTTTATTATTTCTTGTTCTAAATGGTCTAGTCCTTTGCATATCCTCACTTGCCATTTTGTGACAATTTAGTCTTGTGGTAGTTTGTAAATGATTTCCTTTAGACTTTCTATTTTGTTCAAGGTTTCTTCTAAGATTTGTGTGCGCCTTTTTATTATCATTTGTACTAGAATACGGGATTAGGCTTTGAGGAAGTTGTCCCATTCTATTTTGAAATTCTCAATAATGAGGTCCTGTGCTGGTTCTTCAGAGAGGGATAGTCCCTTTGGTATAAAATCATTGTGTAAATACTGGTTTAGTGACTTAATTTAGCATTTTTTTTCTTACTTGTTTGGATAGTAGTTTCTCTAAATCTTTGAAAGGATCATTGATAGATGTGAGTGAATGGTTGGTGTGTTCTATTGTTTCAAAAGTGAAAATTTCTATGCGTTTGCATTTTTCATTCATGCAACCCCAGATATCCATGTTTACTAAAGGGAGCTCGACTATGGGGTTAAGGAAAAGGACAAATGGTATAGAAGGGTTAGTGGCTGCACCTATAGGAAACAGTGGTGTGGTGCTCTTCCCACGCAACTCACCCCTGTGTCGCAGAAAATAGATAAGAATGCAAGAAGCAGATGTGGGAGGCACTCGGTATCCGGGTTGAATATGTGTGGTTTGTGGAAAAGCTGTGGGTTGTGTTCTTGAAGTGGTATATAATGATAACACCATAATTGTTGCTATTAAAAATGTTAATTTATTAATAAAATTATAAAGATATATATATATAATAAAAAAAAAAATTTAAATCGAAGAATATATAAAAAAAAAAGAGAAAATTATCTTCGGTCCACTTAATGTGTTAGGACAAAGTTTGCGTATTCAATGTTCCTTAAAGTCCTCGATTTGACATTTGTGTCCAATAGGGGGAGCTAAAGATAGTTACAGCTGAGGGTGATTGTAGCCGGGAACTATGAATGTGCCGGATTTGCTGGAAGAAAAATGTAAGTGCACATGTAGCAGGATCGACATATGAATAGCCTCTAAATTCGTAACTTTGTATCGATACGGCTTAGGTATGTTGATAGAATAAAATACGTTGCAAATATAAATGTGCAGTTAAAAAAGGAGAGGAACATAGACAGGTGCTCGATCTAGATGCGCCCTATTAGTGTTACATTATCCGTTCTGCTGCTGTGTTATTCGCTGGCCTTGCTCTACCTTCCTGTGACGTGGCATCCCACATGGGCGGGAGCCGCGCCTTGGAGTTTGAAAAAGCGCGGGTATCGATGCAAGTCTTCCGATTGATGCGAATCCTCGAAATAATGCGTTCCTTGAAAAGTAATGCGTTCCTTAGTAAAAAAAAATGAAGAGGAGTGACAGTAAAAACATGGAGTTGATGCTGCTGTTGTTTGCAGGGTATAATTACCCATACTTTTATATATACATTTATAAGTGTGTTACTGGTTTGTCGATTTCTCAGTGTGTGGTGTGTGCCAATATGGCAGGGGGTGAGCAAGTGTATATTCAATGGATATTTGATGAAATTGTCATATCCATCATAAATTATTTGAGATGGTGCACTGGTGTGGTACACGTGCGGTATTGGTGCTGTATCTGGTGAGTGTGCAATTTTTTTAGGTGAATATGCGATCTATTTATTTTTGTTATTTTATTTTTTTGTGGATGTGCGATTTCTTCTTTTCTTCTTGATAAGTGGGGGTATGGGATGGATGGTGGTATTTTCCAGGTGCTAAATGAAAAATATGGTGATAAGAATTTTTTTTCAAGAACTTTTTGGGGGGAAAAATCTGAAAAAAATTCTCAAACAAAATTTCCCATTACATATTAAATTATATATTACGGTAAATTCTTGGGCAAATATGGTGGTGTTGGGGGACTGTTTCTTTCCTTATATTTGTAATACCTGTCAAGTTAGTGTGATCTGTATATATGTTATGTGATATGTGAGGAGCTGTGTTGGTGATCCATTGTTCATATCTTTTCTATCTACCTCACCCACCTATCCTTCAGATGCCTCTTTACATCTCTCATGGAAGCATCCCTCCAGAAACTATTGTAACAAAATAGAGAAAAGATATGAACAATGGATCACCAACACGGCTCCACACATATCACATAACATATATACAAATCACACTTACTTGACAGGTATTACAAATACAAATATAAGGAAATAAACAGTCCCCCCAACACCACGATCTTTGCCCAAGAATTTAATAATATAATAATATATAATTTAATATCTAATGGGAAATTTTTTTGAGAATATTCTTCAGATTTTTTTTCCCCAGAAGTTCTTTCAGAAAAAGAACCATATTATTTATTTAGCACCTGGAAAATATCACCATCCATCCCATACCCCCACTTATCAAGAAGAAAACAGGAAGACATCGCACCCAAAAAAATGCATATTTACCAGATACAGCACCAATACCGCACGTGTACCACACCAGTGCACCCTCTCAAATCATTTATGATGGATATGACAATTCCATCAAATATCCATTGAATATACACTTGCTCACCCCCTGCCATATTGGCACACACCACACAGTGAGAAATCGACAAACCAGTAACACACTTATAAATGTATATATAAAAAAAGTGGGTAACCATACCCTGCAAACAGCAGCATCTACTCCATGTTTTTACTGTCACTCCTCTTCATTTTTTTTTACTAATTGGAAAACGCCCCCCACCTCAGGTGAAGCACCTCTCCCTTTTAAAGCCAGGGCATACCACTTTGCTGCCGGCCACTGAGGAAGTAGCATTGCGCTTCGAAACGCATCTGGAACCCTGCAGCATCGCCACCCTTCAGATCGCAATCACAGTACTTGGAAATATGATTAAAAGACACTCCCCGATCTTTTCAAGGAACGGATTACTTTGAGGATTCGCATCAATCGGAAGACTTGCATCGATACCCGCGCTTTTTTCAAACTCCAAGCCGCCGCTCTCGTCCACGTGGGACGCCAAGTCACGGGCAGGTAGAGCAAGGCCGGCGAATAACACAGCAGCAGAACGGGTAACGTAACACTAATAGGGCGCATCTAGATCGAGCACCTGTCTATGTTCCTCCCATTTTTTTGCCGCACATTTATATTTGCAACGTATTTTATTCTATCGACATACCTAACCCGTATCGATACAAAGTTACAAATTTAGAGGCTATTCATAGGTCTATCCTGCTACATGTGCACTTAAATTTTTCTCCCAGCGAATCCGGCACATTCATCGTTCCCGGCTGCAATCACCCTCAGCTGTAACCATCTTTAGCTCCCCCTATTGGACACAAATGTCAAATCGAGGACTTTAAGGCCTAGTTCACACTTCAGTGTTTGGTCAGTGATTTCCATCAGTGATTTGTGAGCCAAAACCAGAAGTGGAGCCTCCACAGACATGAGGTAGACGGGAAAGATCTGCTCCTGTTCTGTGTTTAGAGCTGCACCTGGTTTTGGCTCACAAATCACTGATGGAAAATCACTGACTAAACACTGAAGTGTGAACGAGGCCTAAGGAACATTGAATACGCAAACTTTGTCCTAACACATTAAGTGGACCGAAGATAATTTTCTCCTTTTTTTATATACATATATTTTTCGATTTTATATATTCTTTTTTTTATTTTTATTTTATTATATATCTTTATAATTGTATTAATAAATTAACATTTTTAATAACAACAATTATGGTGTGATCATTATATACCATTATACATCTTGCATTCTTATCTATTTTCTGCGGCACAGGGGTGAGTCGGGTGGGAAGAGCACCACACTACTGTTTCCTATAGGTGAAGCCACTAACTCTTCTATATCATGAAAATAATATACTTCAAATGGGGGATTCATTTCTAACTAGCTTTTGACATTGTAGAATTGCTTTATTTTCCCTACTGATTTTTCATATTATCAGTCACTGTTTCCTATAGACATAAGGTGACGCAGAATAGATCTTTTCTAAAATGATTCCTACTGAACCCCCATAACGCCATAACCATTATCATGAGTGGCCATACAGTTAAGGCTACTTTCACACTGCCGTTTTGGCTTTCCGTTTGCGAGATCCGTTCAGGGCTCTCACAAGCGGTCCAAATCAGATCAGTTCTGCCCTAATGCATTCTGAATGGATAAGGATCAGCTCAGAATGCATCAGTTTGCCTCTGTTCCGCCTCCATTCCACTCTGGAGGCGGACACCAAAACGCTGCTTGTAGACACAATAGAAAACGGATCCGTCCCTCATTGACTTTCAATGGTGTTCAAGACAGATCCGTTTTGGCTATGTTAAAGATAATACAAATGGATCCATTCTGAACGGATGCATGCGGTTGTATTATCTGAACGGAAGCGTTTGTGCAGACCCATGACGGATCCACACTAAACGCGAGTGTGAAAGTAGCCTAATAGGTGTGGCGATAGTTAATTCAACAAGATATTGAAAGGGTTACAAAAAACTCTCTCACACACCTGAGCCACTGAAAAGTAGCTCAGAGTGGCAGGAAACAATGCGCAGACGTGGGTATTGCTGCTTAATATATTGGCCAAAGGCCTTACTATATTGAGAATAGTGGTTTTTTTTTTTTTGTTTTTTTTTTGCTAAAACCTATTACTGGTTTATTTACAGGCACAATATAGGATTATAAAGAAACCAGTAATATTTATTAGCTTTCTAAAAAAAAAACTATATTCTTGATATGATAAGAATATAGACTTTTCTTATGGGATAAATGTGGAAGAAGAAAAAATATCTGAATTAAAAAAATGTTTACCCCTCTCCCAAGATTCAAATGTGATCTCTACATGCAAAACCAATCACTAAACCACCAAGCTATAACATTACCACACAAAAAAATGTTTTCTCCATACTTAGATGCTAACACATATGACTGGTGTCTGTATAATCATATATTGTGCTTTTGAATAAAGCAGTAATATGTAGATTAGCTTTGAGTAGATCTCAGTGTGGTGAAGCTATAGTACATAGTGCATATGATATTTACATACACGGACACAGCTCTGCCCTCAGCATGTTTAGCTCTGTCAATCAAGGGGAGGCGGAAGTGTGCAGAGCAGTACTCAAAGGATTCTTCCCTGCCCCTTGGTGCTCAAACTTCTCATTTGCATATGGATAAAAACATAGATTTCGCAGCAGCTGTTTAGCATATAGGCAAGAGAAAGGTACAGTTTTAATCAGTATGTCTGGTTTAATAGGGTTGATCCTGGTGACAGAGCCTGTCTTTAATAGTACGTTGTAACAAAGATGCATTGAGTCATTTAGCCAAAGTGTATCCGTGCCAGCGGTCAGTAACCCCTGGCACTCTAGCTGTTGTGAAACTACAGCTCCCAGCATGGACACCTACTTGACCGTTCTTAGAACTCCCACAGAAGTTCTTTAAGGGGTTTTGCCACTTCAGCAATGGCAGGTATCATGTACTGTAGATGAAGTTACCACAAGTCACTTACTAATGTATTGTTATTATCCATATTGCATTTATGGCTGGCTGGATTCATTTTTCCATCACATTATACACTGATCGTTTCCATGGTTACGACCACCCTGTAATCCATCAGTGGTGGTCATGTTTGCATACTATAGGAAAAAAATGCCGGCATCTTTGGTGACAGGGACCGTGGGAGCTCACATAGGTTGGCGCTTTTTTTATAGCATGCAAGCACGGCCACGCTGATGGATTGCAGGGTAGTCGTGGAAACGAGCAGTGTATAATGTGAAGGAAAAAAATGAGTCGAGCCAGCAAGTAAAGCAATATGGGTAGCAACAATACATTAGTAAGTGGCTTGTATTAACTTCCTCTACATGATAAATGCCATTTGCTTAAGTGAGACAACCCCTTTAACGGTGGGGCTCTGATTCTTTGCCAAGAGGGGGGTATCTGGGCCAAGAATCAGAACCCCACCAATCTATTGATGACCTAGCCTATAGGTATGCCATCAGTATTAAGGTCCTGGAAAAGCCATTAAAAATAAGACATTTTTTTCCCTTACCTAGCTTCATATAGCTGTGGTGGTTAGTGCGCCTGGTGCATTTAGCTTACACTTCTTTTTAGTTTGCCTACAAGGGCTTAAAGGGGTTGTCTCACTTCACACACACTGGGGACTCTTACAGATACAACATTGCTAGCGCTCCCACTGGAATCGCGTGAGCGCATAGCAATATCGAATTTAAATCGTAAACCCGAAGCATCTAAATAGACCATTGAGAAAATTCAGGGTGCAATGTTGGTTTGTGAACACGAGATGGCGCATGGAGCTGCAGTCAGCATTAGTATACAGCCCTTATGAGACGCGATTCACACGCATATGTAATTGCCTATTTGTCGCATAACAAACTATCCAACATAAAGAGGAAATTATAAATCAGTAATGAGAATCGTTACTGATTTATAATTTTACTCTTTATGTAAAATTATAACACCATCTGGTGTTCACAAACCAACATTGCACCCAGAATTTTCTCAATGGTCTATTTAGACGCTTGGGGTTTACGATTTAAATTCGATATCACTATGCGCTCACGCGGTTCCAGTGGGAGCGCTAGCGATAAGCGTTTTTTACACTATTAATGAATATTCTAAGTTAGAACGAATTTATAGTACTATAGCAAATATATTCATATTGTATAGTATTCGTCTTTTTAGCACCATCGGATCTGAGTAAAATACTGAAAACTCATATCCGATGGTATATTCTAACCACCCGGCATTCCCATGGTGACGGCCAGGACGCTTGTCGAGGCGTAGTGTGTCGACGGCAAATATCTAAGACGAATATTCTAAAATACTAATATATTCAATATCGTACTATGTATTTGTTTTTTAGAATATTCATCGTCTTTCATACTAGTCCAAATCCAATGTTAAGATTGAATTTGCGTTTGGAGTACCTGATCACATGATTATGTAAGTTCGCGAGAGTACATCAAATTTTTGTTTGAAGTGGTGTGTGCGATTATTAGCTATATCTATACAAATTTTATTTTTTTCCCCAATATGAACAGCACTGTTTGTGTGACAGTTAATAGTAGATATACTATTTGAATATTTGCACTCAACAATACATTACATTATCCCTTATATCATCTACCGGCCCAGGGTGTACTGATCCTGCGTAGGTCACGCTACAATAAGGGCTCGTTCACACGACCGTATGTCTTTTTCAGTGTTTTGCGGGACGTTTTTCGCTGATCCGTTTTTTTTGTTTCAGTAGTGTTTCCGTTTCCGTTTTTCCGTATGGCGTATACAGTAGTTCCATTAAAAAAAATGTTCTGGGCATAAGATTTTCAATAGATGGTTCTGCAAAAACGGAACAGATACGGATGCATTTTCCGTTTTCACTGGTCACAGCAAGCAGAGTTTGAACAATACAGAAACTGACTCTTTGGCATATAGACCCCCCAGCTGCAGAAGAGGAGGAGAGCCAGGTGGTCTACACTCCCCACCAGGAGGGAAAATATGTGCACACATTCCTATAATTCGGTATACATAACATATTCCCAAGCATCCCACGATCCCCCCACCACCCTGCTTCTCCGGCGCTGCAATGCACATGTGTACATAATCCGACAAATTAGCAGCCCTTAGTTAACATGGCTGCTTGTTTAGCTGAGCAGTATTTGCACCCCAGATCACAAAAGTTTATGCCTGGGGGCAGGGTATCTGTTGGTCCGTAATACACTTTCCATCCCTAAATTTTTTATTAACGTAAAGATCTAGAGTTATCGAATTTAGATGTTAATCTGTAGTGTTTAAACACATACTGCACACAATGCGATAATTGTCTTGGAATTAACCTGAACTGCATTTATTTATATTTTTTTTCAGTATTAAAAAAGTGCATCAAACATTTCGAAGAAATGAAGGCCGAACAGACTTGATATGATTGATTTTAAAAAGCTGTAGTATCACGTTAATATAAAAATCTGTGAAATGGACAAAAAACAAGATATCAGTGAGAAAAAAATGGAAGAACTATTTTCTCAACTAAGAAAGTTGCCCTAGAGGCCATTTTTAAGTTTTTGTAGGCAATAAATACCTGTTATTTGTGATAATGCGTGCTTTTGTTTTTTAAATGTTATATTACAGAGTAATTTTATAATTGTGTTGTAAGGCCACTTTAGTCCAGGGTCAAACTCATCTGGATCAGGACAGACAGCAGAGCAGACAGCAGTAGGTACATGGTAAGGGCTCATGCACATGACAGTATTTTGCGTTCAGTATACTGGACGTTTTTGTAGTTCAGTATGCGGAACATATACTGAACCATTAATTTCAATGGTTCAGCAAAAAATACTAAAGTGTCTCCGTGTGCATTCCGTTTCAGTATTTCAGTATTTCCATGCCGTGAAAAGATAGAACATGTCCTATTCTTGTCCGTAAATCACGGTGCTTGGCTCCATTCAAGTCAATGGGTCAGCAAAAAAAACGGAACACATACGGAAATGCATCCGTATGTCTTCCGTATCCGTTCCGTTTTTGCTGAACCATCTATTGAAAATGTTATGCCCAGCCCAATTTTTTCTATGTAATTACTGTATACTGTATATGGCATACGGAAAAACGGAAAGGAAACAGAAACACAGCGGAAACAAAAAACGGAACAACGGATCCATAAAAAAAAACGGACCGCAAAACACTGAAAAAGCAATACTGTCGTGTGCATGAGCCCTAACACTGTAGTATACGGCCCACACATAACTCAGCTGTGTCAGGACCTACAACAACAAGTATCCGTGCGCACGTTGTATGCCGCTCCAGGACATATGGCATACTCATGGACCCTATGTGTGCAAGAGGCCTTAGGCTACATGCACACGACCGTTGTGTGTTTTGCATGGCGCGTTAATGGTGTATCTGAAAAACACGTAAGGCTTCCCTGTGCGTTATGCAATTAGCGTAACTGCCCAGACAGCCATTTCAATAACTGCATATTCTTGTCTCAAAACGGACAACAATAGGACAGGTAATATTTTTTCTATTTTTGGCATCAGTGGTATTATGCCAAAAATAAATTGACCTTTGTTACCGGCTTTAGAGCAAAATGTTACTTAGACATTTGTCTGGATATGGTTATCAGGGTAAAATTTAATAAACACTAAAAATAAACGGCAACATGTTGCAGTACTTGCAGTTTATTTACAGTTTATTTACATCTCTGCTTGCTGTCAGGGAATTGGACACACTGCTTGTTCACAACCCACTAAAACTGGTGCAGGGCTCGTTGCAGTGGGTAAGAGCTCTCTTGTAATGATGTTGATTTCGGTCTTGGGCTGTAAAGTAGATTGTGCTCATTCACTGACAGCAAGCATCTTTCTTTTCCCCATAAAAACATATGCTCATACATGCAAAGTTACATCAGTACAATTGGTGTGGATTTTACAATCAGGACTTTATAATTATAGTTAAATATTTTTTATATATATATATATATTATTATTATTTTATTGGGTAAATACATTTTAGGCTACTTTCACACTAGCGTTCGTCGGTCCGCTCGTGAGCTCCGTTTGAAGGGGCTCACGAGCGGACCCGAACGCCTCCGTCCAACCCTGATGCAGTCTGAATGGAGCGGATCCGCTCAGACTGCATCAGTCTGGCGGCGTTCAGCCTCCGCTCCGCTCGCCTCCGACCAACCTGGACCCTGGGAGAAGGCATTGATCTTGGGAGGAAGAAGCAATCTGCCGGCATTAACAGACATGCAGGAAGAATGGTCTTTTTATTCTCATGGACAGTCTGATCTGTCTTAAGTTATTTGTTCATCGTGGTACATCTTTTGGCTGTGTCGTATGAATAAGGCGGGCGCTGTTTATGTTTAAAAGGGCACATCCATATATAACATACACTGCCTCTGGACACAACTTCCATGATGTTTCCATGAAATCTAAATTAGCGTGTCTCAAACATCTTCATGGTTGATGCGTGATCCTTCCCTCCCTTCATTTCATCCCTCCCAGTAAGGTCATCTGGTCCAATCTTTTTATTATGACCGTCAGTGGGCATCCTCCCCTGACCGTCATCTGACACCTGGGTTTGTCCTACAGATATATCGTGGTGGTCCAAGTATGGTCCTCCCTCTGTTAGACATCCATGACTGAAATTATTTATTATTATCAATGTGCCCCCTGATGATCCCACACAGTGGGGGAAACGCGTTGGGGTTTTAAGCACAGACACGTCTGTGCCTTCACTAGGTATCCTCTTAGGTGTCGATTTTTGTTGTGTTTTGTTTTGTAGTCATTTGCATCGTGTACCTTTTGGTATCCCTACCGATAGGGTAGTATACACTGTGCATTTAGGGAAATCCTGTTCGGTCCATGCCCAACTGAGTCCACCCATACGGCCGTTACCAGCCCACCTACCTTAGGGTGAACTAGGAGTTGTCAGTGAGGTTCGAGGACGGGGGGTCTCCACCACCAGGAGTCGCCCCTGGGCACAGGGCCTAGATGTAGTATCATTACTAGGGTCATTTAACCTCCTCCTCTCAGTATATGGGTGGACTTCTTGTACATGGACAAGATAGGACTTAAAGTGCGTTATATGAATTAATAAAGATTATTTACTACTAAGGGTTACACTTTAGCTGGACCTGCGATTTCTTTCAACCCACTATATTTAATTATATCCACTAGGCTGGAGTTTGTCAACCTAAAATGTCTCTCTCTATAGCAGTAGACAGAATAGACTGTGGACTGACGGGACAGAATTCAAAGACTATAGCATTGAATTTCGATTAACCCAGGTTCTGTACAATGAGCGCACCCATCCCCCACATTCTCCATTCATTGTTCTCCAAGGAAACCACTGTACAAACAAAGAGCATACTGCATATACAGTAGTTGTACTTTCTTTTGTTAGGGTTGGGCAGTGAGCCTCTTGCCTTTTAAAAACAACTATTGGTACAGTACAAGTAAAGATAAATCACCAAATTACACAGATTTTAATTCAAATCAATCATAAATTATATTTATTTTATTAATAATACACATAATAATATTATTATTAATTTTTTTTTAAGATCGCCGGACCTAAACCCCATAGAATTAGTCTGGGCACTAATGAAAAAATGTATCATTATAGTCATTGGGGACGGAGGGGCAGTCCGGCGGCACGGTGACATAGCAGAAGGACGGATCTGACAGGGTGAACAGCCTGTCGGATCCGTCCTGTCGCAAGTGTAAAAGTACAACACAACACAGACAGCAGCTTTTAAAGTGTTTAGGGCTCGTTCACACAAACTTTTTTAGCGTTCCGTATACGAGCCGGTTTTTGTCTTCCGTATACGGTCTGTATACGGAACCGTTAATTTCAATGTTTCCGGAAAAAAAAACGTAATGTGTTCCGTATGCATTCCGTTTCTGTATTTCCGTTTTTTCCGTTCCGTTGAAAGATAAAACATGTCCTATTATTGCCCTCATATCACGTTCCGTGGCTCCATTCAAGTCAATGGGTCCGCAAAAAAAATTAACACATGCGGAAACGCATCCGTATGTCTTTCCTATCTGTTCCGTTTTTGCAGAACCATCTATTGAAAATCTTATGCCCAGACCAATTTTTTCTATGGAATTACTGTATACTGTATATACCATACAGAAAAAAGGAACGGAAACACTACTGAAACAAAAAAACGTATCCGTGAAAACGGCCCGCAAAACACTGAAAAAGACATACGGTCATGTGAACGAGCCCTTATTGTAGTGTGACCTACGCAGGATCAGTACACCCTGGGCCGGTAGATGATACAAGGGATAATGCAATGTATTGTTGAGTGCAAATATTCAAATAGTATATCTACTTTTAACTGTCACACAAACAGTGCTGTTTATATTGGGGGAAAAAACTAATTCGTATAGATATAGCAAATAATCGCACACACCACTTCAAACAAAAACCGTTGTACTCTCGCGAACTTACATAATCATGTGATCGGGTACTCCCGATTTTCAAATGAAAAAACGCAAATTCAATCTTAACATTGGATTTGGACTAGTATGACAGACGATGACGAATATTCTAAAAAACGAATACATAGTACGATATCGAATATATTCGTATTTTAGAATATTTGTCTTAGTTATTTGCCGTTGACACACTAGGCCTCGATAAGCATCCTGGCCTTCACCATGGGAATGCCGGGTGGTTAGAATATACCATCGTATATGAGTTTTCAGTATTTTACTCAGATCCGATGGTGCGAAAAAGATGAATATTATACAATATGAATATATTTTCTATTGTACTATAAATTATATTTTTCGAATATTCGTGAATAATCTAACTTAGAACACTAATATTCTAACTCAACACTACTGCAGATCCTCCCCACTTAGATTTACACTGGTGCTCTTTGGATTCGAGATTCAAATACTACTGATTCATTTCATACTTTAGCTCAACACTGCCATCTACTGGCCTTGTTGA
Source organism: Bufo gargarizans (assembly GCF_014858855.1). Classification (NCBI taxonomy): domain Eukaryota; kingdom Metazoa; phylum Chordata; class Amphibia; order Anura; family Bufonidae; genus Bufo; species Bufo gargarizans. The sequence goes on along the minus strand of NC_058080.1, from coordinate 611,050,485 downwards.
GTATTGCTCTAGTAAAGGACTAGAAATTGCGTTTCGTTAGTAACGATATGTGATTTTTGGGAGCGCAAGCGATGTTACATCTGTACCTTTGCCAATGTGCAGTGAGTTCCTGAGGATCCAGTGTAAAGAATGGGAGAGGTAGTGTCACGGTGGGGAGTGGGGAAACCCCCCCACCGTGCAATGTCAAGTATAACGAGGAAGCAGCTAGGCCAGGACGCCGAAATCAGGGAGCAGGTCACATTCTATTGCGTCCCTAATCCTCACCCTAACTCCTCACCGTATGAGCAGACCTGGATGGTAGGGCAGCTCATACCAGGATACCTTTGGCCCCGAGTCGCCCTGATAATCCCTCACATAGGAGCAGGGGAGAGACGACCTGTTCTTCCCAGACACGGATAACCAGGAGTCTCAAATGGCCTAGCAGCAGGGAAAAGGGAAGCCCATACACAGCTAGAGGATTGGCAGGTAAGAACAACAAGACAACTCACTTACCTGCTGAAGCCTCCACAACTGGAACCCGTACAACAGCACAGGAGCCCAAACACACAGCAGCTCACAGAACAAACAACCACACAGGAATCCAGCATACCAACTCTGCCAGACCCCCCCCCCCCCCCCCCCCCCCACACACACACACACACAGGGCATGGCAGCCCCAAGCAGCACTGCATACAGACTTATGGTTCACCCCTCCGGGAAACTAGCCCCCTCACAGAGGTACAAGACACACAGGGAAAACGACTTGCACACATGTAGGAACAAACACCAACAGCCCAGACATGAAACAACAAATAAGACGTACAACAAACCCTGAACACTGGGCCAGGGGGCAGGGAGGCAATTGCCCCCCAGGCCGCCCGAAAAAAACGTCCGTCTTTAACAAATATATATTTTTTTTATTCCTCACGGCCGCACCGCCGGTCACCACGCGTTCATCTCCATATTCATCTGTATCGCCGTCCTCAGGACAGCGATACAGATAGCTGTGCTGTGGGGCAGGGGAGGGAGAGGCGTCTCCCTTCCCTTTTCTTCTGATAGGCCGCAGGCACTAATGCCTGCAGCCTATCAGAGGCCGGCTCAGGCAGCGCGATGACATCATTATCATTGCGCCGCCTGAGCCGGGCAGCACACAGCAGGGACACAGGCCGGAAGAGGCCTGCATCGCTGCTGAAGTGCTGATGGAGGTAAGTATTAGTGGTTTTTTTTGTTTCTTTCTTTGCGGGGGGAGCTGTCACTATGGGGGTCTTGCACTATGGGGGGGCTGGCACTATGGGGGGAGATGGCACTATGGGAGGATCTGGCACTATGGGGGCATTTATTACTGGCATATTATGGGGGGCACCATGGGGGAGAGGAGCACTATGGGGGTATCTGGGGGCTCTAAAGGGGCTTTTTTTTATTATTGGCACATTATGTGGGGCACTATAGGGGAGAGTGGCACTATGGGGCATCTGGTGTCACTATAGGGCATTATTTGGGGGCATTATGGCGAAGTGGGGGCTCTAAAGGGGTCTTTTTTATTGGCACATTATGGGGGGCACTATGGCATTTGGTGGCACGAAGGGGGCATTTTTTATGGTTCAATAAGATAAGGGGGCATTTTTTACTGGCACAATATGGGAGGCACTATAAGGGAGAGCGGCACTATGGGGCATTTTTTACTGGCACATTGTGGGGGAGAGGAGCACTATAGGGGCATCTGCTGGGGGCACTAAGAAGGGGCATTTTTTTACTGGCATATTATGGGGGACACTATGGGGAAGGGGGAGAGGAGCACTATGAGGGCATTTACTGGGGCACTATATAGGGGTATTTTATACTGGCATATATTATGGCAGTTATTTTTTAGGGCACTGTGTGCCAATAATTGTTGAAGGGGGCACTATGTGTGAGGTAGTCGTATTTCCAGGGGGACTGTTTCTGCGGTATAGTATTGGGGGTGGCAGGAAAGGGTGTCCAGAAGATGTGAAGATGGAAATGTGGGAAACTAATGTCTGTTTCTCAATCTCTGCTGAGATGGGAGATGGCAGAAAAATTATCATGGCGGTCTGGTCTGAATGGAGAAGATGAGGAAAGAGAACATCTACAACAAAGGTGACATCACTGGATGTAAGAGGTATGGGGCGCTATGTAGGAGAGGAGATGCTCCGGCTCCCCCCCCCCCCCCCCTGCCATTTGCAGGAGGAGGATTCAGAGCTGGGTGAGGATGGCCAAGGGGGACAGCAGGCCACGGGCGGGTGGCAGATGGTGGGGGGAACCACAGGCCTTGAGCAGGATCTGGGAAGGGAGGAGAGCGGAGGAGCTTCCTGGCTGTAGCCTGCTGTTTATTGTATGATGTGAAGCAGGCAGTGCAGGCAGGACAGACCCTCCCTTCTCCATATGATGTGTAGAGACAGGCCGCAACTATAGAATGTCAGCTATAAAGTGCTTGTTGGGAGTGGCCTATTATTAAGTAGGAGGGGCTTTTAATAATGGGTGGGGCTAAATGGGCCACTTGACTGGATTTGCCCCCCAGGACTAAGGCTGCCAGCCCTCCCCTGCCTGAACATAAACCCACACCAAACATACAACCAGTGAGGTTGGGTACATAGGGGATACAAGGGAGACAAAGGAATGACATCGATGTCCTACAAGGTGGCCCTCAAGGACTGGGCAGATAGATCACCCTGGACTGGAGCAGAGCTCCAGCACTAACAGCTGAAGTACAACTGACTCCAGCCAGGAAGCCACAGGAGATAAAACCCAAGTGACCCCACCCAGTCAGGGAGTAAACACTTACAGCACCAGACAGGGGAAGGCTACAACTTAAAGGGGAAGTGCACACACCAGACAACACGCAACACGTTACCACCGGCAACAGCATGCATGTGTAACCATGTCACGGCGCACACAGCCAAAGCCGAGACACTGCCACCACATGCCTTAACAGCAACATGTTGCCACCGGCAACCGCAAGCATGGCACAAGTGTCACGGCGCACACAGCAAAGGCCGTGACAGGTAGTGGCCCTAATGAAATGATGTGTCACGGTATACTCCATCAGGCCATTACTGCCTGGGGATCAGTTCAGTGAAAAGGTGGTATAAGAAACCATGGCAGAAGTAGAAGAACAAAAGTCTCTCTTTACTTAGTGCAAAATAAGAGTTGTAGTACATCCAGCAGTAGTTGTATACAGTGCAATTTCTCTCCCCAGATGATAGGGTATGGTGGCTGGCTGATAATGACACCTCTAGTATGTTATCTTGCTGATGTCTCCCTTCTGACTATCTGGCTCACAGCTGTAAGCTGGCTCTTTGAGGAGCAGCTATAGGAAGCGCCTCCTTTGGGGCTCGAATTCAGAAGGAGGACTGAAAAATGTTATTGTCAGGACCCCTCAACAGTATTATAAAATTACATTATATACAGAGACACTGTAGGAAATGGACCGAGCAGCTGCTGGGCCTGCTCTGAGAGAGCACTTTTGACTATCCACGGGAGTAGGGGTTGCAAAAAAGTTGCTGGGGGGTCATTAAAAATGTACTGTGGGACCCTGTCATTTGTAGTTCCGCCACTGCTGGCACTTGTGGCTATAGGTGTCCACTTAGTGAAAATACAGGCTTTTATGAGTTCGTCTGGCCTCTGTGTGAACTAGGTGATGGGTGTCTGAGCCATAGTTTCTCACCTGCAGCAGGGTCTGGTAGCTGGTCACTTTGCAAACTGCAAAAGCTGTAGTCTTGTAGATATGTATAGCAGTTTTGGGATAATTTAGTCACTCAGTAGTCTCACAGATGAGTTGGGTTTCTGGTCCCTAAGGCCCTTGGAGCAGGACCAATAGGACATGCTTGCTCACTCTTCACAGCCCTAGCTAACACCCCCTCTTCTGGCAGGAATTATGACCAGCCCACTCCAACCAAGAGGGGAGGGTATCCCCATCCCTATGCCAACCACACCTCACCTGCTCGTGTACAGTGTAAACATGACATAACTTTTTCTGGAGAGCTGGTGGTCATATCGGGCGGGCTGCCTAGGTGAAAATGGGGATATGTCCAGGTTCATAGCCTTTAAATAATATTAGCAAGATAAATAAGTTGCTGTCTGTTGGTGTCACCGGCCTGTGCTCTTGCTTCGCACATCAGTGCCTAGCATTGCACCTAATTTCAGGTGACCTATCCTGGAATTTCATATTGGATAGGTCATCAATATCAGATTGGCTGGGTTGTTGTGTGTTGATTCATTTATTATATCTTAAAATATTCTTTATAGTAGAGAGAGCTCCATATCCCCAGGAAAAACTGATTTAGAGAACAGGCTGCCTGCAACTGCCACTAGAAATAGTTTAGATGACTTCACGCAGGTATACCACACATAAAAGATAGTAAGCAGCTAGCTCCCAGGCTCCCTCTAGTGGTAGCTTCAGATATCTATCAGGGGTTAGTAGCTGAGTTCCCTAAAAAGATATATAAAGAAACAAATCTGTAGAGAATTTCAGATTTCAAATAAAGACTCAGTTCCAGCTGTATACACTGCAATGCTTCTCAGATAACGATGTATGCATTTTTTTAAGGATGGGAGTTACATAGAAACATAGAATGTGCCGGCAGATAAGAACCATTTGGCCCATCTAGTCTGCCCAATATACTAAGTACTATGGATAGCCCCTGGCCCTATCTTATATGAAGGATGGCCTTATGCCTATCCCATGCATGCTTAAACTCCTCCACTGTATTTGCAGCTGCCACTTCTGCAGGAAGGCTATTCCATGCATCCACTACTCTCTCAGTAAAGTAATACTTCCTGATATTACTTTTAAACCTTTGCCCCTCTAATTTAAAACTATGTCCTCTTATAGCAGTTTTTCTTCTTTTAAATATTCTCTCCTCTTTGACCTTGTTGATTCCCTTTAGGTATTTAAAAGTCTCTATCATATCCCCTCTATCTCATCTTTCTTCCAAGCTATACATGTTAAGGTCCTTTAACCCCTTAAGGACTCGGCCCTATTTCACCTTATGGACTATTATGGACCATTTTTTGCAAATCTGACCAGTGTCACTTTAAGTGCTGATAACTTTAAAACGCTTTGACTTATCCAGGCCATTCTGAGATTGTTTTTTTGTCACATATTGTACTTCATGACACTGGTAAAATGAAGTTAAAAAAATACTAATTTTTATTTATAAAAAAATAACAAATTTACCAATTTTTTTTTTTTAATTGCAAATTTCCAAGTTTCATTTTTCTACTTCTACAATACATAGTAATACCTCCAAAAATAGTTATTACTTTACATTCCCCATATGTCTACTTCATGTTTGGATCATTTTGGGAATGATATTACATTTTTTGGGTATGTTACAAGGCTTAGAAGTTTCAAAGCAAATCTTGAAATTTTTCAGAAATTTTCAAAAACCCAATTTTTAGGGACCAGTTCAGATCTGAAGTCACTTTGCGAGGCTTACATAATAGAAACCACCCAAAAATGACCCCATTCTATAAACTACCCCTCAAGGTATTCAAAACTGATTTTACAAACTTTGTTTACCCTTTAGGTGTTCCACTAGAATTAATGGAAAATAGAGATACAATTTCAAAATTTCACTTTTTTGGCAGATTTTCCATTTTGATAATTTTTTTCCAGTTACAAAGCAAGGGTTAACAGCCAAACCAAACTCAATTGTTATGGCCCTGATTCTGTAGTTTACAGAAACACCCCATATGTGGTCGTAAACTACTGTACGGGCACACGGCAGGGCGCAGAAGGAAAGGAATGCCATACGGTTTTTGGAAGGCAGATTTTGTAGGACTGTTTTCTTTCACACCATGTCCCATTTGAAGCCCCCCTGATGCAACCCTAGAGTAGAAACTCCATAAAAGTGACCCCATCTAAGAAACTACACCCCTCAAGATATTCAAAACTGATTTTACAAACGTCGTTAACCCTTTAAGTGTTCCACAAGAATTAATGGAAAACAGAGATACAATTTCAAAATTTCACTTTTTTGGCAGATTTTCCATTTTAATAATTTTTTTCCAGTTACAAAGCAAGGGTTAACAGCCAAACCAAACTCAATTATTATGGCCCTGATTCTGTAGTTTACAGAAACACCCCATATGTGGTCGTAAACAGCTGTACTGGCACACGGCAGGGCGCAGAAGGAAAGGAATGCCATACGGTTTTTGGAAGGCAGATTTTGCTGGACTGTTTTTTTTGACACCATGTCCCATTTGAAGCCCCCCTGATGTAACCCTAAAGTAGAAACTCCATAAAAGTGACCCCATCTAAGAAACTACACATCTCAAGGTATTCAAAACAGATTTTTACAAATGTTGTTAACCCTTTAGGTGTTCTACAAGAGTTATTGGCAAATGGAGCTTAAATTTTAGAATTAAAATTTTTGGGCAAATTTTCCATTTTAATCCATTTTTTCCAGTAACAAAGCAAGGGTTAACAGCCAAACAAAACTCAATATTTAAGGCCCTGATTCTGTTGTTTACAGAAACACCCCATATGTGGTTGTAAACTACTGTATGGGCACACAGCAGGGTGCAGAAGGAAAGGAATGCCATACAGTTTTTGGAAGGCAGATTTTGCTGGACTGTTTTTTTTTTTTTGACACCATGTCCCATTTGAATCCCCCCTGATGCAACCCTAGAGTAGAAACTCCATAATAGTGACCCCATCTGAGAAACTGCACCCCTCAAGGTATTCAAAACTGATTTTACAAACGTCATTATCCCTTTAGGTGTTCCACAAGAGTTATTGGCAAATGGAGATGAAATTTCTGAATTAAAATTTTTGGGCAAATTTTCCATTTTAATCCATTTTTTCCAGTAACAAAGCAAGGGTTAACAGCCAAACAAAACTCAATATTTATGGCCCTGATTCTGTAGTTTACAGAAACACCCCATATGTGGTCGTAAACAGCTGTACGGGCACACGGCAGGGCGCAGAAGGAAAGGAATGCCATACGGTTTTTGAAAGGCAGATTTTGCTGGACTGGTTTTTTTGACACCATGTCCCATTTGAAGCCCCCCTGATGCACCCCTAGAGTAGAAACTCCAAAAAGTGGCCCCATTTTAGAAACTACGGGATAGGGTGGCAGTATTGTTGGTACTAGTTTAGGGTACATATGATTTTTGGTTGCTCTATATTACACTTTTTGTGAGGCAAGATAACAAGAAATAGCTGTTTTGGCACCGTTTTTATTTTTTGTTATTTACAACATTCAGCTGACAGATTAGATTATGTGATATTTTTATAGACCAGGTTGTCACGGATGCGGCGATACCTAATATGTATACTTTTTTTTATTTATGTAAGTTTTACACAATGATTTCATTTTTGAAGCAAAATAAATCATGTTTTAGTGTTTCCATAGTCTGAGAGACATAATTTTTTCAGTTTTTGGGCGATTACCTTGGGTAGGGATATGATTTTTGCGGGATGAGATGACGGTTTTATTGGCACTATTTTGGGGTGTGTGTGACTTTTTGATCGCTTGCTATTACATTTTTTGTGATGTAAGGTGACAAAAAATGGTTTATTTAGCACAGTTTTTATTTTACATTTTTTACGGTGTTCATCTGAGGGGTTAGGTCATGTGATATTTTTATAGAGCCAGTCGATATGGACGCGGAGATACCTAATATGTATACTTATGTAAGTTTTACACAATAATATAATTTTTGAAACAAAAAAAATCATGTTTTAGTGTCTCCATATTCTGAGCTATACTTTTTTTATTTTTTGGGCGATTGTAGGGGCTTATTTTTTGCGGGATGAGGTGACGGTTAGATTGGTACTATTTTGGTGGGCAAACGCCTTTTTTATCGCTTGCTGTTGTACTTTTTGTAATGTAAGGTGACAATTTTTTTTTTATTTAGCACAGTATTTTTTATTTTTTACGGTGTTCATCTGAGGGGTTAGGTCATGTGATATGTTTATAGAGCCGGTCGATTTTTTTACCAATTTTTTTTTTACTTTATTTGAGGAAAATTACATTTTTGTTTATTTTTACTTGAAACTTTTAATTTTTTGTGGGGAAAACTTTACTTTTTCAACTTTTTTTTTTCACTTTATATTTTGTCCCACTTTGGGACTTGAACTTTTGGGGGTCTAATCCTTTACAATACATTCCAATACTTCTGTATTGGAATGCATTGGCTGTATGAGTAATACTGTGTGTATTACTCATACAGCTTCCGGCCTGTGAGATCCAGGGGCCTGGATCTCACAGGATCCTCACCGGAAGGCAGCGCGATGCCTTCTTTAGACATTGTGCTGCCTTCCATGCCATCGGGTCCCCCCCACAGCCGCATGGGGAACCGATGGCACCGCCGACCACCGCGGCCGCACCAGGTAAAAGCCGCACACCACAGGTCTGAATTGACCTGCGGTTTGTGGCGATCGCCGATACGGGGGAGAATGATTTTAGCGGGCATCCTGTCACAATTAACCCCCGCCGCGCCGCAATCTACTTTTAAACTTAGGATGTACTGGTACCTCCTGAGTCCTTAAGGACTCGGGAAACAGGGCGTACCGGTACACCCTAAGTCCCTAATGGGTTAACCTTTCCTGGTAAGTTTTATCCTGCAATCCATGTACTAGTTTAGTAGCTCTTCTCTGTACTCTCTCCAAAGTATTAATATCCTTCTGGAGATATGGTCTCCAGTGAAGGTCTCCAGTGAATGGCCCTCTTCCCTCTCTATCTGCCTCAAGTCTCTTCCTGTAGAATCTATGGCAAGCAATAGTACTCTTTCTATGGTGGCTGTTATGTCCACTGAGGATTACAGGGTTTAAGAGCTATGACTGGTCAGGTTGTATCCATGTGTGATGTATGTCTTAACAGTGTCCTTCACTGCAGTAAAGTCTTAGCAGCTTTTAGTAGCAGGTTACCATAATGACTCCAATGCTCAGCCATGCAGACTAGGTTCTCTAGTTCTCTCCTTTTTCTTACTCCTACTCTCCTCCTGTAGATCACGCAGAGATTGGGGAGTCTCTGTAGCTTTTGAGGCCTAAGAAGAGGGTGCAGATGTCACAGCTTCCTCTCCCTTCCAAAATCTACCTATCACTGCCTAGAGCTACGGGTGGATCCAGTCCTCACCTAACCTCCTACAAGAGCTTAGCCAGGGTTGTTAACCCAGACTAACCCAGAGTAACTTCGGTACTGGTACTCTTATTGATCCTTCTTCCAATCTTGTATTGTTAAAGTATTCACTGTTACATATTCCTAATCTGAGTATGTAAAGTAAAAAAGGGAAGAATGCCAGCTCCTGACCCAGTCTATTAGATTAAATCTTAAGACAATAATAAAAAAAAACTGTATATTTACTTCAAGGCTATGGATATCTTTGGGGAGATTTCATTATTATTACATTCTACTTATTTTTGGCTAACAATATTTACCAATTGGTAAATTTTTTCAACAGTTTGTCCTCTACAGCTTTTAGTTCCATTTTATCTGCAGACTATTTTTTCTGCTTCTCAATGAATCTGTCAGAGATCTGCTCTGATGGCTCCATGTGTAACCCTGGTGTCTAGTTCCCTGACAACTCATAAATGCTCCTTTAAAGCTAAATATTTTACCAGTTGTATTGGAATTTGAAATGCTCCAGCATGCCGCATGTGCTGTGAATTGATCAAAACTGCGTAACTGAGGAAGCAGAACAGCGAAACGTACGTCGAGGAGGCAGCGTCCACATCTCCTGTCATTATCTGGTACGATTACTGTATTTCCTTTCACTAAAGTAGTCATTCCAGTTATCTTATTATTATATGGTCTTGGTATATGGCATTAGAGAGTGTTTTTTTGTTCAAAGCTCACTGATATAGTTTCAGAGGGTGGATTTCCCTGATATACTCCATTTAGTGCATTGTACAGTTGCAAGAAAAAGTATGTGAACCCTTTGGAATGATTTGGATTTCTGCACAAATTGGTCATAAAATGTGATCTGATCTTCATCTAAGTCAGAGGTGAGATTGGAGGTGTTGGTTACAGCTGCCCTGCCCTATAAAAAACACACACCAGTTCTGGGTTTGCTTTTCACAAGAAGCATTGCCTGATGTGAATGATGCCTCGCACAAAAGAGCTCTCAGAAGACCTACGATTAAGAATTGTTGGCTTGCATAATGCTGGAAAGGGTTATAAAAGTATCTCCAAAAGCCTTGCTGTTCATCAGTCCACGGTAAGACAAATTGTCTATAAATGGAGAAAGTTCAGCACTGCTGCTACTCTCCGGGAGTGGCCGTCCTGTAAAGATGACTGCAAGAGCACATTATATTTTTAATCAATGGGAAGTAAATTTACTCTTCTTTGTGTGGTATTTGTAATTTTAAACATGATGTTAAACATGTAAGGGCAACTAATAGTGCAGTTTTGGGCTTGGAGAAGTCTCACTACACCTCAGCATAAGGGTGATCTAAACTGGTGCCAACCCCAACAGTATCTTCAATAAGTGAAGATGCTCAGTGTGCGAGTATCAGATCAGTCTCACATTAAAATACCACAGTGGGTCTAGTGCAATGTTTTCCTATACAGTTTTGCAGTTGCTATTGGAGGAGGGGCAGCACCCAGTGGCGTACCGCCAATATAGGCAGACCACGTTGTTGCTATGGGGCCGGCGGCACAGGAGGCCCGGAGCGCACGGAAGGCCCCGCCCCCTCCGTTTGCTCTGCACACTTAGGCTAGTTTCACACTTGCGGCAGTGTGATCCGGCAAGCAGTTCCATCGTCGGAACTGCCTGCCGGATCTGCCGATCTGGATGTGACTGAAAGCATTTGTGAGACACATCCGGATGTGGATCAGTCTCACAAATGCATTGCAAGAATGGATCCGTCTCTCAATGCTTGTCATGCGGACAGACGGATCCGTCTTGTATCTTTTTTCACATTTTTGTGAAGGACGCATGCGCAAACTGGAAGGACGGATCCGGCATTCTGGTATTTTGAATGCCAGATCCGGCACGAATACATTCCTATGGGGTAAAATGACGGGTCTGGCATTCAGGCAAGTCTTCAGTTTTTTGGGCTGGCACAGGCAGCAGGAGCAGGCACCGCTCAACTACAACCAGAGCAGCAACTCGTACTGCACCCCGCATGGGCCCAGCGTATTATCCTTACTTGCTGCCAGCCTGGCAGAAGACCTGCCGACAGCAAGTGCAGTGCAACCCCCAGCCCAGACTGAAGGACCGCTCCTGACCGGACAGGGAGGAAGGGGGGGCTCATAGAGGACAGTCTGCTTTCCTTCCCCCCCCCCCCCCCGAGACCTCTATGAACCTCTATCAGTCCCACCCAACCCCTAATGCCCCCAAAATGCCAAGGGGGGAAATAGGAGGAAATAACACTGTCCTTTATAAGCCCCCAACCCCTAATGTACCCCAAAATGCCCAGGGGGGGTAGGAGGAAAGCACACTGTCCTCTATGAGCCTCCCCCCCGCCCGAGTCCTCTATAAGCCCCCCAACCCCTAATGCCCCCCTTCCCCCAAAATGCCCGGGGGGGAGGAGTAGGAGGAAAGCGCATTGTCCTCAGCATTTTGGGGGGCATTACGGGTTGATGAGGCTCATAGAGGACTCGGGAAGGTGGAGGCTCATAGAGGACAGTGTACTTTCCTCCTACTCCTCCCCCCCGGGCATTCGGGGGGCATTACGGTTCCGCTGCCCAAACCCCTCTAACTCCTTGCTGCTGATGCTGAGTGTGCACATAGCCAATAACAAATTCAGATTCTTGCTATGGGGTCCAGTGATTTCTCTGTACTCCCCTATCAGCACCTTATCACACGGAGGGCACAATGGGCACATGCCCCAAGGCATATACGACCTTCCTAACTTTTGTATATATTTTATATCTAGCTGTCTCTCTATCAATCTACTCCAGAGCTTCACTGTTCAGTAATATGCCTCAGTACATCCACTTTCCCTACTTTTCTCCAGCATTATGTGCACCTTCCACCCTCCCTTTGGAGCAGATGCTCTTCCCTCCCCATGTTGGTATTACTTTAAGCTCTCTGAGCTCTGTATTTCCTTTCTGCCTCTTTCTCTTTACAGGCCAGCACCTTTACTGGAAGGCCCGTCTGACCCTTCTTCCTAGTTATGGACAAAACCATACTGTAACTTAGGTGGGCCATGCCAGGAACAAAAAGGGACCACCATCATCTCCTGGGTCATTGAAAAATACGTTGTAAGTATAAGTATAAGAAACTGTTTCTTTGATCTATTACTTATTGCACATTACAACTCATTACACCTAGTACTTACCCTACAGGCTAAATGAGGTTCAGATTTGCGTCTCCTTGGCACATCATATAGACAAGAAAGGACAGAATATTTTATATATGTGTGTGGAAATGAATTACATGGTTTGTGAGAGTGACTTTCATGATGTTGTAAAAACTGAGATTCAACTTGTGAGTACTGTGATCTTTATTGCATTGCTAGAATCCGATCGATAGACTATGTAGGATGGATTGGTGTATCAAACAGAAAGACTATGTAGACTACTTATATGGAATCTATCATGCTGGTATACACCATAATAAGAAGGGTGCTCTTATAACCCTATTCCACCTCGTGGGTTGGCATTTGACTTTATTCATTTTAATCAGAAATAATAAATATGTTGTGACCCTTGGAATATTAATAATTTATATGTGCGTGTGTATGGCTGCAGGACAGTCCACCCAGAATATCCAAAATAAGCGTACATTATTGAAATAATTGATTTTTTTTTTATTCAGACAGACTTTCTATTAACATAATACCATTCCTCAGATTAGATGGTACACTGGTAACATGCCACTTCTGCTAACCCTAGCGTGCCATTCATTTGTTTCATGTGTAATGCTGGACTGCGGGTGAACTTGTCACACACGCAGGATTCCTATGTGTCATGCTCAGTCAACACACAGGAGGGGGTGGCAGGTCCACAGCTCTAAAGATGCTAATCCCCTGGATAACGAGTCATTAGTGACAGCATCAATCTGTGGGCAGCCCTGCTGAGATTAACACAGAGCTGTAGTATAAATGGCACCTATAGAAGAAGCCATCTTTAGTTTGCATTCACGCTTACACATCCACGAACACTGCTACGGCAGTGACAATGTCATTTGAAATGACACTAAACCCTCAGCTTGTCTGATCTCCTTTTATTGTTACTTTTTTCTGTTTGTATAAAATTGTGTTTTGCATTTTATATGGGATGATTCCATGTGTAGTATTTCATTAACAGTAGTAGTGGTCCAGAACATGAGCAGACAGCCATGTATGTCAGGCTTCCTGCCACCACCATAGGGCACAGAAGGTACAGAAAAGAGGCGCCTAGTTGTAGACGCCGCAGTTGCAAGTTGATTCTACATCAATGAAAGCATCCAAGAGGGGAGACACCATCAGGCAGACCATGCAGCTGCTATGGTGACCTTGGAGAGAATCGGCCTAAGGAGCTCTCAAAGAAAGAAGGCACAGTTCTGGTTCTCTGAAAACCTATTCAGTAGTGTTGAGCAAAGCCCAATTCCCTCATGCTTCCTGGTAACAAATCGATTTTCCCTGAAATAGGATAAAAAAATAAATAAAATCATACTCACCTCATCTGTTAGAGCGTGAGGAGCCTGCTAGTATATTGATTTAAGATCCCGCGCAAAATCTCATGTGTGGTGATGCATGATGTCACCACACCGGCCAACATGGTGACGTAAGATTTGCGCAAGATTTCGTGCTGGATCTTCAATCAAGATGATGTCGGAGGGCTCTTGATCAAATGGATGAGGCAAGTATGATTTTTATTTATTTATTATGTACCTTAATATTAATGTCAGATGCCGCGATCAGCGATGAATGCAGCATCTGAGGGGTACAATGACGTTGAGGGGTGCAATCGTCATTCCCTGTCATTGCACCCACTACTTACAAAGAAATACGCTTTGTGACAAAGTAATTTGTCACAAAGCGAATTTTGTTTGCAAAATTCGGCAAGGTAGCTGAATCTAATTTTCAAGAACTTCACTCAACTCTACAGGGTGGGCCATTTATATGGATCCACCTTAATAAAATGGGAATGGTTGGTGATATTAACTTCCTGTTTGTGGCACATTAGTATATGTGAGGGGGGAAACTTTTCAAGATGGGTGGTGACCATGGCGGCAATTTTGAAGTCGGCCATTTTGAATCCAACTTTTGTTTTTTCAATAGGAAGAGGGTCATGTGACACATCAAACTTATTGGTAATTTCACAAGAAAAACAATGGTGTGCTTGGTTTTAACGTAACTTTATTCTTTCATGAGTTATTTACAAGTTTGTGACCACTTATAAAATGTGTTCAATGTGCTGCCCATTGTGTTGGATTGTCAATGCAACCCTCTTCTCCCACTCTTCACAGACTGATAGCAACACCACAGTAGAAATGCTAGCACAGGCTTCCAGTATCCGTAGTTTCAGGTGCTGCACATCTCGTTTCTTCACAGCATATTCTCCTGCGGTGTTGCTATCAGTGTGTGAAGAGAGTGGGAGAAGAGGGTTGCATTGACAATCCAACACAATGGGCAGCACATTGAACACATTTTATAAGTGGTCAGAAACTTGTAAATAACTCATGAAAGAATAAAGTTACGTTAAAACCAAGCACACCATTGTTTTTCTTGTGAAATTACCAATAAGTTTGATGTGTCACATGACCCTCTTCCTATTGAAAAAACAAAAGTTGGATTCAAAATGGCCGACTTCAAAATTGCCGCCATGGTCACCACCCATCTTGAAAAGTTTCCCCCCTCACATATACTAATGTGCCACAAACAGGAAGTTAATATCACCAACCATTCCCATTTTATTAAGGTGTATCCATATAAATGGCCCACCCTGTACTATTCAGGTTCCTCTCTCTAAACTAGGAACTGCATTGTTAGCAAACAAGGTGGAGGGGAATTGAACTGAGTAATGGAAAGGAGGTGGGCGGGAAAGAAACCACAGGTCCTTCTGTTCTGGATAGCAAAGTCTAGCACCATAATGGCCAAGTATGATGTCTGTTATTTCCTCATTTTCCTCTGTCTTTTATTCCGTTCTACCCTTGCAATCTGCCATGATCTCCATTCATTTTCTACTCCCTTCCAGCATCCACAGTTTTCACTAATTGCAACTTTGAGTAGAGATGGACCCTTAATTGCCAGAACCCATAGCTTTACCTGCCACCCTGGTATTATGTCCATGGTCATTAGTACCAGACAGAATATCTAATGTGATGTTAAAGTGTGGGCTTTTGGTGGCCTCCAAAGAAATCTGCATTCATTAAAGTTATTATTTCTTCTTTTGGTATTGCTTTTTTCACCTTAAGGGCGCATTCACATGAACGTGGTTTGGTTCCGCATCTGAACCGTACTTCAATGGGGCCGCAAAAGATGCTGTCCGCATCCGTTGCTCCATTATAGATCATGTCCTATTCTTCTTTGTTTTGCTGACAAGAATAGACATTTTTATAATGGGCCTCCCATTCCGTTCCGCAAATTGCGGAAGGCACACGGGCGGAATCCGTGTTTTGCGGATTAGCAATTTGTGGACCACAAAACGCGGCACCTTCGTGTGCATGAGCCCTTATAATGCAGTCTTTTTCATTGTGTCTGTATAAAAAATGTCATCCGATGTGTTATCCACCCTACACCAAGTTATGTATATTATAATTAGACATCAATGTGTTATACAGTTATTGGTAAATTCTTACTAGTATGAACTTGCAAACTGGTAACTTTTTTAACCAATGAGTAACCACTGATACTCCTTTTATCAGTAGCCACTTAAAGGCTTTAACTCAACATATCATGCTTTTTGCACTACCCTGGACTCATTGACTTAGAACTCATCAATCAATCAATGAAAAGTAGAGGAGAGCACTTTAACTGTTTCTCTTAAAAGGCATCTGTCGGCAAATTTATACCTATAAAACTGACTGACCTGTTACATGTGCACTTGGCAGCTGTAGGCACCTGTGTTGGTCATATGTGCCCTCATTGCTGAGAAAATGATGTTCCAATATATGCAACTGAGCCTCTAGGAGCGATGAGGGCGTTGCTCTTACACCTAGAGGCTTTGTTCTCTCTGCAACTACCGCACCCTTTCCACTTTGATTGACAGGACCAGGCAGTGTAAACGTAATCATGCCTGCCTGGCCTTGTCCATCAAAGTGGAGAGAGCACGGCACTTGCAGAGAGAGCGGAGCCTCTAGGAGTAACAGCAACGCCTACCTTGCTCCTAGAGGCTCATTTGCATATATTAAAACTATTTCATAGGTGCAAATCTGCTAACATTTGCCCTTTAATGGAATAAAATTTTACAGATTGTTGCATAAGAACACCAGTGCTGCCCCCTGTTTTTACTTGTAGTCACTCAGACAGAGCCCGATTAAGGGTTTGCACCATGCAGTTGAAATATATATGCCCTGGATGCCATCCACTCTTCTTCACTTCTCAGCATCAATTGAAATGCAATCGGAAGGTGAAAATGTAATAGTTATAATATAGTGCTAGTAGTCACCGTCCATGCATGACATCAAATAAAATAGTATTTAAAGAGAAACATTGCCATAAAATTTTTATTAAAAAGGCTTAAACGTTTAATAGCACCCAATAAAATGGCCTGTAAATACACAAAACAATAAAATCCTGTAGCTAAACTCACTTTGATGAGTTGTTCTATTGATACATAGAAGAGGGGATGAACAATCCTAAGAGAATACTGCTGTATATATATATATATATATATATATATATATATAGGACTTTCCATATTCCTGCCAAATACTTCCATATTCCTAGCTACAAATCAGATTTTTTGTTTTGTGTGTATTTAAGGCCTTTTTTTAATGGAGCTACTAAAATGTATGTTTTAACCTCTCTTAAAGGGATTGTCCAAGTTATTTTTATTGATGACCTATCATCAGGATAGGTCATTAATATCAGATCGATGGGGAACAGACACCCGGCACCCCCGAAGATCAGCGGGTTGAAGAGAAGGCCGCACACTGCGCCAGCGCAGCCTTCTCTTCATTGTTTACCTGCCCATTGTCGCAACAGCAGCGGTGGGCAGGTGTAACTACAAGAATAGGTGTAACTACACTTGAATAGGAATGAGCTGTGACATTGAAGCGAATGGGGCGGCTTCTTGTAATTACACCTGCTCACTGCTGCTGTTGCGATGGCAAGCAGGTAAACATTGAATGGAAGTGTCATGGCTGTAAATGAGCAACAAGAGTGTACACAGAGAATAGCAACTGACCGGACCCAAACTAGGAAGGATAAGGGTGACCCCTGCAAGACCCTAAAAGCTCTCCCTAAGCTGCTATGCGCATATCCGGATCCGAATGGTAGATCGAGACATGCCCGCGTACCTGAGGCTGAAGACCACTGAAACCCCTACAATAGTGGAAGGGGCACGGCCACCGGTGCCCTGCTCAGTATATGGACGGAACCGGGGTCGCCTCGGATCCAGTCAGCAAAGAACAGATAAACACAATGTCTGTACACTTAACTGAGGTGCTGCAGCCGCAGTGCAAACAGATCCGAAGTCAGCAGACGATATCTGAAGTACTCGCATCAGCAGGACACAGATCCAGTGAAGAGAAGTAACACAGGTGAAGACACTCAAGCGAGAGATACAGCTCAAAATGAAGAGTATAATCCGCACCTCTACAAAGGAGGAGGGGTGATTTAAAGGCAGCGAAATCAAACACAGGAGGAACAGCTGGGAGGAAGGAAACCAAAAGTAAAGACCTCATCACAGAGGCGGAGAAACAGGGAAGAGAACTCCTCCTAGCTCTAGTAGTGACATCATCACAGGGGTGTGGAAACAGAGCTATGAGAACGTCTCAAAGCTCTGGTAGTGACAGTACCCCACCCCCCCCCCTCTATGGGTGGACTCCGGACACCCAGGACCCACCTTCTCAGGATGAGCCCTATGAAATGCCCTGACGAGGCGAGTGGCTTTAATGTCCGACACCGGAACCCACATCCTCTCCTCAGGACCATAACCCCTCCAATGAACGAGGTACTGAAGAGAACCGCGGACAATGCGAGAGTCCACAATTCTGGAAACCTCAAACTCCAGATTGCCATCAACCAAAATCGGAGGAGGCAAAGAGGAGGGTACCGTGGGCTGGACATATGGTTTTAAAAGAGCCCTGTGAAATACATTATGTATCTTCCAAACCCGTGGAAGATCAAGACGGAAGGCAACAGGATTGACGACTGACAAGATTTTATAAGGGCCAATGAACTTGGGACCCAATTTCCAGGAGGGAACCTTCAGTTTAATATTTCTTGTAGACAACCACACCAGATCACCCACATTCAGGTCCGGACCAGGCATACGTCTCTTATCAGCCAGATTACTCTGAATCTTTTGCCAAATGGTAGACAAAGACGAGGAAAATCTCTCCTCCTCAGGCAAACCAGAGGGAGCGCCTCCCGAGAATGTCCCAAACTGCGGATGGAACCCATATGCACCGAAGAATGGTGACTTATCAGAAGATTCCTGACGACGGTTGTTCAGAGCAAACTCAGCAAGAGGGAGAAATGAACACCAATCCTCCTGGTTCTCTGCCACAAAACAGCGCAAATATGTCTCCAGATTCTGGTTGACATGCTCAGTCTGACCATTCGACTGCGGGTGAAAAGCAGAAGAGAAGGACAGCCGAACCCCCAGACGAGAACAGAAAGCCTTCCAGAATCTGGACACAAACTGCGTGCCTCTATCGGAAACAATATCTGAGGGAATGCCATGTAGTTTAACAATATGATCGACAAAAGCTTGCGCCAACGTTTTAGCACTGGGTAAACCAGGGAAGGGTACGAAATGAGCCATCTTGCTAAAACGGTCCACCACCACCAGGATCACCGACTTCCCTGAGGAACGAGGAAGATCCGTGATAAAGTCCATGGAGAGGTGTGTCCAAGTACGGGAAGGTATGGGTAACGGGAGAAGGGGACCTGAAGGCCGTGAACGAGGGACCTTAGCGCGAGCGCACGTCTCACAAGCAGCCACAAAACCCTCCACCGACTTACGGAGAGCCGGCCACCAAAATCTCCGAGCAACGAGATCTACCGTGGCTCTACTCCCGGGGTGACCAGCAAGAACGGTATCATGATGTTCCTTGAAGAGTTTGTGACGTAACTCAGGAGGCACAAACAACTTCCCAGGAGGACAATGGGGAGGTACCTCAGTCTGGGCAGCCTGGACCTCGGCCTCCAAATCAGAATACAGGGCAGAAACAACCACCCCCTCCGCCAAAATGGGACCGGGGTCCTCGGAGTTTCCTCCTCCCAGAAAACATTTTTGATCCCAGGGCGGAATGTAACAACAAAATTGAATCTGGAGAAGAAGAGAGACCATCTGGCCTGTCTCGGATTCATACGCCTGGCCGACTCCAGGTACGCCAGATTCTTATGGTCGGTAAACACGGTGATAGGGTGCCTGGCTCCCTCCAACCAATGGCGCCACTCCTCGAGAGCCAACTTGATGGCCAACAACTCCCTATCCCCCACATCATAGTTTCTCTCTGCCGGGGAGAGCTTTTTAGAGAAAAAAGCACAGGGTCGCCACTTGGCAGGAGAAGGGCCCTGGGACAAAACCGCACCCACACCCACCTCGGAAGCATCCACCTCAACAATAAAAGGTAAGGAAACATCGGGATGCACCAAGACGGGAGCAGACGCAAAACTCTTTTTAATCTTAGAAAAAGCTGCAAGCGCCTCCTCCGACCAAGAGGAAAAATCCGCCCCCTTTTTTGTCATGTCAGTGAGGGGTTTGACAACAGAGGAATAATTCAAAATGAACTTTCTGTAATAGTTCGCAAAACCCAGAAAGCGCATCAATGCCTTCTGATTCTCAGGAAGCTCCCACTCCAGCACAGCACGGACCTTCTCCGGATCCATGCGAAAACCAGAAGCAGAGAGGAAAAAACCCAGAAATTGAATCTCAGATACCATAAAAACACATTTCTCCAGCTTGGCGTACAATTTATTCTCCCGCAGAATCCGCAGAACCTGAAAAAGATGATCATGATGGGTCTGAACATCAGGGGAAAAAAATCAAAATATCATCAAGATACACCAATACAAATTTCCCCATTAAATGGTAGAAAATACTGTTAACAAAATGCTGAAAGACGGCCGGAGCATTCATCAGGCCGAAAGGCATAACGAGATTCTCAAAATGCCCTTATGGGGTATTAAAGGCCGTTTTCCATTCATCCCCCTCTCTGACCCTGACCAGGTTGTACGCGCCTCTTAAATCCAATTTGGAAAAAACCTTGG
This sequence comes from Bufo gargarizans, assembly GCF_014858855.1. Taxonomy (NCBI): domain Eukaryota; kingdom Metazoa; phylum Chordata; class Amphibia; order Anura; family Bufonidae; genus Bufo; species Bufo gargarizans. Next base: position 611,030,225 of record NC_058080.1, on the reverse strand, counting down.
CCCCAACAATTTGGTTGAAGAGGTCCAGGATCAGAGGAAGGGGATAGGGATCGCGAATCGTGATACGGTTCAGCTCCCTAAAATCTAGGCAAGGTCTCAGAGAGCCATCTTTCTTTTTAACAAAAAAAAAAAAACAGCGGCAACAGGATATTTTGAGGGACGAATATGCCCCTTCTCGAGACTCTCAGAAATATAAGTTTGCATTGCGATTCTTTCCGGTTGTGAGAGGTTGTAGAGGCGTGCTTTTGGCAATTTGGCACCGGGAATGAGGTTAATGGGACAGTCAAACTCCCGGTGAGGAGGTAGCTCCTGAACACCGCTCTCGGAAAACACGTCCGAGAACTCAGAGAGAAATGATGGCACTGTTTTAGTAGACACCTCTGCAAAAATCGCTGTGAGACAATTCTCTCTACAAAACTCACTCCACTCAATTATTTGCCTTCCTTGCCAATCAATAGTGGGGTTATGTCTAATAAGCCAGGGTAACCCCAAAACTAGAGGAGAAGGCAATCCGTTAAGGACAAAACAAGATATATCCTCCACATGAGTGTCACCTATCGCTAACCGGATATTGTGAACAATGCCCTTCAGGGATCTCTGTGAGAGTGGAGCAGAGTCAATAGCAAAAACAGGTATATCCTTTTCTAATGTGCAAACCTGAAAACCATGCATGGCTACAAATTGAGTATCAATAAGATTGACGGCCGCTCCACTATCGACAAAAATTTCACAAGAAATGACTTTGCTCCCTAGCGCCACCCTGGCAGAAAGGAGAAAACGGGAACTGCAGGTCAGAGGAAAAGCATCAATTCCTACATCAACTTTGCCCAAAGTAGCAGATGAAGCAGAGTTTGATGATTTACTCTTTGAGGTCTTTCTCTTATTATAACTCTTAGTACAGTTCAAGAATATCCTAGACGGACAAACATTAGCCAAATGACCTATGCCCCCACAACAAAAACACACCATTCTCTGAGGACTAAATCCTCTTTTATCAGGGGCAAGTCGACCTAGCTGCATGGGCTCCTCCACAGAGGGAACCGAGAGAGGATGAGGCCCCTGCACACTAAATGAGTCCGCACCACTGCCCCTAGACTGAAAATGACTGGACAGAGAGGTCTCGTTTCTTTCTCTTAGACGCCTGTCAAGGCGTACCGCCAATGACATGGCAGACTCTAAGGACGTTGGTCTCTCATGGAAAGCAAACGCATCTTTCAATCTCTCTGAGAGACCATGAGAGAACTGACTCCGGAGTGCAGCATCATTCCAACCTGTATCAGCTGCCCATCTCCGAAATTCAGAACAATAAAGCTCTGCAGACTGGCATAAAGAACGTAAGTTAGATTCGGCCAGAGCAACACGATCCGGGTCATCATATATCTGCCCCAGGGCTAAAAAAAATCTTTCTACGGATCGAAGGGAGCGATCCCCCGATGGCAACGAAAAAGCCCAAGTCTGAGCATTACCCCTGAGCAGGGAGATGACAATCCTCACCCTCTGTTCCTCATTACCAGAGGAATGGGGACACAAGCAAAAATGGAGTTTGCATGCCTCTCTGAAATGAACAAAATTCTCACTGCCCCTGAAGAACGTCTCCGGAAGTGAGACCTTTGGCTCGCAACAGACTCCATGGGCCGGAGCAGAGCCCAATGCTTGAAGCTGAGTCATAGATTGACGGAGATCCGCTACCTCCAAAGAAAGACCCTGCATGCGGTCAACCAGGTCAGAAAGCGGATCCATGTCAAAAAAGGACGGTTTGGCGGATTATAATGTCACGGCTGTAAATGAGCAACAAGAGTCTACACAGAGAATAGCAACTGACCGGACCCAAACTAGGGAGGATAAGGGTGACCCCTGCCAGACCCTAAAAGCTCTCCCTAAGCTGCTATGCGCATGTCCGGATCCGAATGGTAGATCGAGACATGCCCGCGTACCTGAGGCTGAAGACCACTGAAACCCCTACAATAGTGGAAGGGGTACAGCCACCGGTGCCCTGCTCAGTATATGGACGGAACCGGGGTCGCCTCGGATCCAGTCAGCAAAGAACAGATAAACACAATGTCTGTACACTTAACTGAGGTGCTGCAGTCGCAGTGCAAACAGATCCGAAGTCAGCAGGCGATATCTGAAGTACTCGCATCAGCAGGACACAGATCCAGTGAAGAGAAGTAACACAGGTGAAGACACTCAAGCGAGAGATACAGCTCAAAATGAAGAGTATAATCCGCACCTCTACAAAGGAGGAGGGGTGATTTAAAGGCAGCGAAATCAAACACAGGAGGAACAGCTGGGAGGAAGGAAACCAAAAGTAAAGACCTCATCACAGAGGCGGAGAAACAGGGAAGAGAACTCCTCCTAGCTCTAGTAGTGACATCATCACAGGGGTGTGGAAACAGAGCTATGAGAACGTCTCAAAGCTCTGGTAGTGACAGGAAGGCTGTGCTGGCACGGCGTGCAGCCTTCTCCTCATACAGCTGATCGGCGGGGGTGCCTGGTCATCAATAAAAATAACTTGGACAACCCCTTTAGAGACAGCCGAATACAGTGCTTGGCTATGTCAGTTCCATCACAGGCAGACTGGGAACTTAAAGTGGCCCCAGAAAAAAACTAAAAGTAGCCCCATGTTGTAGGCAGGTCCAAATTGACAGAAGGCAGGGCCAACACAAGTAGGTTGGGCCAGCATTACCATATTGTAGCACATAATACCAGCCCAGTAGAGCCAAACACCACAGTGCAGCACAATATACTGCCCCAGAAGAACTGAATACCATGGTGCATCACAAAATAATGCCCCAGCAGCACAAAATACCTGCCCAGTAACTGCCCTAATGTGGTGTCTGGCGCCAGCTGCCATGTTCTGTCCTACTCCAGTTTGCTCAGGATGGTAATACAGTTGACTTCAAGCGTCAGGAGGGGAGCATCAGATCATTACTAACTTGGCTGACTTTCATGAGGAAGGCTCAGGTGGCCCCTTGGACATGTGCCCTCCAGGAGGTTTCCCTGTAGGGTCTATGGCCAGTGTGCCCCTGAGTTCCATAGATATTAAATGGAAAGGCAGGGCACATGCATGATTCCCCACTACATTCAAACTCCTCAGGAATAGGAGCTAGGGACCCCCATTCTAGTGATCAGTGACGCCCCTAGCAAAAACAAAATGTAATCATTTATGTGGGATATTTTTTAGTAGTGATAGGATCTGAATAAGAGGCAAAGGTTTGAAATAAGTGCCTGCAGCACGTCAGCAACCTTCTGCTGATATTGTGAAACTATAACTCCCAGCATGCTCAGTTCACCTATATGGAAGTTCAGAGAACAGTTGAGCAGGTGTGCAGCCTGGTAGTTGTAGTTTAACAATAGCAGGATTGTTGGAGTTTGCTGATCTTTGGTCTACAGCAGGGGTCTGCAAACTTCGGCACTACAGCTGCTGTGAAACCACAACTCCCAGCATGAACACCTGCTTTGCTATTCTTGTATTTCCCATAGAAGAGTATGGAGCATGCTGGGAACTGTCATTTCAGAACGGCTGGAGTGCCAGAGGCTGCTGATCCCTGGTCTACAATGATAAGGTTTGTCTTAACCAAAAACCATCTTTTAGTTGTCAGGGTATCTGTAACAAGTAAATCCCTAGTGGCAACTCTGGAAAGCTAAAAATAATGATGATCTTATTCTAAGATGTCTGTAGTTCATTTGTTCTACTTAAGGCTACATGCACACGGCCGTTGTTTTGGTCCACATCTGAGCCGCAGTTTTTGCGGCTTGAATGCAGACCCATTCACTTCAATGGGGCCGCAAAAGATGCAGACAGCACTTTGTGTGCTGTCCGCATCCGTTACTCCATTCCAGGGTCCGCAAAAAAAAATATACCCTGTCCTATTCTTGTCCGTTTTGCAGACAAGAATAAGCAGTTATATTAATGGCTGTCCGTGCCGTTCCGCAATTTTCGGAACACACACGGACACCATACGTGTTTTGCAGATCCGCAATTTGCAGACCGCAAAACACACAACGGTCATGTGCATATACAGCCTTAAGAGAATCTGTCACCATGGCCGGATAGCTCAATAGATACAGATTTAGAAAATCGAATCTTTATCTTTCTACTCATTTCTATTTCTCCGCAGTCAGCCTGCAAAATGTCTGTGCGCTGAAGCACTTAGGAGTCCTCCCCATTATATCACACTGTTTAGGAGTCCTAGGTATGCATTAGCATAAAGCACACAGACACTTTGCGGTCTTACTGCACAGGAATACATCTGAGAAAAAGGATAAAAATGGCATATTCTGAATCTGAGTCCTTTAGGCTATCCAGTGATCACAGTAGTTCAGGAAAGGGGATCTGGGGTGACATTCCCTCTAACTCTTGAGACTACTAATTTGTCTCTTTCCTTTATTTCTGCAGGCTGCAGACTTTGCACTGTATTCAGCTATGCCTTCCCCATCTGAAATCCTCCTCTTGACCCTCGGTCTGGCCTTCCAGGTGGCCTCAGGTAATTTAGGTGGAATATACATTGTCTATTAATATACCAGTGAGTGAAAATTCTGAATATTACAGGGGTTGTCACAGTTCAGCAAATGGCATTTATCATGTAGAGAAAGTTATTACAAAGCACTTACTAATGTATTGTGATTGTCCATATTGCCTCCATTGCTAGTTTGATTCATTTTTCCATCGCAGTATACCCTGCTCATTTCCAGGAGCTGCTGCATATGTCAGCCTATGTGTGTCCGGCCACCAGAGAGGCCATTGCTTTTTCCTGTAGTGTACAATTACGGCCACCGCTGCTGGATTGCAGGGTGGTCGTAACCCCTAGAAACAAGCAGTGTATAATGTGATGGAAAAATGAATCAAGCTAGCAAAGGAGGCAATATGGACAATCACAATACATTAGTGTGTGTCTTGTAGTACCATTATCTGCTGGAAAATGCCATTTGCTGAAGTGAAACAACCCCTTTAAGTACATTTTTGGGTCCATTCTAAAACTTAAAGGCAGCCTCTGTCCACATTCCTTATTAGAGTCTGTGTACGACCTTTATGGGACCCACTGTTACGAGTAGAACATGCTGTCACTTTGGCCAACCCACCATGTCCAAACATTACGTATTTGTCCACTCATTTGACTGGCCAGCCTGTAATGCCAAATGTCCACCACACGTGTAACGTACCACTAGACATGGCATACATGGCGACAACAGCTAGGTATACATCTAAATTCCAACCAGTGTGGCATCTAATAGTCCACAAAGCCTGTTAGTTCAGCATGCAAACACTCGGAATTACCTGATAGTCCAGCATCATGCTGCCTATTAAACCGGACCTGAGTGAAACTGGCGGCATATCTTTACAGCTGCCTCTACATTGGTTATGGCACTATTTTCTGCTTACTTCTAGCCTACCTCAATCCCTTCGCCCTCAGTCAACAACATTAGTTACAGGTGACCAACACTAATGATTAGTCAGTTGGGCTGTGCATTTTAGGGCTCTTTCACACCTGCGTTATTGTCGTCCGGCATAGAGTTCCGTCGTCGGGGCTCTATGCCGGAAGAATCCTGATCAGGATTATCCTAATGCGTTCTGAATGGAGTGAAATGCGTACAGGATGCATCAGGATGTCTTCAGTTCCGGAACGGAACGTTTTTTGGCCGGAGAAAATACCGCAGCATGCTACGCTTTTTGCTCCGGCCCAAAAAACTGAAGACTTGCCGCAAGGCCGGATCCGGAATGAATGCCCATTGAAAGGCATTGATCCGGATCCGGCCTTAAGCTAAACGTCGTTTCGGCGCATTGCCGGAAACGATGTTTAGCTTTTTTACAATGGTTACCATGGCTGCCGGGACGCTAAAGTCCTGGCAGCCATGGTAAAGTGTAGCGGGGAGCGGGGGAGCAGCATACTTACCATCCGTGCGGCTCCCGGGGCGCTCCAGAGTGACGTCAGGGCGCCCCAGGCGCATGGATGACGTGATCGCATGGCACGTCATCCATGCGCATGGGGCGCTCTGACGTCATTCTGGAGTGCCCCGGGAGCCTCACGGATGGAAAGTATACCGCTCCCCCGCTCCTACTATGGCAACCAGGACTTTAATAGCGTCCTGGCTGCCATAGTAACACTGAAAGCATTTTGAAGACGGATCCGTCTTCAAATACTTTCAGTACACTTGCGTTTTTCCGGATCCGGCGTGTAATTCCGGCAAGTGGAGTACACGCCGGATCCGGACAACGCAAGTGTGAAAGAGGCCTTAGAGCCAATTTGGTGCAATTTTAAAATATTTTAAAAAGTGTAAACAGACAAAAGAGAAAGTCAGGTCAATCAATCAGGCCATTGCTTGAGAAGTGTATTCTCCTGCCCACCAGTTATTTCATATGATCAAAATTAGAAAAAATTGCAGATCTCACCTGCTTCACTTGTCAGGAGCACGTATATGGCGTGAACACAGCTGCCAGCCGACTGAAGAAAAAGGTGTGGAATCCAGCTCCGTAAAACAAGTCCTTCTTTATTTTATGCGGTTAAAAAAATCCAATACTTAATGCAAGGTAAATAGTCTACGTGTCACGGATGGTGTTGCAGAAAACAAAAAGTAACAAATAAAGATCCAACTGACTTGATCCCAAACTAAGGAACAAAAGGGTGAGACCTATTAAAGCCCTATTGCTCTCCCTGACTGCTCAGCCCATGCAAAGATCTCTGTGATAGAAAGTTGCATGTCCACGTACCTAGACTGAGTGACACCTGAAAATTCTATAATAGTGAGGGGACACGACCACCGGCTCCCTGCACTAAATATGGAGGGAGTCAGGGTCACCTAGAATCAAGCCAACAGGAAAACACAAATAAAGGGATAGAGTTATCTGAGAAACCAGTAGTAGCAAACTTCTAGCAGTGAGCACAATCCAGAAAGTAGTATAAACCGCAAAGTGAGGCAGTATGGGAGGGGATATAAAGGGAGGCAATCACTGCTAATAGATGACGGCTGGGAGAGGGAGAAGAGATGTCAAAGCGAAACCAAAACAAAAGAACATCATGCAGGAGGTACTGAAGAACGTCTGCCAGAACTTCTCAGATATCTGGCGGTGACACTACGTGTTTCGGACTATGCTATACCAGTCCTTACTCATGACAAACATTACACGTACTTCCTGCTTCCTATATGCTGCTATCACACCAATCTCCATTAGTTGGAATATCACATGATCTCTATGGCATGGAATTAAATAAAAATTGAGCAGAAAATTCACAAATAAGAAAACTCCACAAAAGTTATTGACTTCAAAAAAACGAGTTTATTGCAATAGACATTTGTCCTGTCAGTGATATTGCAGGATCAGGTCATGTTTTTTATTTAAACCAGTGGCGGAGCAGGTTCCTAATTGAAACATTCAGAAAGCTTCTCTATCGAGAAGCTTTGTTCTATTATCCCCACCTCTTTCAGGTGGGGTAACCCTTTCTACCCCTTGGAACATTAACGCTGCCGTATCGCCCTCATGTGCTAGTGCAAAATGTACGCTGGCCGCAGAGACATTACGAGTCTTGTAGTGCGGCACATCCGAAATATGTTTGCGTATTTGAGTTTTTATTGGATTAGTTGTGCAGCCTACATATTGCAGTAAACAAATAGTGCACGTAATTACATAAACAGCAAACTTCGGGTTGCAATTTATGTAAGATTTCACCTTGTAACATCTACCGTTTGCAGTGGATTGAACAATTTTATTCATACTCATATGGTCACAACAAATGCATCTTATATGGCCACATTTGTAGCTACCTTTGAATGAGAGCCACATGGACTTATTTATAGGACAATCCCGAAACATACTGGGGTTGATCATCTGTCCTATAGTAGGAGCTTTGCGGGCCACACATTTTATACCTCCTGTTACTAATCCAGTCCACTCCTTATCATAATTTAAAACTGGAAGGTGTTGTTTTACAATCTGGCATATATCTCTATGCTCTTCGCTATATTTGGTAATAAGTAAAAGTCTCCTCTTTTCTTCTTTTTACATAAATCCTGTTTTGTGGGAAAGACCAAATTACTCTGATCTAAGGAAAATGCCCAATTCCTTGCTCCTTGTGTTCTCTGTATGGCATATAGTCTTCTGTTTAACCTGCTGTCAATACCTTTCGCCTCCTGAAGAAACGGCTCATCGTTAGAACAATTGCGCCTCGCTCGTATCATTACGAATCACATGCGGGGGATGACAGGAGGTAGCTAGGAGAATAGTATTGCCTGCTGTTTCCTTCCTGTAGGTGGATGTACATACTCTGGATCCTGCAATATCACCTCTCAGGCATAAATCCAGAAAATGTATAGATGACAATTCATGATTTATACTAAATGACAGAGACTCTACGCATTGATTTAAATACAGGGAAAATGAAGGTATGTTCGCCACATCGCCAGACCAAACGAACAACAGATTGTCGATGTAACGCCCATACCAACGAATATCCTGAAAAAAAGAGTATGTGCCGATGAGGAGAAAGTTTCTCTCCCACCATGCCATACAAATATTGGCAATGGAAGGAGAGAACTTGGCCCCCATCAACACATCTGAAACCTGCAAGTAAAAATTACTGTTAAACATAAATTATGCTTCAGCAAAAAATCTACCACCAACTCAATGAATTCCTGTAGTACTAAGGTGTAATCACTGTAGGTTTCCAAAAACCAGCGTAATGCTACAAGTGCGAGATTATGTGGTATATTAGTATACAGAGATACCATGTCGGCCGCAATCCATGTATAGTTATGTTGCCACTTGAAATCAGCAAAGGATTGTAAGACCGATCTGGTGTCCTTTAAATAACCAGGAATTAAGGGAACCAGGGGCTGGAGCAGGGAGTCAACCCACTCAGAAAGTCTCTCTAAGTATTAGCCAATCCCGAAATAAACAACCAATAACCCCCCAAAAAGTTTGAAGAACATTGATATAAAATATATGCAGTTTTATTAATACATAAAGTATACACCAGAATAACATAAGGCACACGGTCATGGGAAGATGGGGAACCCCGTGTAGCAGGGAAATAATCCCCACCCTCACACGTACCGCACTAACAAGGAGACAGACCAGAAAATCTGAAAATAGTCAACCACACACAATGGGTCCAATATAGAGTACCCACACATAACATGTGACTGGATACATGTCCAAATAGATAGATGTGAATTGTATCCACTGCTACCACTGCCGTGTCAAAGTGACACATAAAAAACTATGGCCAGCCTACAATTACTAAAAAAGCAAGAGGTCTGGTCACAGCTGTACAAAAATATGATCAGAACAAAGGCATGGCAATAGTAGGTATACTATGACAATCACCGATACATAATCACACAAGAGACAAACATAGGAATGTATCAATTAACCATGATGTGTGGAAGCGCCGGATGTCTGGGCAGAGCAGTACCTCGAGGCGCGTTTCGCCAGGAAAAGGCTTCGTCAGGAGGTAAAAAATGTGCACAGGTGTCCATCTTAAATAGTGAGGTCCATGCCAAGTAATGATGGTGCGCATGCGCATGGTGAATGAAGATCCGACGTCACGGGAATGCGACACCAGTCGCCAGAGAGCCAAACCCGGCCACAGTTCGTCTTATGGACTTTCGGTAAGGAATGAAAAATAGAAATGATGGGGTGCTCAACATATATGTAATCCACTTCTTTTTTGCTCAAAATCACTAACTCAGAACCTTTGGATAAGATCTGAAGCACTTCGGTCTAGAAATGAGCTAGAGGATTGCAGCTTAATGGAACATAAGTAGTTAAATCATCCCAAAAAATGTTGAACCTGCATCTTATAGATGTCCATAACTACAACCGCTTCTCCTTTATCCGCTTCTTTAATGACCAAATCAGATCTCCCCTATTAGTTCTTGTAATGCATTAAACTCTTTGGTGGACATATTCTTCTTTTTTTCAGACTTTTTACCTGTGTGGGCTGAACACCCCTGAACATTTCCTGCCTTAATCATATAGCAAACATACATCTTTTTCTATCAAGTCCTGGAAGCGGTCTAGAGCAGGAGACCTAGAATGAATGGGATAAAAATCCCTATTAGACGTTTTAAAATGTCTTGCTGTATTAACAAGTACATAGTCCTCCTGCTCCGACCAAATTTCCTGGAGATGACAGACCTGAACCAATTCCTCAAAGTCCATAGAGCTATTGTCACGGCTGCGGATGGGGAAAATCCCTCAGCCGTGCGGTATCAGCAGATGGGTGGTCAGAGCATGGCCAGGACAGGAATAAGGAAGAAGGTCACCTCCTACACATCCCTAATTCTGACCCTGTCTCCTATCCGTATGAGCCAACCCTGAAGGTAGGAGGGCTCATACTCCGGAACCTGATATTCCTGCTCGCCCTTAGGGTGGCCCTGGACTAGGAGCAGGGTAAGACAACCCGTTCCTCCTAGACACGGAGGAACAGGAGTCTCACTGGCCAAGCCACAAAAACACAACCTGGAACCCACGTGCAAGTGCTGCTATCCACAACCAACACAAAGGACACAGCACACAACAGACATCACACGGGAACCCAGTAAACCATATGCCCTGCAACAACAGATAAACCATAAAGACATAAACTAACACCAGACATAACGTTTATGACCACCAGGGTGGCCCTCACTGGCAGATGGTAAATAACCAGGAGGATGTCTCCAGCAAGCATGGCTGAAGCACCCTCTCTGACTACTGCCTTCCACTGAGGCTTTATAGGGCCAAGTAGCCACACCCACAGTCAGACACACCCAGTGCACACACACACTAGGAAGGAAGTTAACCATTCCAACACCAGGGAAGGGAAGACATCACCTTAAAGGGGAAGTGCACACAACACATGTAACACCCCGTGCACACCGATAAAAGGCACACCTATCAAGAGAGGTTGCCAGGTGCAACTGCATGCCTATTGCAGCAAGCTGCCTAACACCGCTCAGGCTGCTCTGCTGCCCCATACACAATGTTGCCGGCGGCAACCACAGGTGAGGCAACATACTATAGCCCTCACCTGTGATTGACAACAACACCAAGACCGCAGGCAACTGCATGCGGTTACAGGAGTCACGACCATGACCAAAGGTCGTGACAGCTATATGATATCCCTCCTAAATCTGTGCCATTTCCAATACGGTTGTCTGCTGAATGGCACATGTCACTGCTCCCAGTATCTAGTCTCTGCTCTGTTTTTTCAGGGTTAGATTGCGTGCCAAACGATTAACATCCACAATAGATTGGTATAGATCAAAGTGTTGAGTAGGTGAAAACGACAGTCCTTTTCTTTAATAAATTCATCTGGTCCTGTGATAAAATTGTTGCGGATAAATTGATCACTTGCACGTCCTCTATTCCTTCTTGTATTGTGACGGGTAACGGCAAACTTTCTATGCCGCCTTCCCGCCCTCCATTTTTTGAAGATGTTCTTTTATGATGTGGAGTTGACACTGAGGATACATGTGTACAGTATACATGTTGGACGAAACCTGACTAATTTCCGGTGCAGAATCGGAAGAATCTATTTCAGTGGACCTGAAAGAAACCTTTGATGATCCCTTTCTTTCTAGGGCGTGCTTTCTCCTCAAAATAGAGCGTGGAGTGTTAGATCTAGATTCTGACCACGTATATACAGTATCTGTCTTGTAATCTAGAAGGTCTCTATTAAATTTATTTTGCTTCAATTCAGTTAGACTCTCCTCCATTTTAGTCAGATTGTCCTTTAATTTATTATCAAGCTCCAAAAATAGTAGTTTATCCGTATGGGGCACTAATAGGTCTTGTGTGGCTTTAATTTTCTCCCGAAGATCTGCCAACGTTTGATTTTCAAATTGGATTATAAGCTGAATCAATTTTGTTGAGCATTCTGACAGGATCTCTTGCCATTGCAACAAAAAAGCATCTGAGTAAGATACAGTAGTTTTTTCTTAATCCTCAGTCCCCGTGGGATCAATGTACCTCTGTAGAGATGTAGAGTCCAACCAAGTACGCATTTCCCTGGTTTATAACATCTCCAAGGAGGACATGAGAATATTCAAATCCAAATTTGCTTGCATTGTTTGATCAGGAACATTGAAAATACCATAAATTTTTTTCATTCGGTCTTGAATTTCCTCCATCGACCGTAGTGCTGTATGTGCCATGTTCCAATCAAAGGTGTGGAGAAACTGCAGAATATTTAGTTCTCACTTACAGCGAGGGCAGCCCGTACACATGAACATGATCAAAATTAGAAAAAAAGGGCATGCGGTTAAAAAATCCAACACTTAATGCAAGGTAAATAGTCTACGCGTTTCAGACTATGCTATACCAGTCCTTACTCATGACAAACATTACACGATTTGGTCATTAAAGAAGCGGATAAAAGGGGAGCGGTTGTAGTTATGGACAGCTACCGTACATCTATATGCAGGTTCAAAAAATGTTGGATGATTTAACTACTTATGTTCCATTAAGCTGCAATCCTCTCCCTCATTTCCAGACCGAAATGCTTCAGATCTTAGAGTTAGGGATTTTGAGCAAAAAAGAAGTGGATTACAAATATGTTGAGCACCCCATCATTTCAATTTTTCATTCCTTACCGAAAGTCCACAAGGGGAGATTCCTACCCCCCATGAGACAAACTGTGCCCGGGATTGGCTCATACTCAGAGAGACTTTCTGAGCGGGTTGACTCCCTGCTCAGCCCCTGGTTCCCTTAAATCCTGGTTATTTAAAGGACACTAGATCGGTCTTACAATCCTTTGCCAATTTCAAGTGGCAAAATAACTATACATAGATTGCGGCCGATGGTTTTTGGAAACCTACAGTGATTATACCTTAGTACTACAGGAATTTATTGAGTTGCTGGTAGATTTTTTTGCTGAAGCATAATTTTTTTATGTTTAACAGTCATTTTTACTTGCAGGTTTCCGGTGTGTCGATGGGGGCCACGTTCTCCAATATTTGTATGGCATGGTGGGAGAGAAACTTTCTCCTCATCGACACACACTCTTTTTTTTCAGGATATTCATTGGTATGGGCATTACACCAACGATCTGTTGTTCGTTTGGTCTGGCAATGTGGCGAACATACCTTCGTTTTCCCTGTATTTAAATCAATGCGTAGAGTTTCTGTCATTTAGTGTAAATCATGAATTGTCATCTATTAATTTTCTGGATTTATGCCTGAGAGGTGATATTGCAGGATTCACAGTCTGTACTACAAGACTCGTAATGTCTCTGCGGCCAGCGTACAGTTTGCACTAGCACATGAGGGCGATACGGTAGCATTAATGTTCCAAGGGGGGGAAAGGGTTACCCCACCTGAAAGAGATGGGGATCATAGAAAAAAGCTTCTCAATAGAGAAGCTTTCTGAATGTTTCAATTAGGAACCTGCTCCGCCACTGGTTTAAATAAAAAACATTACCTGATCCTGCAATATCACTGACAGGACAAATGTCTATTGCCATAAATTAGTTTTTATGGAGTCAATCACTTTTGTGGAGTTTTTTATTTGGGAATTTTCAGTTCAATTTTTATTTACTTCCATGCCATGGAGATCATGTGATATTCCAACTAATGGAGATTGGTGTGATAGCAGCATATAGGAAGCAGGAAGTACGTGTAATGTTTGTCATGGGTAAGGACTGGTATAGCATAGTCCGAAACGCGTAGACTATTTACCTTGCGTTAAGTGTTGGATTTTTTAACCGCATGAAATAAAGAATAACTTGTTTTACACATCTGGATTGCACACCTTTTTCTTCAGTTTTTTCATATGGTACATTTTCCCTACTAGAGCTGATTTTTAAAAACTCTTTGTGCCGGTCAGGCAAATTAATTTATACAACCTATTTAAATGGTCACTGTGCTTTTAGCAAACTTTGTATAAATCATTAGTATAGGTGAAAATAAGAAACTTTATAATACTGTAAGCCTTATCTAAGAAAATGCCTTTTTCTCCAGTTATCAGCTCTTTTCATTCCACCCACCTTTTGATGAATGAGCAAACACTCATTCATTGGGTAATCCAGATGTTTCAGCATGCTGAAAGATCAGAGTTTGCCGGGGGCAGATCATGCTGTCTAATTACGATCTGCCACCTGCAAGCCACTGTACAGCATGGGGACGAGTGATGGCATAGCGATCACTCCTCCCCATGCTGTGGAGGAGATCACTGTATGTATACATGCTGTGTATAATAGCAGTGGTCTCCTACGCTAGCAAGCAGAAGAACGCTTCCCTCCTAACAATCGTCTGCCTTATCGGGGTGTCTAATACAACCTTTACATTCAGCCTGAATTCTGTGATAAATCTGTCTTGAGAGATCTAGATAAACTGTGAGCTCTCTGAAGGATCAGATTACAATCTCCTATAGAAATCCATGGAGGGAGGGTGGAGTTGCACAGATATGTCCCATTTTTAAGCTGGGGCTTTACCTTGACTTTTTGTACCACTTTTCATACCTGCAGTGCACTGCATGCAAGTAGACTTACAGCTTTGGACTACAGCTGTTAAATAGTTAAAACTATCAAAAGTGCTACAAAAGTCTAGGTTTATTTTAGAGAGTAGATTTCTTTGAAAGAGGCTTTGCCAGCATGATCAACTCTATTAAACCGGACATACTGCCTGGTAGAGCTCAACACACATTAAAACTATACATTTCTTTTGCCTGTATGCTGAATAGCTGCAGGGATATCTGCATATTTATTCATATGGAAATGAAAAGTTTGAGCACCAGGAGGCACTGCTGAATCCTTTCACCGCTGCTTTGTAACACCCCCTGTGCCCTGCACACAACCCCCCCTCCTTGATTTACAGGGCTAGAAACTAACTGTGTTCTAGACCTGTGTCCTAGCATGTAGATATCATATGTACTATAGCTTCACTACACTGAGATATCATATAAAAACAATAAAATGCCCTACCATATTAAGAATAGTGATTTTTTTTTTCTTAGAAACCTGAAACCTATTACTAGCTAAGGCTCCTTTCACACTAGCGTTCGTCGGTCCGCTCGTAAGCTCCGTTTGAAGGAGCTCACGAGCGGACCCGAACGCCTCCGTCCAGCCCTGATGCAGTCTGAATGGAGCGGATCCGCTCAGACTGCATCAGTCTGGCGGCGTTCAGCCTCCGCTCCGCTCGCCTCCGCACGGCCAGGCGGACAGCTGAACGCTGCTTGCAGCGTTCAGCTGTCCGCCTGGCCGTGCGGAGGCGAGCAGATCCGTTCAGACTTACAATGTAAGTCAATGGGAACGGATCCGCTTGAAGATGAGCCCATATGGCTCAATCTTCAAGCGGATCCGTCCCCCATTGACTTTACATTGAAAGTCTGAACGGATCCGCTCAGGCTGCTTTCACACTTAGAATTTTTTCTAAGTTATTAATGCAGACGGATCCGTACTGAACGGAGCCTCCGTCTGCATTAATATGATCGGATCCGTTCAGAACGGATCCGATCGAACGCTAGTGTGAAAGTAGCCTTATTACCTGGCACAATATATGATTAGAAAGAAACCAACAAGATTTATTAGCTTTTTAAGTCTAAAAACACTTCTCAATATTATAAGGATATAAAGTTGGAATAAAAAACATATCTGAAGAAAAAAACTTGAATTTTCCCCCATGCAAAACCAGGCACTTATCACTGAGCAATAGTCTTTTTCTATGCTTATAAGCAGGGCCATCTTTAATGCAGGGCAAAAGGGGCAGCTGCAATGGACCCAGTGTTGCTCCTGAGGGGCCCAAGGCAGCTGCCTCTTGAGCCCCGCTGGCCACTAGTGACGTAGGGTCTGCGGCAGGGCACAAGGAGATGAGCGCTTCCATTGAGGAAGCGTTAATCTCCATAGTCATCTGTATCGCCGTCCTCATTACTGCCAAGGAACACCTCTAGTGGCCACTCATCATTATTAATATTTACTACTCTACGAGGTGTGTGGATTTTTTGTGTGTGTGTGTGTTGTAGTGGAGGGCGGTGATTGCATGCTAGAGTGTGGGAAGGCGGGATCCAGGGGGCCCAAGTAAATTCTTGTCCAAGATCCAATCAATATTAAGACGGCCCTGCTTATAAGGTAATACATATTACTGGTGTCTTTATAATCATATATTGTGCTTGTGAATAAAGCAGTAATATGTAGATTAGCTTTCTGAGCAGATCTCAGTGTGGTAAAAATATAGTATATAGAGTATGTGATATGTAGATTCTACGACATCTCTGTCCTCAGCATACTGATGTTAAGCCCTGTCAAACAAGGGGAGTAAGCCCTGTCAAACAAAGCAGTGCTCCAAGGATTTAGCCCTGCCTACTGGTGCTCCAACTTCTCATTTGCATAGGAATAAAAACCCAGATATCTCTGCAGTTATTTAGCATACAGAAAAAAGATATGTATTGTTTTAATCTGCACGATGAACCACTATGCCAGGTTTAATAGGGTAGAGCCTCTTTAAAGGCATAGATGTCCAGGTTCCACTAGAAATGTAGCTATATTTCTGATAGGTGAAGGAGGTACCCGATGTGGCTGACATGCAGCAAAACTAGTATTTTTTGTGGTAATCCAAGATATACCAAGATACTATATCAACTAACCATTAGTTAAAAGAATGGGCAAGGCAGAACATACTACTGCTATAGGCACCCCTTAGTAACAAACCAGCCATAGGCAGTGCCTAAGAAAAAAAACTGCCATAGGTACTGCCTGAGAACATACCATAACAAGTTCTTTAATTTGCTTATGATTTATTACTCATTATCATCATCACCATTATCTTTATAGCGAAACTCATGTGGTTATGATGACTAAATGGTAAAAATAGCCTTGAGCTTGGGTATGGAAGACTCTTTCCATATGGACGTATAACTTATAATAAGAAACATGTGAGTTATGAGACAGCTGAAATCAGGAACCTATATACTGGAGATGGGATATTACATGTGAGAATCTAAGGCTATGAAAACATTCCACCGAACAAAGCTAAAATGCTGCAGGATGCAGGCACTTCAAAGAAGAAATATGGGTGGTAACTTTGAAAAAAAATAACTATTCAAGACAATCTTGGTAAATGTCCTGTAAGGTGCATTCCACTACAGTCTGAGCATAATCCAGGTATATTTGTTAGCTTTTCATGATAGGCACAACAGGAGGGGGTATATCATTATAATAGACATGTTGGGATTTCATGATCGGTTTTCATATTCATATCCATGGAGAAATGCAATAAAGACGTAAGTTAAAGGGGATGTCTGGTTTACAAAAACATTTTTTAAATAATCCCTTTGGAAATTCTGAGTTACCGTAATAGATGACGGTTTCCCTTTCAGGACCTTAATTTTTAGCCAGATTAGCCAGAGGTTATGAATAACATTTTTCACTCTAGAGGACCTGGTATTTCTGCATTACATGGGCAGCTCATTTATTCCAAAATCGTGCTGTGGGATTCCTCATTACCCTTGTGGCAGTGCTGCATGTCAGTCGGGCACAGCGGACAACTCTGTTAAAGACCGATAAGATAATTCAGTGTGGGGATATACCAAAATGTGGGCTGTCATGCTGTAAATCCTGCCTAGTTTGATATAATTACAGACAGAAGTAGGGGCTTTTACACAGGCAATGCACACCCCTAAACAATCATCAATCGATTGTATAATTACTCAGTCATCACCATGTAATGGGCCTTTACACTTGCCAATGCAAGCTGAAAGGAGGGTGAGCGATGGTTAGTATGATGATTTGCCCCCATTCAGTTTGCATACTGTTAGCATATCCCCTGTTTATAAGCATTTGCTTGTTTGTTGACTGTTTACACTGGGCAACCATAGGGAACACACATTCTTACAAATGGTCTTCGGTCAATCATCGGCCCATATAATAGGGCCCTTACATCCTTTAAATGGCATAGTTTATTGAAATTTGTGCTCTGTCTTAGGGCGCTATCACACGGTCAGTATTTAGTCAGTATTTTATATCAGTATATTGGTCCCTGTCCTGGTTTTGGCTTACAAATACTGATGCAAAAATACTGACCAAATACTGTGTGTGAAAGAGTTTTTTTTGTGATTTATTACATTTGTGATGTAATTGAGGAAGTCTTAAACCACCTAAGGGAAAAAAGTACCACCTCTGCTTCAGTAAGTAATGCATATGCACCCAGCCGTCCACATGATGCAAAATAAACTGTGATTTATCAGACCTGACCACCTTCTTCCTTTGCTTCATGGTCCAGGTCAAACAAACTTGTCTATCATAGGCTACTTTCACACTAGCGGCAGGACGGATCCGACAGGCTGTTCACCCTGTCGGATCCGTCCTGCCGCTATTTCGCTGTGCCGCCGGACTGCCACTCTGTGACGGGGGCAGAGCTCCAGTGCAGCACGGCAGTGCACGGCAAGAGGCCGCTGGACTAAAAAGTCGGACATGCAGTACTTTAAGTCCAGCGGCCTCTTGCCGTGCACTGCCGTGCTGCGCCGTGGCTCTGCCCCATCCCTATTATAGTCAATGGGGACAGAGCGGCAGTCCGGCGGCACGGCAAAATAGCAGCAGGACGGATCCGACAGGGTGAACAGCCTGTAGGATCCGTCCTGCCGCTAGTGTGAAAGTAGCCATAGCCAGCATTAACTATTTGTGCTACAGTAACTCTTCTATAGGTTCAGACCAAATACATAGTAAGGGAAAAGCTGGTATGCACTATGGGAAGAAGGCAAGCCAGTGGAGGAGATGCTACAACCCAGTCACCTAGCCATGACACTTTGGGCCTTGTAAGAGAAGCTCTGATCCTTATTCTTGCAATTTTTGTGGCTTCCAATACATCAACTTCAAGACCTGGATCTTCACTTGCTGCCTAATATATTCCACCCGTTTACAGCCAGCATTGTCACAAGACAAGGTATATGTAGCAAAAAACTGATCTACACAAGGAGAGTGTGAGGACTTCACTGTTATAGCTTAGCGTGGATGCTGCATACATTACTGTGGCCATGTAACCATACACTGCCACCTACTCTCTGGTAGCAAATCAGTACTACATGTGTATTAGTGTTTGGGCACTCAAGATGTTCTATCTATACGGTTGTAAATGATAAAAGTGGATTTCTCCTGTTGTGAACAGTCACGAGTATATAGTTTGAATGTATGTTTGGATAAACTCTGTGTAATAATGTGGCAATAGGTATACATAATATTGTTATAGAAAATGTTTTCTTTTTTAACAATCCTGGTGTTCAGGTGATCAGTGCTCTGGAGGCAGCAACATCTTCACAGAGATACCAGAGAACAGCCCTAATGGCACCTTTGTGGCTAACCTTAGCATGTTTGGAGACCCAGTGACCAGCACAGTAAAACTCTGTCTAAGTGGCACAGATACTGACTGGTTCTACCTGGATGGCAAGAATGTCTGGCTCAATGTGTCTTCTGGGCGTACACTGGATAGAGAGGTAATGTCAGACCACCGAAAAGAATAGAATTATATTTTATGTGACTATACATCATAAATCTGTATCAAATTAGGAACTTTACATCAGTAATAATCCTGTCATGTCTTTGCAGGCTCTGAATTCGTCTGTTCTGCTAGTCACTCTCAGCTGTTCCGAGGAAGGATATTCAATGGTAACATCCAAGCGTTGCAAGTTTGGGAACCATGGCACTTTAGGCAATGGCAATATCTCTTTAAGGGTCCATTCACACATCCGTAGTGCATTGCGGATACGCAAATTGCGAATCCACAATACACCCGGCCTGCACCCCCATAGAAATGCCTATTCTTGTCCGCAATTGCAGACAAGAATAGAATATGTTCTATTTTTTTCGGGAGCCACGGACCGGAAGATCGGCGGCGCGCTCCAGAAATGCGTATGCGGAGAGCACATAGTGTGCTCTCCGCATTCATTCCGTCACCATAGAGGAATGAATGGGTCCACACCCGTTCCGCAATTTGCGGAACGGATGCGGACCCCTTATTACGGATGTGTGAATGGAGCCAAACCGTCAGTTTTTCAAGACTTATATTCTGATGATATTCTGATATTTCCTCGGGATAGGTCATCAATAACTGATCGGTGGGGGATCCGAAACCTGGGATACCCACGATCAGCTGTTTGTGAAGGCAGCAGTGCTAGCAGGAGCACTGTGGCCTTCTCTCAGCTTTCCCTAGATCAAGTGATGTCACTTTCATCGGTCACATGGCCAAGGTGCAACTCAGCCCCTTCAAAGTGAATGTAGCTGAGCTGTGATACCAAGCACAGCCACTATACAATGTACTGCGCTGTGCTTGGTGAGCAGAGACAAGGCTGCAGCACGCACACAAGTGCCGGTGCCTTCTCAAACAGCTGATCAGCGAGGGTCCTGGTTGCCAGACCCCCACCGACCAGATACGGATGAGCTATCCAGAGAATAGGTCATCAGTATGTAAGTCTTGGAAAACCCTTTTAGTCTATATCTAAATGTTACGGCTTTGGTCTAATCCTAAGGGAGCCATCCTGGCAGTCCCCTGGTCTTCACTGTCTATACAGGCACCTTGACTTGACCATCCAGGCGCTACTTCCTGGAGTAGTCTCTGTGTGATTAACAGCTGGTGCAAGGTCCAGGCAGAATATGCTGTCAGAGACAGGTCGAGGTCAGGGCTGACAGAGTGTGCAATACAGTAAACAGTCTGAGGTCAGGTCAGACAGTGAAGGGTCAATATGGTCAAACAGTCAGAAGTCAGTACTTGGGCAGACAACAGTACAGTACACTTTCGCAGGTAACTTAGCAAGCTACAGCACCTTATTGCTCAGGCACCTTCCCACAGGGGAAGGTGCTAACAGTAGGACATATGCTGGCGGATGATTGTGCCCTACTGACAGAGGTGAAATGGTTTTGCTGGAAAACAGGCCAGGAGTGAGAGAGATGATATGCATGCACAGCTGAGCAGAGCATTCATCTGTATAGAGGGGTCCGGTCAATTTAAAGATCTGATCATTTCCAAAGAAGATGCCATTTCATATCTCTGGTTACATTTGGGGAAATGGACTTGTGGAAGTACATTAGTAAAACCATTCTTTTCACCTGTGTACATTTTTTGTCAGATGCCACTTGTGTATTTGTTCTCCAGGTATACCCTTCTTACTGTTTGTCTCCTATCTCTAGGTCCAATACAGAATAATAGTCCAAGTTCTTAATGAAAATGACAATAAGCCAAGGTTTTTGGAGGAATCCATTGTGGCTCAGAACATCAGTGAGGTGATTAATGTGTACAGTTTTGTATCAGATTGGTAGCTGGCCATGCTATTTCAGGCAATATTAACCCTTTCCCGATAAGGCGATTTTCCGTTTTTGCATTTTCATTTTTCACTCCCCTCCCACAGCCATAACTTTTTTTATTTTTCTCTTCACTTAGACGTATGAGGGCTTTTTTTTTTTTTTTGCGGGACAAGTTGTACTTTCGAATGCCACCATCTAATATTGCATAGGATGTAGTAGGAAGTGGGAAAAAATTCCAAATGGGAGGGGATTGGATAAAAATGCAATTCTGCCAGTTTTACAGCTTTTTTTACAGCGTTCAGTATACGGTAAAACTGTATACGGTATACAAAGTTATTGACAGTATTACACTGTAATGCTTTACCTCCCTGTTCACATTCCATGTTTTTCAAGCTGGCTGAAGTGGACTCTGTAGTATTTACTGCAAAGGCTATGGATTTAGATGGCGACACATTGATGTATGTAATTGACAGAACAAAGGTGAGTACAAGATACCTTTCTCTCGAAATGCTGTTATAATTCATGTACAGTATTTTATCATCTAAGTTATGAGTAGATTTTTAATTGTATGTTAGAGGTATGGAACATTATTAAAGGGAGTCTGTCACCTACATAACATGTTTTAAACTGATAATATTGCTCTGTGGGAGGCAGATCTATAACACTGATGATACCCGGGTTTAGTTTTTTAGAGCCTCCAAAGTACCAAAAACGAAGTTTTAAAGATATGCAAATTACTTATCACAAGTGCCCAGGGGCGGAGAGTGTGCTGCAAGTGCCCAGTACCGCCCGCCTTACTTGCACCTGACACCCCTCTGTATCGTCCGGCCAGCCCTGTATCCTTGCAGCGTCATTCTCCTCTCCATAATCCAGCGCTTCACTGCCAGGTCCGGGCATGCGCAGTACATTGCCCACTGTGGCCCAGTGCGCCGGTTAAGTAAAGTTGAAGCAGGCCACAACTATACATCCTCCTTTATAGAATAATAATTCAGCCTTCAGAACTGAAATCTCCCAGCATTCCTTACTGGCTCAAAGTTTGCTTGCTCTGAAACTCTGTAACTCTTCATTCTGGGAAGTGTAGTATAGATTTTATGTCAATTAATTCTATATGTAAAGTGTAAAATTGTCTTTATGGACAAACATACCCTACACCTAGTATACAGGCCAAATAACTTAAAGGGATTCTGTCACCTCCCCTAAGCCAAAAAAACGATTTTAAAGCAGCCATGAAGCACAGCTTACCTGGATTAGGCTGTGCTCTTTTATCTTGCAATCCGTCCAGCAGTTACTGCAAAAAACGACTTTTATTGATATGCAAATGTGTCCTGAAGGTGCCCAGAGGGGCGTTTTGTTCTTCTTAGAGAGCCCAGTACCGCCCCTCTTACAGTGCCCAGCCCGCCTTCCTTGTACTGTCTAACCGCCCCCAGCCTGCCACAGCCTCTCATCCCTCTCCTGACTGAGGGAAGAGCGAGCATCGGACGTCACTGGGCTCGGCGCATGCCCAGTGACGAGGATGAAGCTCCTGCCCTCAGTCTCCTGCTGATCGCACAGGCGCAGCCCTCAGTGGGTACTGTGCCTGTGCAAGAGTTCGTTCGGCGTGAGGGAGGGGGAGGAGAGGGAGGAGAGGCTGTGGCAGGCTGGGGGCGGTTAGACAGTGCAAGGAAGGCGGGCTGGGCACTGTAAGAGGGGCGGTACTGGGCTCTCTAAGAGGAACAAAACGCCCCTCTGGGCACCTTCAGGACACATTTACGTATCAATAAAAGTCGTTTTTTGCAGTAACTGCTGGACGGATTGCAAGATAAAAGAGCACAGCCTAATCCAGGTAAGCTGTGCTTCATGGCTGCTTTAAAATCGTTTTTTGGCTTAGGGGAGGTGACAGAATCCCTTTAATGCAGACAAACTACCCTTTATTTGATTTCACTTTTCATTTAAATGCCCATGGTAAAGATGAAGACATAAAGCGCCTGTGAAACATACCGCTACTATAACTTCCAGTTTCCTAGAAGTGTAAAGTAACAGCAGTGAATCTGCTTCTGTTCTACGGAAAAAGGAAGCTCCACTGCAGTTCTACCTCAAAGCAAACGTTATAGCTGTACATTAGACAATAGACCACAATACAAACACAATTCTTTATTAACTGGAAAGTCAATAAGAGTGGAAGAAAAAGAACACATGACTTGACAATGGATATATGCCATGTATACACTTATACAAGGCACACTGTAAGGCCACATTCAGACATGGTGGATAAGTAGCAAATTTAGTGAGTGTTCTGGACTAAAAATACACAACAAAAAACAGCACAATATACTGTCGTACTTTTATTCCGGCAGCCTCTCGGCATGTTTGCTGTGCTGCCGCCGAGACTCCGGGCCCACCCGCCTTATCATAGTCAATGGGGCCGGAGCGGTAGTCTGGGGGCACGCATGCACTAGCGGGAGCACGGATCCGACAGGCTGTTCACCCGCCGAAACAGCCTGCCAGAGGTCCGTGCTGCTAGTGTGAAACTAAGGCAAATCTGTAACATAATCTGTGGCAAAATCTGCATGTAACATAGAAACAAATAGATTGTCATTTATTAAGACCAATGTTTTAGACTGCACTGCACTGCAATCCCTGCACTGGCAGTGGATCCACCAAAGTTATGTAGAACCGCCGGCTTCTACATAACTTCAGCGCATCCACCGCATCCATCTTTTTTTTTCCGCCTACCAGCCCGCCCCCTTCTCCGCCCATGTCACAGCCACTTTTTAGATGTGGCAAGAGCGAGGAAAAGTCACAAATAACCGGCGCAAATAACCTTTGGGGGTCATTTACTATTAGATAAACAAATACTGATAGTAAATGACCCTCATAGTTTCTATTTAAGGGTTTCTGGGAAGCAGTGCATCATTCTGTATACATATGATTTGTGAAGAGTAGTGTTGGGCACGAATATTCGAATCGCGAATTTTAATCCCGAATTTCGCCACATCTATCCTAGATTTAGGATATAGTGCTATATATTCGTATTCACAAATATTCAAAAAAAAATTCATCTGAACCCATGATCCCTCCTTGCTTCCTGCTTTTGGACCAATGAGAAGGCAGCAATGTCTTTGTCTGAGCTTAGCAACATCCCTAGCAACCAATAGGAAAGTTGCCTACCCCTTCACTATATAAGTTCTATGGAGTTCTGAGAGACAGCAGTGTCATTGCTGTGCTTTGTGCTTCGATGTGCCATTACATTAGATAGATAGCTTATATATATAATACAGATAGTCAGTGTAGGTTATATCCTGATATAGTGTAGCTGATCCAGTGCAGGGTGTTAGGTAGTGTGATAGGTTCTGCTGTCCATACATACATGCTGCAGACAGTGCTGTAATGCCACAACAATACATAGTGCATCAATCAGTAATATGTAGTCAGATCTGCTAAAATGTGAAGTTGCATGTATTGCGCCAAAATATGCACATCATTAATTGCTGATTTGCGCAATTGCAAATGTATTGGAGCATATAAAGCTATTGTAATCTGCATATAAAGCTATTGTAATGTTCTGCCATGCCAACCCTTTTCTCCAGTCTCAGGAAACTTCTAGCAGGTTGAAAAATTTAGCAAAAGTGACCCACGCCTGTATTGCACGCGCAATACGTGCATATTAAATTGCCGATTTTCGCAATCAAAAAAAGCAATGGAGAATTCGTGAATTTATGACAAATATTTGCCCAAATATTCGCGAAATATTGCAAGTTCGAATATTACCCCTGCCGCTCAGCACTAGTGAACAGCTCCAGTAGCCCAGAAGACACACAAAACAAACTGTCTCTATGTTGTCCCTAATGATAAAACCTGACTTTCTACCTAGTAAGTAATTCAATCTCCCTAACTAAGCATACCATCTTCACAATCCCCACATTCTCCCTGCAAGTGCCTAAAATGGCTGACTTGTGTGTTTAATAAGTGTCTGTCTGAACGATGGCAGACACAACCTGTCACATCAGTGGCTAAGATCACAAAGGTGGGCTTCAAAACTAATATACAGCCTGATAGACCAGTCAATATACCCCTCTCGCTGATTTGCTGTCAGGCTGACTGAAAAGTGTTGTGGGAAGCACAAAGCATTTTGTGAAATCAATGATGGATCTGATTAGTTTAGAATTGATTTGCTCATCGCTAGGTGTCATTATTGTTTGAAAAGAAGTTGACTGTGTAATATTTTTGTCCAAAAGTAAGAGAAAAGATCTTTCTTTACAGGAACATTATCAGAAAGGCTCATTGAACATGTATGCCCAGTTTAAACAGCTGTAATGTCCGAAACTGACAAAAAAAAGTGTATGATCGTGTCTGTATATAGAATTTTGTGTATTGCGGTATATTGTCTAATGAACAGCTATGACCAGTGATGGCCAGTTCGCCGTGTTCGCCCGCAAACACATGCGGGCTGCCATCTTAACTTACAAGTCCGGTGATGCACAGGTAAGCCCTTACCTGTGCCTGCGCCTCGAGCCGGTCTGAAACAAATGCGGTCACCGGGAGCTGGCAGTTCCGAGAGCAGCTGCCGGGGGCCCTCATCGGGCTGTTATCGGAACTGCCTGCTCCCGGTGACCGCATTTGTTTCAGACCGGCTCGCCGCGCAGGCACAGGTAAGGGCTTACCTGAACATCGCCGGACTTGTGATTTAAGATGGCAGCCCGCATGTGTTCGCGGGCGAACACGGAGAACTGGCCATCACTGGCTATGACATTTGCTTTGAGGTAAAACTGTAGTGGAGCTTCCTTTTTCCATGGAACAGAAGCAGACTCACTATGGCTGAAAGATCTTTTTGAGAATGTTCCTGTAAAAAGCTCTTTTCAAACAATAATGGTCTGTCATCAGCTGGCTAAAGCGATTGTTTGTTGTTAAATTTCACCCGAATAACGTTAGTTTTGGTTAAAATTATCCGTTTTGATCATTTTTAGACTAATGTGTACGGCCAACTTAAAAGTGATCCATCAGGTGACCAGGGGATCTTTCTTAGGCACAGGTTCTAACACATGAACAGGACCAGCCACAAAAGGGCCCATGTATTTAAGCTCACTTGTGGATCATTGCTTATCTAGTTGGAAAACCCCTTTTGTTCCACTTTGTGTATGTGATTCATTTTAACATTTCTGATTTTACATATATATTTTTTTGCATTCATTCAGGGTGACTTTAAATACTTTCACATGGATCACCCAAACAATGGGAAAGTGTTATTGTCTAGGCCTTTGGATTATGAAAGTGTACAGGAACTGGAGGTCATCATCCATGCCGTGGTGAGATATTTGGTTGCTACACACTTACATAGTTACATATAGTTACATAGTTAATACGGTTGAAAAAATATATAAGTCCATCAAGTTCAACCAAGGGATAGGTGGGGACGCGAATCCCCAAATGAGTGAGACTCAGATTTCTACACGTTTTCATAAGCATTAATGTTGTTTACTTCTAAGAATTCATCTAAACCCTTTTTAAAACTGTCGACTGTTCCTGCTGTGACCACATCCTGAGGAAGTCTATTCCACAGATTCACAGTTCTTCTGGTAAAGAAGTTTTGACCCTTCTGGAGACTGAACTTTTTCTTCTCCAGTAAAAGGCAGTGCCCCCTTGTCTTTTGAGGGCATTTTACACACCGTATTTTTTGTATGGCCCCATTTATATATTTGTAAAGGTTAATCATGTCCCCCCTTAGACGTCTCTTCTCAAGACTAAATACATTTAATTATTTTAATCTTTCTTCATAACTAAGACCCTCCATGCCCCTTATCAGTTTAGTCGCTCTCCTCTGTACTTTTCCAGCTGCAGAGCATTCTTTCTATGTACTGGTGCCCAGAACTGAATTGCATATTCCAGATGAGGCAGGACCAATGCTTTGTAATGTAGTACAATTACATCCCTGCCCCGCGAATCCATGCCTCGTTTAATGCATGACAAAATCCTGGTAGCCATAGAAACAGCTGATTGACATTGTGTGCTGTTATCTAATCTACCATCTACAAGGACACCCAAATCCTTCTCTATAAGTGACTCTCCCAGTGTTACATCCCCTAGAACATATGAAGCACGGAGATTATTACTACCAAGATGCATAACTTTACATTTATCCACATTGAACCTCATTTGCCAAGTTGATGCCCAATCACTCAGTGTTCAAGTCAGCTTGTAGTTTATGGACATCTTCCATAGACTTTACAGTACTACATAGCTTAGTGTCATCTGAAGAAATACTAATGGTGCTATTCATCCCATTATTATTTTTTTCATTTACAGTTTATTATTTCAAAATAGTAATCTTCATGTTTCATCTGACATTATGTTAACTTCCATGGAAAGTCCTAGGAATTTTTTTTTTGTATCGGTATACATTTTCCCATATGTTAGATTTCTGAAACATTTGTTGGCTTTGGGGCTATAAAGAAAGAGCTCCACTCTAGGCTACGTACTACACGATAGCTGAGTCATTAGAAATAGGCCATGTAAAATTATAGTTCTATAACAGTAATTTCCCAGCAATTTTTTTTCATTATAAAAAGGTAACTTTTGAGACATTACAGTTATGACCCTTTCCTTTAATCAGAGATGTCCAAACATTGAAAGGGAACTTGTCACGTTGAACTTGATTTCTGAGCTGGAGAGCAGGAGGAGCTGAGCAGATTGATATATATCGTTTTGTGGGAAAAGATTCAGTAAAATGTGTATTTTATTCATTTAAATTCTTGCTCCTTCTGGGGTTTGAAGTCGGGGAGTCGGTCCTATCAGTGATTGAAGGCCTTCCCTCTATGACTGTGTATACAGAGATAGCTGTCAGTCACTGATAAGACCACCTCCTTGACTTCAAAGACCTGAATTAACAGGAATTTAAATCGATGAAATACATGTTTTACTAAATCTTTTCTAATAAAACGATCAATCTGCTCAGCTCCTCCTGCTCTATAATGTGCTATTGGCAGATTACACTGGATTTTTAAGTTGACAGGTTTCCTTACAACAGTCCCCTCTGATGTTTCCAGTCCAGAAGAGGGTATACGTATACGATTTAAAGTGTTTAATAGATAAGTACAATTCAATATGGCAAATTTTACAAAAAAAAGTGTTGTGGTTGAATAAATCATACAATCAAATATCCTAGACTGATGACTTATTAATGAGCATTAGATAGTAGTGTGACATTTAGAATCTTTTATAAGTGATAAATATATAGATATGGCTTGGATTGTGCAGGTAAACTAAACAATTCTTCTACAGACATAAATGTAGACTACACCATGTGGCACCTAACCTATGGATAGAGAATGTGCCCACAAAGCACCTTAGGACTGTAGATCTACACCATGCTAAGCACTCTCCCCAACAAGTGAGAACATGTTTTCCTGGATAAGCCTTTCTATGTTCCACAAGAGTTCGTGCCTGGGAGTCAGACTGCTATAAACACATGACAAGACCAATTAATTTGTATCTAGACAATTCTTAAATAGATAATCATCCTTACAAGGGGTGTCCCCCTCACACTAGCAGTAATCACATTTAAGTGTAATCTCTTGGAGATTATACCATTTCACACCACTACCAATCATGGACTAGTGACTGGTGCCGGCTGGGTGAGGGTTGGACTCCTCCTCACCTTTGAGCTTTCAGCTTAACTTTCTGATCTACCTACATATGGGTGCTGTCATCTGCAGTGATTTGGAGCTAATGCACGGTGACAGACAGACACTTGATATTGTGTCATTCTTAATGGACAGTAAAAATAGAACAGCTAGACTCAGGGTGACTTTTTCTGTGTACTAAAATCCCTGCCTAGTCCGGAGTGCTGCCATTGTTACAGTCAACTGTATTATGCACTAAACTGATGATGTATGTGCTAAAAGTCAATGCCAAATGTACTGCTTGAATTAAATCAATACTATAACTGAAAGCAAATCTCTGTAAGAAAACTGAAAAATTATTTCCATAATTTTCTTTGGCTAATTGTTAATTTTCTCCAGGATAGGTCATAGATATCTGAATGGTGGGGGTCTGGTCTGGCTACCAGCATCCCCACAATCAACTGTTTTCAGGCCCTTCAAACTGTTGATTATGGGGGTGCTGGTAGCCAGGCCCGAACTGTCGTGTATAAGCGCTTTTTCTCTGAAATACCTTTGGAGGCGGCTTATGGTAGATAAATGAACATTCATTGCACGGGCAACAGCTCTGGCAGACATTCCTGCAGTCAGCGTGCCAATTGCACGCTCCCTCAAACGTTGCGACATCTGTGGCATTGTGTTGTGTGATCAAACTGCACATTTCAGAGTGCCCTTTTATTGTGGGCAGTCTAAGGCACACCTGTGCAATATTCATGCTGTCTAATCAGCACCTTGATATGCCACACCTGTGAGGTGGGATGGATTGTCTCGGCAAAGGAGAAGTGCTCACTAACACAGATTTAGACAGATTTGTGAACAATATTTGAGTAATAGGTCTTTTGTGTATGTAGAAAATGTTGCGTTTATATTTATGTTCAGTTGAGATTGACGGTATGCCACTGGCTGCAACACGCGGAGAAGCTCTGCAGCGACTTTATGCTATACCAAGCACAGAACTGTATATTTTATAGTGGTTGGGCTTGGTACAGCTCAATCCCATCCACATGAAGGTGACTGAGCTGCACAAAGGCCATGAGACCAATTGATATGACCCACAACCTCTAAAAACAGCTGATCAGCAGGGGTGTCGGGAGTTGGATCCTCACCAACCATATATTGATAACCTATACTGAGGATAGAGTATCAATATTTAACTCCCCTAATAACTTACAAACAGGAATGAAAACAGTCTGAGATAGACCATTGTCTATGGTATGTCAACCACTAATTTATCTAGAAGAAGCAACAATTTTCATGAGTGAAAAGAGCAGGTGGTTGTCTAGGATAAAAACCTGGCAGCTTTCTTTTAGAAACTGCACCACACCTATCCATTTTGTCTGTATTTCAACAACACCACCGAATAGACTGGGGCTGAGCTGCAATACCACACACTACCTGATAACAAGAATGGTGTTGTTTTTATAAGAAGACATACTTTTTTTTCTAATCCTGTAGAAACCCATTAATAGCAAACATTAACTTATATCTCCAAAGCAGGTCTGGATATATGCTTTCATATTTTTTGCTGTTTCTCCATAAAGAGCAAGGAACATTCAGATAAGTTACAAATAATATTTAAAAAAATCATGGACATGTTTTCTTTTATAACAGGAAATGACAACTAGAGAGAGACAACGCACTATAGCTAAAGTGCGGGTCATTGTACTTGATGGAGATGATCAGTACCCACAGTTCCTTCCCTGTCATTATATGTCCCATGATGGTCTCAGGGTCTGTATCAGTCCAACGTACTCTGTGAACATCACAGCAGGAGAAGAACCAGTGAGTTTTTAAAGAATTTGTGGTTCTTTGCGTTTTCGTAGTATATAATGTTTATTTGAGTAGACAGCATAGGTGAAAGGCTTTTCTTGCTTGTTTTGTCAGGTTGGACATCTTGTGTTCTCTCCTGGGCCTATATTTGCTGAAGATGGTGACAAAGGAATAATGACTCCTATCTCCTATTCTTTGCTGACAAGTAAAGTATATAAAACATGAAAATATCATCTATGTGATTGCCCCTAATAAGTCCTACAAATGCCATTTGGATATTATTATTTTTTCTGACATCTCTAAACTAGACTACTCTGTTAATAAACTGTCTTGTGCGACTTGAATCCTTTATCGTTTGTATTATGGACTACCCAAGCCATATCTTTAAAATGTGTCTTCTTTAATGTAATTCAATGGTATGTTATAATTAGATGGGCTGTCTGGGAACTAATGCAGTAGCCCCCTTCAATATCAACAGTATGATATACAGCTAACAGTTTGCAGCTCTTTGTAGATTCTCGCCACTCAAGAGATAAGGATGTTTATTCTGAATTCTCTAATAGTGTTTATAAATTTTTTTTTTTCTAAACTGGACAACCCCTTAACCACTTCCAAACTGGACCATTTCCCCCCTTCCTGACCAGGCCTAATTTTGAAAATCTGACATGTGTTACTTTATGTGGTAATAACTTTGGAACCTTTTTACTTATCCAAGCCATTCAGAGATTGTTTTCTCGTGAAACATTGTACTTCACGTTAATGGTAAATTTGAGTCAATATTTCTTACCTTTATTTATTTAAAAAAAATCCAAAAGTTAACATTCCCCATATGTCTACTTTATGTTGGCATAATTTTAGTAATGTAATTTTATTTTAGAAAATTTCCAAAGTCAACTTTTTTAAGGACCAGTTCAGTTCTGAAGTCACTTTGTGGGGCTCACCTAATAGAACCAACCCATAAATTACCTCATTTTAGAAATGACACCCCTCCAACTATTCAAAACTGGTTTTAGAAATGTTGTTAACCCTTTAGGTATTCCACAGGAATTAAAGCAAAATAGAGGTGAAATTTCAAAATGTCACTTTTTTTGCAGATTTTCCATTTTAATAAATTTTTTCCTGGAACACATCAAGGGTTAACATCAAAACAAACCTTAATTTTGTATGGGCACACGACAGGGCACAGAAGGCAAGGAGCGCCATATGGTTTTTGGAGGGAAGATTTTGCTGGAATGGTCTTTGGGCACCATGTTGCATTTGAAGAAGCCCTGAGGTTCCCCCACAGTGAAAGCCCCCAAAAAGTGACCACGTTTTTTAAACCACACCACCCAAGGAACTTTTAAGGGGTGTAGCGAGCACTTCACTCAACAGCTGTTTCATGGAATTTTTTATACTTGGGAATAAAAATGAAAATTTTTATTTTTTTTTACAAGAAAATGGTGCTTTAGGCCCAAACTTTCTTTTTCACAAAAGATAACAGGAAACACCCCCCCCCCCCCGAATTTGCTCCCCACTTTTTCCTGAATACAATAAATAAACAATAAACTGTTATTTGGGGATACGCCAGGGCTCAGAAGGGAAGGAGCGGCATCTGGATTTTCTAACATTGAATTTTCTGTCATGGTTTTTAAGAGCAATAACGTTTTTTATTTTTTGTTCAATGAGCTGTGTGAGGGCTTATTTTGTGTGAGACAAGCTGTAGTTTTTATTGACACCATTTTGGGATACATTTGGCTTTCTGGTTGCTTTTTATCTCATTTTTGGAAAGTGAAGCAAAAAAAAAAAAAACTGTTTAGTGTCATTTTTCTATTATTTTTTTTTACACAGTTCACTTGATTGGGTAGATCATGTGATATTTTTATAGATCCGGTTATTACGAACGCAACGATACCAAATATGTCTATTTTTTTAGCATTTTTACGTTTTATACAATAAAAACATTTTTAGAAAAAAATAGTCTTGTGTGAGGGCTTGTTTTTTGGGATGAGGTGATATTTTTATTGCTACCATTTTGGGGTACATACAACTTTTTGATTGATTGATATTATGTTTATTGTGAGGTGACTGTTTTGGTATAATTTGTTTGTTTTTTACACCGTTCACTCGATGGGGTAGATCATGTGATATTTTTCTAGAGTCAATTCTTACGGACACGGTGATACCAAATGTCTTTTTTTTTTTTTTTTTTACATTTTACACAATAAGAGCATTTTTAGAGCCATATATATTTTTTTTTTCTGGCTATGGTCTTGTGTGGGGGCTCATTTTTTTGCGGGATGAGGTGACATTTTTGTTGCTACCATTTTGGGGTACATACGACTTTTTGATTGATTAACATTATGTTTTTTGGGAGGTGAGCTCACTAAAAAAATCTGTTTTGCCGCAATATTTATTTATTTTTACTGCGTTCACCTAATGAGGTATATCATATGATATTATTATAGAGTCGGTCGCTGGTGATACCAAATATGTCCATTTAAAAAAAAAAATCCATTTTTTTCCATTTTTAAATAACGAATTTGGAGGAAATTTGTTTTTTAATGTGAAACTTTTTAAATTTTTTTATTTTACACTTTGTGTCCCCCATACAAGACTTCTATTTTACACTTTGTGTCCCCCATACAAGACCTCTGGGGGACATTTAACTTCATAATTTTTTTTTACATAGTAGCCCCAGTTACAGGGGAAATACATCCCCCAGAGAGGCTGTACAGCAGAATACTGCGCTGTACAGCCTTAGTGCATGGCTGATCGAGGTCTGTGGAAGACTGGAAGACCCAACAGTTCCTGCACTCACCCCACCCCGGTGATCACATGACCACAGGGGTGGGACAGGAAGCGTCATATCGCTTCCTGATCTGTATACACAGCGCTCGTTGAGTGCTGTGTATACAGCGATCTAGAAGGAAGGGACATACAGGAACGGTCCCTGCCTTCTCTCTGGGTTGCCCTGCTGTCACTGACAGCTGCATGATTAGTGTGTAGCTGTGATCTCTGAATGGACATTCCAGAACGTCCATTCAGAGATAAACGACCAGCCCCAGGATGTTTATAGTCAATGGGCAGTCGTGAAGTGGTTAAAGGAGTTGTTCAGGTTATTTTATTAAATTTGCCCTAAAGCCAGCGGTACTTGTGGAGAAATCTATACTCACCTGCAAAGGCAGACTGGCCATAGATTCCCTGGCGTGCCGATGCCCCGGTGGCTGCCCAAACCCTCCTCACTGCCGCTGGTTTGGTACATAAAGATCTGATGTTCTCAGGTGTAATAAATACTGGGAATACTAGGTATTTATGTCTTCAGGATGGTGGTACAGTTTAGTAGTGTGGTAGGCCATGAGAGCCCATGGCTGTCTGCTCTGCTGTTCACTCATAGGCTACAGGCCATTATATGAGGCAGTGTACAAATTGCACAGGGAGACAAGCATCTCAGACTGAAAAAGGCCTGTGGCCTGCATCGGAACCTTTGGACAACTAAGATATATATTTTTTTTCTTCTATGCTTGGCCACTTGGGGAGAATACTACTGGGGCATTACAGGAGTCATTACCAAGGGACGTTCAGGCAGCATACTAAAGATAGGACTAGCCTGCTGCTGTGGCCTGCATCTCACCTCTTAAGTGCCTTGCTCCATATCTTAATTAGAGACCACTGGAGGAGGAAAATAGCTGACATGTTCTTTTGATGGCCATCACAGAAGGCCAGCTTTTTGGGCAGTATATTGTGCCAAACTGTGGTATTTGGGTCTGTTGGGATGGTACTTTGTGCTGCACTATGGTAGTACTGATCCCATCTACTTGTGTTAGCCCTATGTACATGTGTTGCCCCACCTTCTGTTACTTTGGACCTGCCTACATGGGGCCACTTTTAGTTATTTTTTGCAGGACCACTTTAGGTTCCCAGTCCACGCCTGCTCACCTGCTCCCTGATGCCTTGTTCCACCTCTCTTGCCCTCTTCACAGTATGTGAAGGAGCAAGTGACTCCATCTGAGCAGAAGTTGACAGATGGGAAAGAAGTTCTGTGAAGAGAGCCTGGGAGCTGGAAAGGAGGGGTGGGGAGCAAGTAAGTATGGAGGTGCAAATTAAAACACAAACCTAGACAACTGAAGCCATGCAGCTCCTACGAGGCCTAAGGATTGGAGGACCAGTCCAGGTTGGCTCTATCTTCTTTTCTAATTAGGTTTCAGAACTTGCACAGTGTTTCCTACATCATGGCTACAACAACATCAGCAAACAGTGGAGTTGAGAATTGACAGAAGGATAGTGAAAGGAGGAGAGTACAGGCAGACGAGCAGCAAGACTTACCATCCCCTGGGTAGAACGATAAGGTGGAACGAGCCAGCACTGTGGGTATTATTACACATATATAACTTTTCTTAATCTTGTGCAGGTCCTGGCAGTGAACTGTTTCAGATTGATAACATTACTGGATCTGTTTCCCTGATAAGCACACTGGAAAGCAAACCTGGTCCTACCATCTTTAATTTAAAGGTTATGGTAAGTTTTGTCTTTCAGTGATAATAATTCCATTTATTCTGTGAAGAAATTTGCATTATTTGGGTTTAATTCCACCACAGATTTCACCCTTTGTAATGGATAGTGTGAAATCCATGGCGAATCTGCTATAAAATCCACATGTAACTTATTTGTTACATTAGTTGCAAATTATTTCGGTACTTTTTGTGTTCCGTATGGGAACATTAAAAAATGAAACTTTTAAATTATTCTTAAAAATAAATAACAACAGCCCTGCACTTATGCCCATTGACCTATGTGCCTTGAATGCCTAAGAATGTTTTTCTACGGGGTGCCATCAGAACTCCTCTAAAGCAGTGCCATCAGTCCCATATATTGAGATACTTATTCATATTCTTCTGCTCAGACTTTGCAGTTTAAATGGCAATTTGTTAATTCCTACAGGCCTCACAGATTTGTGACTCCAGAAAGTATTCCTTGGCAGAGGTAAAAATCCGACTGCTGGCATCCAATAAACATGCTCCACGCTTTGCTGCCACGAAGTATCAGGCATTTGTGCAAGAGGATAACAACCCGGTGGCCCTGGTGTGCACTTATAATGGCCGTGTGCTTTCCCTAATGCCTTCTGATGGAGATTTTCCCAATGTAAGTTACACCGTCTTACATCTTGTTGCCTTCCTAAAACTTAAGCTCACTGCACACAGACAAGTTTCAGACTACTATATTTTATTAAAGGGGCACTCCAGTGCAAGCATGTGTCCATCACATGACCAGGACAGATTTGTATCCACTAGAAATAGATAATGAAGCAAGCAGAGATATTGAAAACTGTGAGGGATGGTTACAGAGTAGTATATATTCAAAAACGCTATGACTTTTCTTGATGCAACAAATAACTTTTATTTGCTCAAACGGGTCTTTGATGCCAGCTATTTAAAGGCGTTCTCCGAGACTGGAAACCTCTTTCAATATGGCCAGGCAGGGTGCAGGGATAAAAAAAAAAAGATGTATCTGTCACTAGTAGTCAGGTTCCAGCGCCAAGTTCCCTTCTCCTCCGCTTCCAATTGCACCTGGACTGAAAATGTGACGTGCTGTCTACATTCATGCCACAGCTGCCAGCCAATCAGTGACCTCAGAGGTGGCAGCGGTCATGGCCGTGATTGCACCAGTCATCAATAAGGCCATCGTTTAGGTGGGAGCAGTCATGTGCATGTAGATGTGGATAGGAAGCGGAGGAGAAGGGAGCTTGATGCTGGAACCAGTGACAGGTGAATATTTTTTATTCAATCCCTGTATTCTGCATGTCAATATCAAATGGCCTTCCCAGGTCGGGGAACCCCATTAAATCCGTTTTTTCAATTACTATAGGAAGTAGGAATTTTGGCACTTTTGATTGAAAGCTCTGAATCTGTGCTCTGGGGTGCTGACCACAGATCTTGAGAAAGAGGGTTCCATTCTCCTGATTTGATGAAGCGGCAGGTCGAGCATGCGTCCTGCTGGTCCATTCATTCTCTATCGGCCTGCCAGAAGTTGCAGAGCGTTGTACTGAGCTATCTCAGGTAGTCCCCTAGAGAATGAATGGAGTGTCAGGGCACATGCTATGCACGGCCTGCTGCTCCATCAGCTTGGGGGAATGGGACCCCCATTTCTCTGGATCAGAGGGGGCTCCAGCAGTTGGAACCCCGTCGCTCATTTAGTTATGCCTATCCTGTGGATAGGGGATACCTTCTAAACTTGGCACAACCCCTTTAATGGTTCTTTCCTTCTTAACAACCTAGCCTTGTGATTTCAGGGAACCAATCCACAGATCCATCTAAGTCTGAAAACTCTATCTAATCACAGCGAGCTATTTCAGATAACACAGAGTGGCTTTCTTATAGCAAGAACAAACCTGCTGCGGTCACCAGAGACCTACACTGTGAAGGTAAGTACCATACACATACCTCTCACACACGCCTGTAAATTAATAGTGGCTCTGTAGTTGATAGTGAATGAAAAGATTTTGGCCTATTGGTGAATGCCATCTAAAATGGCCATGCAGTGAATGACGAGCTGCACAAGAACACTGGCTCTTGCACTATTACAAATCTGTTCAGATATCACTTTTTCTATTTATTAAATGGGCACCTACATAAAGATGCCACATTAAGAAACTACTGGTACAAAGGAAAATCAGATTCCACCTTTCAGTTTTCAGAGCTCCTTTCCGCACCTTTCTCTAAAATGTAGACCGCAAAGAGAAGGAGAGTAGACGGCGCATGTGATGCTGCCCTCGATTCATTTGTATGGGACTGCTGAAAATAGCAGAGCCAGTGCTCAGCTATTTTTGGTAGTCCCATAGATATAAATAGAGGGTGGCCACACATGCGCTGTCCGCTCTTTTTGCGGACTCTGTTTTAGAGATACACCTTTGGGACCCACACCTATCAGACATTGGGGGCATATTGTAGTGATAGGTCCCCAATGTAACCCTTTTAACTAACTAATAAACTGTCACTGCACCCATTAAAATATCACATAGTCACCAGGAAAAAATAGAAAACAACCCCATTGAACCTAATTGAAAAGTCCCGCAGCTTAAACCAGCCAACGGAAACTGGTTATTAACCCCTTTCCAACATAATCTTCTCATGGTTCTTCAGTATAATAGATGGAATTATTATAATATATTAAGGGGGAAATACTTTATTCTTATATCAATTTTAAACCCAATATAATAAAAGAAATATCATATGTGCTCATGTTTTAGTCCCAAAACCTGCTCAGATATGTCAAACCACATCCTGTGCCTCAAGTGAAGATAAAATATTATGTTATGGTACCGCTATACATGCTAAAATGTATATACCTACATGGCGTTATGACTGTCAGGACTCATACTGCCCATATGACTACAAGGAAACAAGGACCAGGCAAGATTATTGTGCATTTACTGGTCCTATCAATCAAGGAGAGGGAGGTGCTGGCAGAAGAAGCAGGGGGTGCAAGGGTGCACAAAGTGGCTTAGGCTCACCCTCACTGAAGTGCTCATTTGAATATGAATTAAAAGTACTTATTTTCCAGAATGAAGCAAACAGATCGCCAAGTAAAAGGCATCATTTCATTCATCCCAACTAGCCCTATAAAGCATCTTGCCTGGTATAGCAGTGAATTTCCGGGTGACAGATACCCTTTAAAGTCTTAAGGAATTGTTTTCCTGTATCATGATTATAGGTTGTTGCAAGAGATGAAGAATCAGGGGAAACATCTAATTCTTCAGTTATTATAAACGTCTTGGCTCGTGGGCAGGCAGGTATGCTGTCTATCACAAATCTTTTTAGATCTTGGCTAATTATTAAACAAATTGTTGTTTAAAGGGAACCTGTCATCAACTTTGTGCTGAACGTACTGAGGGCAGTATAAAGTAGTGACAGAAATAATGATTTCAGCAGTGTGCCACTCATCAGCTAAAAGTCAGTGGTTTCCGAGAACCGGCATCTTAATCATTACAGCTCAGGCCTTGAAAAGAGTCAGATCTACCTGAGAAGAGTCCTGGTTATCCATAATCTCCTGCTCTCTCACCCGTCTGCTGATGATTGGCAGTTCTCTCCTAGAGAGAAAGGGAGAAAACTAGGTAGAAGACTGTCAGTCATCAGCAGGTGGCAGGGATATCAGGAGATTATGAATAACCATGACTCTTCTCAGGTAGACTTGACTCTTTTCAAGGCCTGGGCTGCAATGATTATGATGCTGGTTCTCAGCAACCACTGACTTTTAGCTCATGAGTGACGCACCGCTGAAATCAGCATTTCTGTCACTACTTTATACTGCCCTCAGTACGGTCAGCATAAAGTTGTTGACGGGTTCCCTTTAAATAGCCTTTTTTAGCATGATCAATCCTATGAAACCAGGCACATTGCCTGGTAGAGTTGATTAAACGGATGAATATCTTTCTTTTCTCTGTAGCTTGCAGCGTTGTGGAGATAGAATACATTTTATCTTTTTGCAAATTAGGCAGTTTGAGCCCCTCGTTGCTCAGTACACTCTCCTCACATCCACAACGCAGGCTTTATTACCCCTGTCAATCAAAGGGGAGGAGAGACTATACTGAGCATTGAGGGGCGTAGCAGTAGTGGTGCTCTAAGAGCTACTCAGCCGCTTGGAGCTCAAACTGCCTAATATGCATAACGAAAAAAAGTACTGTATTTTCCTGCGTATAAGACTACTTTTTAACACATGAAAATCTTCTCAAAAGTCGGGGGTCGTCTTATACGCCGGGTGTCGTCTTATATGCTGGTATACGGCATGCTGAAGCTTACTTCCTAGCCGGACTGGAGAAGCTGTCCTTCTCCAGCTTCAGGGACAGGCGCCCTCTAGCTGAGCCACCATGTGCTGCATCCCGGCCAGCCGCTCCTGAAGCAGCCCCCTCTCCCTGCTCTCAGTGGTTTTCTCATGCCGGCAGTATCACATTGCTTACTACCGCTCAGATCGTAATGAAGACAAGTGAGGGCTTGGCAAGCAAGAAGAGCTGACCCACCCAATCCAAGCAGGCTTTGTATGCAGTGTGCACAGAACATGGAACATAATAACTGCGCTGCTGCAAGACAATATGGAGTAACAGAAAAGATGGTTCGGGACTGGAAAGCAAATGAAAAAGCATTAACCCCTTAGGGACCCATGACGTATCGGTACGGCATGTTTCCCGAATCCTTAAGGACCCATGACGTACCGGTACGTCATGGCTTCAATTCGCGATTCCGGCGCCGCGGGGGTTAATCGGAACGGGATGCCGGCTGAAATCATTCAGCCGGCATCCCGTAACAACGCAGGGGGGGGTCATTTGACCCCCCCGTATAGACGATCGCAGAAAACCGCAGGTCCATTCAGACCTGCGGTTTTCTGCGTTTCCGGTCCATTCGGGTGTGCTGTGACCCGATGAACCGGAAAAAGACTGCGATCGGTGGCGTAATTTTACACCACCAATCGCAGTCCGAGGATTTGAGGAGGCGGTGCTGGCCCTGGTGCTGAACACTGCTGTCCAGGGTGCTGATTGGTGCAGGGGAGAGAGGCGCGAGATTCAAACTTCCTGCGCTCCTCTCTCCCCTCCTCTTCCTGTCCAGCACCCTGACCGTGCAGCATCGTCCAGCACCAGCTCCTGTGTCCCCCTAATCGGCATCCATCACCCTCCTGCACCCATCGCCACTCAGGTAGGTTAGGGTCAGTGAGGGAGAGGCACCATTAGGAAGGGAAAGAAGGGAAAAGTTAGTTAGGAAAAAAAAAAAAAAAAAAGAACTTTTACACAAAACTTTTTTGATCCATCTATCAGACCCCAGAGCCCCCCCTGCCACTTGCCCCCCCCTACCAGCCCCCCACCACCACCAGCCCCCCCCACCCCCCCACCCATCCCCCCACCAGCCCTCCCCCAGCCTCCCCCCCCTCACCACTAGCCCCCTTACCACCACTTTTTTTTTATTTTTCTGCGTTCGCTGACTGGTCGGCACTTTAGCGTCCGTCCACTGTTAGCGCATCGCCTGCCCCACCGCTGATCAGCGTTGTACCGCTGATCAGCAACTTTGAACTTTTTTTCCTAACACTTGCCCCTTTATTTTCCTTTTTTTAGTACGCGAACACCCGTTGCCCCCACACACACGCACATATAATAAAGGTTTCCACACACGCACACCTACACGCACACACACCCATGGCCCGCCGGGTGTTCTCGGCCGAGGAGGCATACGCCCAGATTGCCTCCGACTCCGAGAGCCCCAGTGAGGATGAGGATGACCCCACATTCCTTCTGTCATCCGCATCCTCCTCATCATCATCGGATGACGATGAGCCACCAAGGCGGCGGAGACGCCGCCAGGCGGAGCCAGGGGCCACACATGCTAGGGATCCTGTGGCCCACCCTAGTACGAGCCGCCCTGGGGTTCGTACTGGTTTCCCGGCCCACCAAATAAGTTCACCGGAGCCCCCTGCCGATGAACTTAGCTGGTGTCCCCCAGTGGACTTTGAGCCTGAGATTCCGGATTTCGCTGGCAATCCTGGAATCCAGATTCCCACAGTGGGGTTTACTGAAATAGACTTTTTTAGTTTTTTTTTCAGTAACCCACTGGTGAATTTGATGGTGGAGCAGACGAATCTGTACGCCCAACAGTTCGTCGCTCAAAACCCAGGCTCATTTTTGGCTAGACCCGGTGGCTGGACGCCGGTCAGTGCAGCCGAAATGAGGACATTTTGGGGCCTCGTGCTGCATATGGGTCTAGTCCAAAAACCCAGTGTCAGGCAATACTGGAGTGGGGACGTCCTATACCAGACCCCACTGTACAGTATGGTCATGACACGTCCCCGGTTTGAGGCCATCCGGAAATGTCTGCATTATTCCGATAATGCAGCATGTCCACCCCGAGGTGATCCTGCCTATGACCGGCTGTATAAGATACGGCCGGTCATCGATCACTTTGGGGCCACATTTCAGCAGGCCTACGTACCTGGAAGGGAGGTCGCGGTTGATGAGTCTCTCGTTGCGTTCAAGGGGAGACTCAGTTTCCGCCAATACATTCCCACAAAGCGGGCGAGGTATGGCGTGAAGCTATACAAAATTTGTGAGAGTACCTCAGGGTACACTTACAAATTTCGTGTGTACGAGGGGCGAGATTCCCGTATTCAACCCCCAGAATGTCCCCCCACTCTGGGTGTTAGCGGGAAACTCGTGTGGGACCTTATGCACCCACTGCTGGATAAGGGTTACCACTTGTACGTGGATAACTTTTATACCAGCATTCCCTTGTTCAGGTCCCTTGCCGCCAGATCCACGTTCGCTTGTGGGACCGTGCGGAAAAATCAGCGCGGCCTCCCTGCCCACCCCCTCCAGGTACCTATCCCCAGGGGTGAGACCCGTGCCCTTACCAGTGGAAACCTGTTGCTGGTCAGGTATAAGGACAAGAGGGATGTCCTTATGCTGTCCACAATCCACGGTAACAGCACCACCCCAGTCCCTGTGCGAGGTACCGCGGCAACGGTCCTCAAGCCCGATTGTATCGTCGACTACAATCGGTATATGGGAGGAGTTGATCTCTCTGATCAAGTCCTCACGCCATATAATGCCATGCGCAAAACCCGGGCATGGTACAAAAAAGTTACGGTCTACATGGTGCAGGTTGCCATGTACAACTCTTTTGTACTATCCCGAAGCGCTGGCAGCACAGGGACATTCCTCCAATTCTATGAGGCAGTCCTCAAAGACCTGATCTTTTCGGACCGGGAAAGAGCAGGCCGGAGTACCTCGGGAACTGGAGGCGCCCGGATCGTCCCTGGCCAACACTTTCCAGGTGTGGTCCCCCATACTGGAAAGAAGGGACGAACCCAAAAAAGATGCAGAGTGTGTCACAAGAGGGGGATACGGAAGGACACCACCACTCAATGTGACACGTGCCCCGATCATCCGGGCCTCTGCGTTATCGATTGCTTCAGGGAGTATCACACTTCCATGGAGTACTAAATTTTTATAATCCCCAACAGTCCACTAGAGAACATAAAACACTATGGCTCTTAGACTTTGGAGACACAGAAACAATTTTTTTTCCCCAAAAAAATATTAGTTTTAGAGCAGGCATCCTCAAACTGCGGCCCTCCAGATGTTGTAAAACTATAACTCCCAGCATGCCCAGACAACCTACAGCCATCAGCAGGGCATGGTGGGAATTGTAGTTTTACAACATCTGGAGGGCCGCAGTTTTTAGGATGCCTGCTTAGTGTCTCCAAAGTCTGAGAGCCATACATATTGGGCATCGTCGCGTGCGTAAAAGTCGTCGCTATAAAAATAACATTTGACCAAACGCCTCGAATGAACGGTGTTAAAAATATAAAACAAAAACGGTGCCAAAACACCCATTTTTGGGCAAAATTTCAATTTGAATCCCTTTTGCCGGTAATAAAGCAAGGGTTAACAGCCAAACAAAACTCAATATTTATGGCCCTGATTCTGTAGTTTGCAGAAACACCCCATATGTGGTCGTAAATGGCTATATAGCCGCACGGCAGGGCATAGAACGAAGGGAACTCCATACGGTTTCTGGAAGGCAGATTTTGATGGACAGT
The DNA here is from genome assembly GCF_014858855.1 of Bufo gargarizans. NCBI lineage: Eukaryota > Metazoa > Chordata > Amphibia > Anura > Bufonidae > Bufo > Bufo gargarizans. The sequence continues at coordinate 610,987,069 of NC_058080.1, read as the reverse complement.
TTTTTTTTTGACACCATGTCCCATTAGAAGCCCCCCCTGATGTAGCCTAGACTAGAAACTCCAAAAAAGTGACCCCATCTAAGAAACTACACCCCTCAAGGTATTCAAAAGTTACTTTACAAACTATGTTAACCCTTTAGGTGTTCCACAAAACTAAATAGCGAATGTAGAAATTTTTTTAGAATTTAATTTTTTTGTTACATTGCCTCAAAAAAGAGTAATATAGAGCAACCAAAAATCATATTTACCCCTAAAATAGTCCCAAAACAACAACCACCTTATCCTGTAGTTTCCTAGATGGGGTCACTTTTATGGAGTTTCTACTCTAGGGGTGCATCAGGGGGCTTGAAAGGGTACATGGTGTAAATAAACCAGTCCAGCAAAATCTGCCTTCCAAAAACCATATGACGTTCCCCTCCTTCTATGTCCTGCCGTTTGGCCAAACAGTAGTTTACGACCACATATGGGGTGTTTCTGCAAACTACAGAATCAGGGCAACCCATTTTGAGTTTTGTTTGGCAGTTAACCCTTGTTTTACTCCTGGAAAAAATTGATTATATTGGAAAATTTTCCAAAAAATTGAAATTTCTAAATTGTTTCTCCATCTGCCATTAACTCTTGTGGAACACCTAAAGGGTTAACAAAGTTTGTAAACCAAGTTTTGAATACCTTGAGGGGTGTACTTTCTTAGATGGAGTCACTTTTTTGAAATTTCTATTCTAGGGGTGCAACAGGGGGCTTCAAATGGGACATGGTATAAACAAAACCAGTCCTGCAAAATCTGCCTTCCAAAACCCATATGGTGTTCCCCTCCTTCTATGTCCTCCCGTTTGGCCAAACAGTAGTTTACGACCACATATGGGGTGTTTCTGCAAACTACAGAATCAGGGCAACCCATTTTGAGTTTTGTTTGGCAGTTAACCCTTGTTTTACTCCTGGAAAAAATTGATTATATTGGAAAATTTTCCAAAAAATAGAAATTTCTAAATTGTTTCTCCATCTGCCATTAACTCTTGTGGAACACCTAAAGGGTTAACAAAGTTTGTAAACCAAGTTTTGAATACCTTGAGGGGTGTACTTTCTTAGATGGAGTCACTTTTTTGAAATTTCTATTCTAGGGGTGCAACAGGGGGCTTCAAATGGGACATGGTATAAACAAAACCAGTCCTGCAAAATCTGCCTTCCAAAACCCATATGGTGTTCCCCTCCTTCTATGTCCTCCCGTTTGGCCAAACAGTAGTTTACGACCACATATGGGGTGTTTCTGCAAACTACAGAATCAGGGCAACCCATTTTGAGTTTTGTTTGGCAGTTAACCCTTGTTTTACTCCTGGAAAAAATTGATTATATTGGAAAATTTTCCAAAAAATAGAAATTTCTAAATTGTTTCTCCATCTGCCATTAACTCTTGTGGAACACCTAAAGGGTTAACAAAGTTTGTAAACCCAGTTTTGAATACCTTGAGGGGTGTACTTTCTTAGATGGAGTCACTTTTTTGAAATTTCTATTCTAGGGGTGCAACAGGGGGCTTCAAATGGGACATGGTATAAACAAAACCAGTCCTGCAAAATCTGCCTTCCAAAACCCATATGGTGTTCCCCTCCTTCTATGTCCTCCCGTTTGGCCAAACAGTAGTTTACGACCACATATGGGGTGTTTCTGCAAACTACAGAATCAGGGCAACCCATTTTGAGTTTTGTTTGGCAGTTAACCCTTGTTTTACTCCTGGAAAAAATTGATTATATTGGAAAATTTTCCAAAAAATAGAAATTTCTAAATTGTTTCTCCATCTGCCATTAACTCTTGTGGAACACCTAAAGGGTTAACAAAGTTTGTAAACCCAGTTTTGAATACCTTGAGGGGTGTACTTTCTTAGATGGAGTCACTTTTTTGAAATTTCTATTCTAGGGGTGCAACAGGGGGCTTCAAATGGGACATGGTATAAACAAAACCAGTCCTGCAAAATCTGCCTTCCAAAACCCATATGGTGTTCCCCTCCTTCTATGTCCTCCCGTTTGGCCAAACAGTAGTTTACGACCACATATGGGGTGTTTCTGCAAACTACAGAATCAGGGCAACCCATTTTGAGTTTTGTTTGGCAGTTAACCCTTGTTTTACTCCTGGAAAAAATTGATTATATTGGAAAATTTTCCCAAAAATAGAAATTTCTAAATTGTTTCTCCATCTGCCATTAACTCTTGTGGAAGACCTAAAGGGTTAATAAAGTTTGAAAAAACAGTTTTGAATACCTTGAGGGGTGTAGTTTCTAGAATGGGGTCATTTTTGGGAGGTTTCTATTATCTAAGCCTCACAATATGACTGCAAACCTGAACTGGTCCATAAAAAGTGGGATTTTGAAGATTTCTGAAAAATTTCAAAATTTGCTTCTAAACTTCTAAGCCTTGTAACATCCCCAAAAAATAAAATATCATTCCCAAAATGCTACACACATGAAGTAGACATATGGGGAATGTAAAGCCATCACAATTTTTGGGGGTATTACTATGTATTACAGAAGTAGAGAAACTGAAACTTTGAAATTTGCTAATTTTTCAAAAAAAATTGTAAAAATTTTATTTTTTGGTGCAAAAAAATTAACTTTTTTGACCCAATTTTAGCAGTGTCATGAAGTACAATATGTGACGAAAAAACAATCTCAGAACGGCCTGGGTAAGTCAAAGCGTTTTAAAGTTATGAGCACTTAAAGGGACACTGGTGAGATTTGCAAAAAATGGCCAAGTCCTTAAGGTGAAATAGGGCTGAGTCCTTAAGGGGTTAAAGAGTATGCCAAGGTTGTAAGTGTGCATTAAGGAGAGGCACCCCACATTGGCCAGAACTCGAAAAACATGTAGCAGACATGGTGAATAACCATCGCCAAAACTGTTATGTAGTGACACAAAATAAAATACGTTTGTTTGCTCTTCAGTTCGCCAAATCTAACCCAGATCACAGCAACACATTTAAGGCCACTATATCCTGGTGTACTAGAGTCTTGGAAAGGCATAATATGGTACTGATGCAAAAGATGAAAATTGCACAACAATTACCTGCAGATCTCGATGCCAAAGTAAATAGCGTTGGAGGGGTAGTCTTATATGGCGAGTATAGCCCAAACCCGATATTTTAACTGGAAAAGTTAGGGTTCGTCTTATACGCCCAGTCGTCTTATACGCCGGAAAATACGGTAATTATATCTTCACAACACTGCAAGCTACAGAGAGAAGAAAGAAGTCATTTTTATCAGCATGATTAACCTCACCAGGCAATATGTCTGGTTTAATAAGGTTGATTGTGCTGACAGAGGCTCTTTATTATGAGAATATGAGAAATTATCCACTGCTTACTAAAAGTTCACATATAACAGACAGGAGTGGTGTTGTTTCTTAAGGAAAGCCGGAGGTTTCTCATACAACCCCATGTAAATTGCTTTGATCACTGCATTGCTATTTGCAGTTGTGAACCTTTAGCAATTTTGTTAATCTTATATTAATCTGAATGTTCAACTTATTTTTATTTTACCAATTATTTTTAAGCACCAAGAGATCCATCTGAGCCCCAACCCCTCTTTCCTCTGCCGGACCTCTCCATCACAGTAGTAGGACTTGGACTTCTTGGATTATTGTTTGCGATCCTGTTGTTCCTATTAATAAGGCTAATAAAAAGTCATCGACTGCAGCAACAACAGATGAGCCAGACGTCACTCATGACAGAGAAGCATCCCACTGTGGTAATACAGATCTAATCTATTGTTTCATTCATTCATTTTACATCTGATCACATCTTAAAGGGATTTAACACATTTTATTAAAATCATATAGCTAGAAAACCTTTGTGGGTTCATCATAATAACCAGTGCATGAAAATGCAGCAATGTTGCCTCTAACAATCAGAGCCCAACTGATATTTGGGAAATGCAAGGTAAAAGTTTGTTTATTGTTGCAGTTACCAACATAAAGTATATTTTCATTATTATTTTTGTATTAACCCTTTTATGACCAGGCTTAAAGGCCTGAATGCCCAGGCATTTTTCGTGATTTTGTGCACGTGATGGTTTAGTGACCCTAACTTTTTAAACTGTTTGACTACCAAAATAGTTTTAGCGTTTTGCTTGACACTTAGGACTTTTTATTAGCATGGGTTATTTTAAGAGATCCTTTTCCTTTTTTATGTTTAATTTGGGGAAAATGACTAATTCTTATTTAAAAGGTCTTTTTTTTAATTATAGCTTTTTATTTCTTAAATATTAAAACTGACACAAAAATTTATTATTGCAATGGGTTCCATATTTTGTGACAATAGTCTTGATATATAACATGTATAGGTTTGAGTGAACGGGGCGACTATGGTGATGGTTTCTTTTAGCGACTGCATTTAAAAAAAATTAAAAAAATTATTTTTATTTTTATTTATTCTTAGCACATAGTATTTCCCCCAAGAGGTCATTAAAAGACCTCTGGAGGACACTGACTTATTTTATTTTTTTCTTTAACTTTTTTTTCACTGTTTCCACTGTAACTGGGGCATCCACAGGAGCCCCAGTTATAGGGAAAAACAGCCCCCTGTGGGGAATTACACCCAGGCAGAGCTATCAGGTCTCCTTAGACCCTGCAGCTCTGCTCCTGCCCTGAGACACCCACCGGGACAAATAGAGAATGCTCCCTCCCTGTGCTCGTGCAACGCTCTCCTGCCGGCACCGGAAAAGGCAAGAGCGGTGTCTGACGGCAAGCCACACAGCATCCTTAAAACAGTTAATAAGGCACCAGGCCTCCTGGATAGCCTCAATCATATGGGTCCCATGGAATAGTCCATAAGGCACAGCGGTGTGCTTCAGGCTGCTCCTGGGAATAATGTCTCAGAGTTAATTTTCCAGGGCATCCAACAGGGCCTGCGCAAACGGGCACTGCCAAAAAAGGTGCAAAGGTGTTTCTTCCTGGAAAGGGCACCTTGGGCAGTACCTGGTGTTGCATAGTGCAGGCCAAGAACGTTTTACCAGCACACTGGCTTCATAAGGGAAATGTTTGCTAAGGGGAAGCTCAAGGACCTGCCACATTTTATTGTAATCCTACACCCGCCTTTTGTTTTCCCAGCCAATAGTGAAGCCTCTCAGGGCTACACTCCCCCTAATGATGTCAAAACGATCAGCTCTTTGAGATTGGACTAAAAATATGGGTGATGGCATACAAAAGTCCTACAAAAAATGGAGAACTAGAGGCCCAGGTGATCCGCCTGCCCAGTGAGGTCATACGAGGACCAGATTGGTTTACTGGCCCTTAGAGGTTCACTATTGGCAGGGAAAACAAAAGGCGGGTACAGGATTACAATAAAATGTGGCAAGTCCTTGAGCTTCCCCTCAGCACAACCCAAACTCCCCTGATGAAGCCAGTGCGCTGGAGAAACATGTTGGGAGGGTTTGCTTATGGGCATCTTTTTTTTAGTAGACAGGGAACCTGTCGGGCAGTAATAATTCAATTAATAGCTATTAATTATGGTCATAAAATAATTAACCATGAAAAAAATGCAATTTATAAAATTTGTCATAAATTCTTAACCTCTTGGGGACATATGATGTACCGGTACGGCATGATGTCCTGGTACTTGAGGACACGCTTCCTTAGGCATCGGCGCTGCCTTCCGGTGAAAAACCTGTGAGATCCAGCCCCTTGGATCTCACAGGCAGGAAGCTGTATGAGTAAGGCTCCATTCACACGTCCGCAACGTGTTTTGCGGAGCCGCGGAGCCGCAGATCGGCAAAACACGCACAGCGGCAATTTGCGTTCCGCAGAAGTATTGGAATGCATTGTAAAGGGGATCAGACCCCCAAAAGTTGAAGTCCCAAAATGGGACAAAAAAAGTTGAAAAAATAAAGTTTCCCCTCCAAAAAATGAAGTTTCAAGTAAAAAAAAAAAAAGTAATTTCCCCCAAATGAAGTAAAAAAAAATTGGTAAAAAATAAGGGGGGGGGGAGTAGACATATTAGGTATCGCCGCGTCCGTATTGACTGGCTCTATAAACATGTCACATGACCTAACCCCTCAGATGAACACTATAAAAAATAAAAAATAAAAACTGTGCTAAATAAACAATTTTTTGGTCACCTTACATTACTAAAAGTACAACAGCAAGCGATCAAAAAGGCGTATGCTCATCAAAATAGTGCCAATCAAACCATCATCTCATCCCGCAAAAATCATACCCTACACAAGATAATCTCCAAAAAACTGAAAAAACTATGGCTCTCAGACTATGGAGACACTAAAACATGATTGTGTAAAACTTACATAAATAAAAAAAAGTAAACATATTAGGTATCGCAGTGTCCATAAAAACCTGCTCTATAAAAATATCACATGACTTAACCACTCAGGTGAATACTGTAAAAGAATAAAAATAAAAATGGTGTAAAAAAAGCCATTTTTTTATCACCTTACATCACAAAAAGTGTAATAGCAAGCGATCAAAAAGTCATACGCACCCCAAAATTGTGGCAATCAACCCGTCATCTCATCCTGAAAAAAATGAGCCCCTACACAAGAAAGTCACCCAAAAAATAAATAAAACTCTGGCTTTCAGAATGTGGAGACACTAAAGAATCATAAAAAAAAAAAATAGGCATTGTTATGGTATTGGTATTGTCGCGTCTGTGACAACCTGCTCTATAAAAATACCACATGATCTAACCTGTCAGATCAATGTTGTAAATAACAAAAAAATAAAAACGGTGCCAAAACAGCTATTTCTTGTTACCTTGCCTGACAAAAAGTATAATATAGAGTAACCAAAAATCATATGTAAATAGTGCCAACAAAACTGCCACCCTATCCCGTAGTTTCTAAAATGGGGTCACTTTTTTGGAGTTTCTACTCTAGGGGTGCATCAGGGGGGCTTCAAATGGGACATGGTGTCAAAAAACCAGTCCAGCAAAATCTGCCTTCCAAAAACCGTATGGCATTCCTTTCCTTTTGCACCCTGCCGTGTGCCCGTACAGCAGTTTACGACCACATATGGGGTGTTTCTGTAAACTACAGAATCAGAGCCATAAATATTGAGTTTTGTTTAGCTGTTAACCCTTTCTTTGTAACTGGAAAAAAATTATTAAAATGGAAAATTTGCCCAAAAAGTTAAAAATTTTGAAAATAACTTTACATTATAACAAAGCTATTATTTGGCTAGGATATCAAAATAGGAAAATAATTTATATACATCACTTCTGTTCAGAGGAAACCTCATGATATCAGGATGGGCAAGTCTAATCCTAGACATCAATATGGAATGTCAAATACATTCCGCCCCCTTCTAACCAACTACACATCAGATGACTTCAAGAATGGGCAAATCCATTCAAGGATATAACTTAGAAGAGATAACTGTATCCTTCCGCCCCATCCTGGACTATTTTCACATATGACTTTGGTAAGACTATTAAGACAAACAACAGGGATCTAGGATCTTTGCTAGACCATATCTTAAATGGGAAGGACTTGGAACAAGTCTTTCCTGTGGGAATCTATAATTTAGCTTGGCGAAAAATGTTCTATCAATATATACAGGTCCTTCTCAAAAAATTATCATATTGTCATAAAGTTCATTATTTTCTGTAATGTACTGATAAACATTAGACTTTCATATATTTTAGATTCATTACACACCAACTGAAGTATTTCAAGCCTTTTATTGTTTTAATGTTGATGATTTTGGCATACAGCTCATGAAAACACAAAATTCCTATCTCAAAAAATTAGCATATCATGAAAAGGTTCTCTAAACGAGCTATTAACCTAATCATCTGAATCAACTAATTAAACACCTGCAAAAGATTCCTGAGGCTTTTAAAAACTCCCAGCCTGGTTCATTACTCAAAACCGCAATCATGGGTAAGACTGCCGACCTGACTGCTGTCCAGAAGGCCATCATTGACACCCTCAAGCAAGAGGGTAAGACACAGAAAGAAATTTCTGAACGAATAGGCTGTTCCCAGAGTGCTGTATCAAGGCACCTCAGTGGGAAGTCTGTGGGAAGGAAAAAGTGTGGCAGAAAACGCTGCACAACGAGAAGAGGTGACCGGACCCTGAGGAAGATTGTGGAGAAGGACCGATTCCAGACCTTGGGGGACCTGCGGAAGCAGTGGACTGAGTCTGGAGTAGAAACATCCAGAGCCACCGTGTACAGGCGTGTGCAGGAAATGGGCTACAGGTGCCGCATTCCCCAGGTCAAGCCACTTTTGAACCAGAAACAGCAGCAGAAGCTCCTGACCTGGGCTACAGAGAAGCAGTACTGGACTGTTGCATGTCATTCGGAAATCAAGGTGCCAGAGTCTGGAGGAAGACTGGGGAGAGGGAAATGCCAAAATGCCTGAAGTCCAGTGTCAAGTACCCACAGTCAGTGATGGTCTGGGGTGCCATGTCAGCTGCTGGTGTTGGTCCACTGTGTTTTATCAAGGGCAGGGTCAATGCAGCTAGCTATCAGGAGATTTTGGAGCACTTCATGCTTCCATCTGCTGAACAGCTTTAATGAGGTGAAGATTTCATTTTTCAGCACGACTTGGCACCTGCTCGCAGTGCCAAAACCACTGGTAAATGGTTTACTGACCATGGTATTACTGTGCTCAATTGGCCTGCCAACTCTCCTGACCTGAACCCCATAGAGAATCTGTGGGATATTGGGAAGAGAAAGTTGAGAGACGCAAGACCCAACACTCTGGATGAGCTTAAGGCCGCTATCGAAGCATCCTGGGCCTCCATAACACCTCAGCAGTGCCACAGGCTGATTGCCTCCATGCCACGCCGCACTGAAGCAGTCATTTCTGCAAAAGGATTCCCGACCAAGTATTGAGTGCATAACTGAACATAATTATTTGAAGGTTGACTTTTTTTGTATTAAAAACACTTTTCTTTTATTGGTCGGATGAAATATGCAAATTTTTTTAGATAGGAATTTTGTGTTTTCAAGAGCTGTATGCCAAAATCATCAATATTAAAACAATAATATTATGCACTCAATACCCGACCAAGTATTGAGTGCATAACTGAACATAATTATTTGAAGGTTGACTTTTTTTGTATTAAAAACACTTTTCTTTTATTGGTCGGATGAAATATGCTAATTTTTTTAGATAGGAATTTTGTGTTTTCAAGAGCTGTATGCCAAAATCATCAATATTAAAACAATAAAAGGCTTGAACTACTTCAGTTGTGTGTAATGAATCTAAAATATACTGAAAGTCTAATGTTTATCAGTACATTACAGAAAATAATGAACTTTATCACAATATGCTAATTTTTTTAGAAGGACCTGTATATATATAAGCAATCATTTAATGCTTTGCTAGATTATGAGTCTTGATTCTTCTGCAGGTAGAATGAAGTTTCACAATATCCTAAGACTTTATCTCAATATGGAGATGATCGATTAATTAATTTATTTATTTATTCGCCAATCTTGATCGTATAATTTCACCCACACTATCCAATTAGTCTTAATAAAATGAAATATCAATCTTTGTGTCTCTTACCAAGTCCTAGTAGGAATCTCACTTCTGCTCCCAGAAAAGCTGGGTGGTCTATCATAGTGCATCTCACCATGGCTTTCATCTTGATAAACCCCTCTAGAGAGCTCAACTTGTCTCTCTTTGTCTCTTGTCCTCCTTACCTTTTTTTTTTTTTCTTTTCTTCAATGTGTGCTTTCTTATCCAAAAACTTATCAAATGATCACACCTTTCCAGATTAGGGTTTTCCAATCACATCGGATGGGTGTGCTCATATGGTAATGATCCTATGAGATCATATTTACCCAGAATGCAATATTGTTGAGAATGGTTTCATGATATCCACCTGTCTCCAGATGACACTGTTGTGTAACATATTAACATCAGAATTATGCTACACCAGGGGCGTACATACAGGGGTCGCAGGGGTCGCAGTTGCGACCGGGCCCGGCCCTCCAGGGGGCCCGGCCGCCTGTGGACCCCTGGCCTCGCCCTGCAGTAGTGCTGTGCCTGCCTGTATAAACCAGGCGGCCGACCCAGGGCCCGCCTTCCGGGCCCGCCTCCCGGGCCCGCCTCCCAGTGTTATGTACTATGTGCCAGCCCTACCCTCCTTCATTCTCCTCCCCCTGATTCTCCCGTGGGTGCGGCGGTGCGGCGTGCCTCGTCATTTCCTATTGGGCGGCCGCACCGGACATGACGCTTCCCAAGGCTGCGCAGACGCACAACGACGCCGAGACGCAGCAGGGAGAAGGCGCCGGAAGCTCACGAAGATGCAGGTGCCGGTCCGAAATGAAGATAAGATTAGATTTGATTTGATTAGATTTGTAAAGAAAAATAAAATAAAAAAAAGGTCTTCATAATTGCTCAGAATAGACTCAGAGTAGGGTCTGCTGGGGGCTGGCAGAGGCTGGCTTTATAACTAGCTCTCCTATATTTCTGTAGCCGGCAACCTCTGACTGCCCAGTTGGGCTGAAACTACTACACCCAACATGTTCTGGCAGTAATAGTAAATGGATATTGGTGCCATTCTGAGCTACTAGTCTATATAATACATATATATTATATAGACTAGTAGCTCAGAATTACACCAATATCCATTTACTATTACTGCCAGAACATGTTGGGTGTAGTAGTTTCAGCCCAACTGGGCAGTCAGAGGTTGCCGGCTACAGAAATATAGCAGAGTTAGGCTACTTTCACACCTGCGTTAGGTGCGGATCCGTCTGGTATCTGCACAGACGGATCCGCACCTATAATGCAAACGCTTGTATCCGTTTGGCTGCAAGCAGCGTTTTGGTGTCCGCCTCCAGAGCGGAATGGAGGCTCAACGGAGGCAAACTGATGCATTCTGAGCGGATCCTTATCCATTCAGAATGCATTGGGGCTAAACTGATCCGTTTTGGTCCGCTTGTGAGAGCCCTGAAACGGATCTCACAAGCGGACCCAGAAACGCCAGTGTGAAAGTAACCTTAGGCTACTTTCACACTGGCGTTTCTGGGTCCGCCTGTGAGATCCGTTTCAGGGCTCTCACAAACAGTGCAAAACAGATCAGTTCATCCCCAATGCATTCTGAATGGATAAGGATCCGCTCAGAATGCATCAGTTTGCCTCCGTTGAGCCTCCATTCCGCTCTGGAGGCGGACACCAAAACGCTGCTTGCAGCCAAACGGATCCGTTCTGAACGGATACAAGCGTTTGCATTATAGGTGCTGATCCGTCTGTGCAGATACCAGACGGATCCGCACCTAACGCAGGTGTGAAAGTAGCCTAACTCTGCTATTGGTGGAGGGATGTTGGGGGGGCGGTGACGGGGAGGGGGGCCCCATGGTTCAGTTTTGCACCGGGGCCCCATGGATTGTGTGTACGCCACTGTGCTACACATTATACCTTTGACCTTTGCAACCTATATCAATGAGGAGGGATACTTCTTTGACACCCTGAAAATATTTTCCCAGACTTAGTCAGGCCATCATGAGTTTCCCAGACTCTTGAATTTATGGGTTTGATAAGAAATACAATGGGCCTTACAATCGCACTGTGGGTTAGTATATTCTAACTGTCCAAACGACTGGTTAGAATAATATCAGTCCCTCTGAGTAAATCCCATTAGCAGAAAACCAACGTAAATGCTTTCCATATATCCTAAGAATACATTTTCTTTTAGTGGGGATACACATGGCATTAAGTGTATAAATATATATATATATATATATATATATATATATATATACAGTACAGACCAAAAGTTTGGACACACCTTCTCATTCAAAGAGTTTTCTTAATTTTCACGACTATGAAAATTGTAGATTCACACTGAAGGCATCAAAACTATGAATTAACACATGTGGAATTATATACATAACAAAAAAGTGTGAAACAACTGAAAATATGTCATATTCTAGGTTCTTCAAAGTAGCCACCTTTTGCTTTGATTACTGCTTTGCACACTCTTGGCATTCTCTTGATGAGCTTCAAGAGGTAGTCACCTGAAATGGTCTTCCAACAGTCTTGAAGGAGTTCCCAGAGATGCTTAGCACTTGTTGGCCCTTTTGCTTTCACTCTGCGGTCCAGCTCACCCCAAACCATCTCGATTGGGTTCAGGTCCGGTGACTGTGGAGGCCAGGTCATCTGGCGCAGCACCCCATCACTCTCCTTCATGGTCAAATAGCCCTTACACAGCCTGGAGGTATGTTTGGGGTCATTGTCCTGTTGAAAAATAAATGATGGTCCAACTAAACGCAAACCGGATGGAATAGCATGCTGCTGCAAGATGCTGTGGTAGCCATGCTGGTTCAGTATGCCTTCAATTTTGAATAAATCCCCAACAGTGTCACCAGCAAAGCACCATCACACCTCCTCCTCCATGCTTCACGGTGGGAACCAGGCATGTAGAGTCCATCCGGTCCCTTTTCTGCGTCGCACAAAGACACGGTGGTTGGAACCAAAGATCTCAACTTTGGACTCATCAGACCAAAGCACAGATTTCCACTGGTCTAAGGTCCATTCCTTGTGTTCTTTAGACTAAACAAGTCTCTTCTGCTTGTTGCCTGTCCTTAGCAGTGGTTTCCTAGCAGATATTCTACCATTAAGGCCTGATTCACACAGTCTCCTCTTAACAGTTGTTCTAGAGATGTGTCTGCTGCTAGAACTCTGTGTGGCATTGACCTGGTCTCTAATCTGAGCTGCTGTTAACCTGCGATTTCTGAGGCTGGTGACTCGGATGAACTTATCCTCCGCAGCAGAGGTGACTCTTGGTCTTCCTTTCCTGGGGCGGTCCGCATGTGAGACAGTTTCTTTGTAGCGCTTGATGGTTTTTGTGACTGCACTTGGGGACACTTTCAAAGTTTTCCCAATTTTTCGGACTGACTGACCTTCATTTCTTAAAGTAATGATGGCCACTAGTTTTTCTTTACTTAGCTGCTTTTTTCTTGCCATAATACAAATTCTAACAGTCTATTCAGTAGGACTATCAGCTGTGTATCCAACTGACTTCTCCACAAGGAAACTGATGGTCCCAACCCCATTTATAAGGCAAGAAATCCCACTTATTAAACCTGACAGGGCACACCTATGAAGTGAAAACCATTTCAGGTGACTACCTCTTGAAGCTCAACAAGAGAATGCCAAAAGTGTGCAAAGCAGTAATCAAAGCAAAAGGTGGCTACTTTGAAGAACCTAGAATATGACATATTTTCAGTTGTTTCACACTTTTTTGTTATGTATATAATTCCACATGTGTTAATTCATAGTATTGATGCCTTCAGTGTGAATCTACAATTTTCAAAGAAAACTCTTTGAATAAGAAGTTGTGTCCAAACTTTTGGTCTGTACTGTATATATATATATATATATATATATATATATATATATGTATATATATATATATTTAAAAGAAGAAAAACTGCAGCACTTCCGATGTGGTGAAAGAAAAAAGTGGTCTTTTATTCACCCATGAGACGTTTCAGTCTGTTTCCTAGGACCGTTATCAAGCATGCGTATGTGTGTGTGTGTGTGTATATATATATATATGTACATACTCACCTAAAGAATTATTAGGAACACCTGTTCTATTTCTCATTAATGCGATTATCTAGTCAACCAATCACATGGCAGTTGCTTCAATGCATGTAGGGTTGTGGTCCTGGTCAAGACAATCTCCTGAACTTGGTGCCAGACGGGCCGGTCTGAGTATTTCCCAATCTGCTCAGTTACTGGGATTTTCACGCACAACCATTTCTAGGGTTTACAAAGAATGGTGTGAAAAGGGAAAAACATCCAGTATGCGGCAGTCCTGTGGGCGAAAGTGCCTTGTTGATGCTAGAGGTCAGAGGAGAATGGCCCGACGGATACAAGCTGATAGAAGAGCAACGTTGACTGAAATAACCACTCGTTACAACCGAGGTATGCAGCAAAGCATTTGTGAAGCCACAACACGCACAACCTTGAGGTGGATGGGCTACAACAGCAGAAGACCCCACCGGGTACCACTCATCTCTACTACAAATAGGAAAAGGAGGCTACAATTTGCACGACCTCACCAAAACTGGACTGTTGAAGACTGGAAAAATGTTGCCTGGTCTGATGAGTCTCGATTTCTGTTGAGACATTCAAATGGTAGAGTCCGAATTTAGCGTAAACGGAATGAGAACATGTATCCATCATGCCTTGTTACCACTGTGCAGGCTGGTGGTGGTGGTGGTGTAATGGTGTGGGGGATGTTTTCTGGGCACACTTTAGGCCCCTTAGTGCCAATTGGCCATCGTTTAAATGCCACGGGCTACCTGAGCATTGTTTCTGACCATGTCCATCCCTTCATGACCACCATGTACCCATCCTCTGATGGCTACTTCCAGCAGGATAATGCACCATGTCACAAAGCTCAAATCATTTCAAATTGGTTTCTTGAACATGACAATGAGTTCGCTGTACTAAAATGGCCCCCACAGTCACCAGATCTCAACCCAATAGAGCATGGATGTCAAACTCATGGCCCTCCAGATGTTGCAAAACTACAACTCCCATCATTCCCTGATAGCTGTAGTATGCCCAGGCATGATGGGAGTTGTAGTTTTGCAACAGCTGGAGGGCCACGAGTTTGACATCCCTGCAATAGAGCATCTTTGGGATGGGGTGGAACGGGAGCTTCGTGCCCTGGATGTGCATCCCTCAAATCTCCATCAACTGCAAGATGCTATCCTATCAATATGGGCCAACATTTCTAAAGAATGCTATCAGTACCTTGTTGAATCAATGCCACGTAGAATTAAGGCAGTTCTGAAGGCAAAAGGGGGTCCAACACCATATTAGTATGGTGTTCCTAATAATTCTTTAGGTGAGTGTATATATAGTGTGTGTATATGTGTGTATATATATATATATATATACACTCACCTAAAGGATTATTAGGAACACCTGTTCTATTTCTCATTAATGCGATTATCCAGTCAACCAATCACGTGGCAGCTGCTTCAATGCATGTAGGGTTATGGTCCTGGTCAAGACAATCTCCTGAACTCCAAACTGAATGTCAAAATGGGAAAGAAAGGTGATTTAAGCAATTTTGAGCGTCGCATGGTTGTTGGTGCCAGACGGGCCGGTCTGAGTATTTCACAATCTGCTCAGTTACTGGGATTTTCACGCACAACCATTTCTAGGGTTTACAAAGAATGGTGTGAAAAGGGAAAAACATCCAGTATGCGGCAGTCCTGTGAGCAAAAATGCCTTGTTGATGCTAGAGGTCAGAGGAGAATGAGCCGACTGATTGAAGCTGATAGAAGAGCAACGTTGACTGAAATAACCACTCGTTACAACCGAGGTATGCAGCAAAGCATTTGTGAAGCCACAACACGCACAACCTTGAGGCTGATGGGCTACAACAGCAGAAGACCCCACCAGGTACCACTCATCTCTACTACAAATAGGAAAAAGAGGCTACAATTTGCACAAGCTCACCAAAATTGGACTGTTGAAGACTGAAAAAATGTTGCCTGGTCTGATAAGTCTCGATTTCTGTTGAGAAATTCAAATGGTAGAGTCCGAATTTGGCGTAAACAGAATGAGAACATGTATCCATCATGCCTTGTTACCACTGTGCAGGCTGGTGGTGGTGGTGTAATGGTGTGGGGGATGTTTTCTGGGCACACTTTAGGCCCCTTAGTGCCAATTTGCCATCGTTTTAATGCCACGGGCTACCTGAGCATTGTTTCTGACCATGTCCATCCCTTTATGACCACCATGTACCCATCCTCTGATGGCTACTTCCAGCAGGATAATGCACCATGTCACAAAGCTCGAATCATTTCAAATTGGTTTCTTGAACATGACAATGAGCTCACTGTACTAAAATGGCCCCCACAGTCACCAGATCTCAACCCAATAGAGCATCTTTGGGATGTGGTGGGACGGGACCTTCGTGCCCTGGATGTGCAGCCCTCAAATCTCCATCAACTGCAAGATGCTATCATATCAATATGGGCCAACATTTCTAAAGAATGAGTGTGTGTGTATATATATATATATATATATATATATACATAAACTTTTTTAATAAAAAAAAATAATATGTTTAAAGGGACCGTCCAGATCTATTGATGACATATTCTCAGGATAGGTCATCAGTATCTGATCGGTGGGGGCCTGACAACCAGCATCCCCGCCAATCAGCTGGATGAAGATGTGGCAGTGCTCCATGCGAGCGCTACTTCCTCTTCATTACACTGCTTGTCGTCTCGTAAGTGCAGTGTAAGAAAAGTATTCACTCCAGTCAGGTGAATGGAGCCAGTGCTTGTAATTATACTACGTCTGTGCTCCAGAGGAGACGATGCATAGTGTAATGACCAGGAAGCGGCGCCTCCACTTCATACAGCTAATCAGCGGGGTGCCACGTGTCGGACCACTGCTTATCAGATATTGATGACCTATCTTGATAATAGGTCATGAATATATATGGAAGGACACCCCTTTAACCCCTTTAGGACCAGGCCATTTTCCAATTTTTACTTTTGGCCTTCCCAGAGCCATAACATAATTCTCCATTATAGCTGCGGGACAAATAGTATTTTCTATTGGCACTATGTACTTTTGAATTTGATGTGGTGTAAAGCTATAAAATCCAGATGGGGTGTAATTAATATTTTTACTTTATATTTATTTGTATCTTTTTTTTTGGGAGAAAGAGTGATGATTTTAATTTTAATATGTTAAAAAGCCCTCCTTATTTAAAAGCCCTCCTAAGGGATCTGAACATGCAATCTTTAGATTGCTTCTCCTATAAGCTGCTTTGAATTAGCATTTGCAGTCTAAGAGCTCATGCATACAAGTGTGTTTGCCCCGTTCCTGTATTGCGGACAGCAAACATCCCATTGACTTGAATGGGTCTGCAATCTGCAAGATGCAGAGTGGTATGGAGCAGAGACATGGATCAGAAGCCCACGGAAGCACTACAAAGTGCTTCCAAAGGATTTCTCTCCGTGCTTCTACACCTCAAAAAAATAGAACTTGTTCTATCTTTTTTTGGTGCGGAACGTATCTTGCGGATCGCAGACCCATTAAAGTGAATGGGTCCATATCTGCAAACTGTGTGCACTCGGCTGGTACCTGTGCATTGCAGACCACTATATGTGGTGCACTCTTGGGGAATGTCACCTCAGATGCTGTGGTTACAAAAGACCATGGCATCTGTCTGCGATCAGCATTATGGTCAATAACAGACATTAGCCTTGGGTCTCTTTTAAACAGCAGAAACACAAAACAGAATCTAAACAAACCTGTCTCAGCAAACTACACTTTGCTGAAACCACTGCTGCTTTCTAGATTTCAGTTATGTCATCCAGCTGAGGTATCTGGGTGGGATATACACGCCTTCCACCACAGTAAATATAGATAGATATAGAGTGGGGAGGAGACCGGAAGTCGAGGAGAGACAGCTCCGCTTGTGACGGCCTAATCCAGGGACATCCATCCCGCTCCAAATAAGGAATCCCTGCCCTACATCAACAAGGGATACCCCAAATATCATTTTGAGCCCTCTCCGGTGTCTGTGAGTGCCCTGAGACAGTAGATACAGGCGCAGCCTACTGCGTGAGTAACATCCCCGCATCGGCGCACACGGACTTCAGTCGCCTCGGCCCTGTAGCGGGCACCAGAGCGGATCTTGGGTTTCCTCAAGGAGGTAGCGGGTAGGTGACCTTCTCACTGCCACCACGGGCCCTCTCCCAACGCTCCACAACATACTGCGAGGTCTTCTGCCCCATTGAGGCCTCAGTCAGTCGGCATGACACATGACCCTGCCGCCAGGCTTAGAAAAATCCCGGGGTTGACTGACTACCGGTAGCCAGGACTTCTTCTTACTCCACCTCCTACTATGACGGGCTGATACCGGGGGCGGGGCCTGCCAGAGGCAGAGACTCATGCACCAACTAGTTATAGCAGTGCCCACATGGTTCGTACCAAGAAAAGCTCCAGATTCAGCTTACCTTCAAGGGGGAAAACAACAACACAAAGAGGCCTACGCTGTTATTTCACAGTGGGCGATAAAACAAGCGAAACCCCAAAATTCAACATCAGGGCGCTGCTGTTTGTCCCAGCTTCATATCAACATCCAGCAACTTCTCCGGCACAAGGGGACACAGCAAGTTTAGCATTGGCAGCAATACCACAAGACATTTTTACCAAACAATGTCATCTTACAACAACGGCTCAGATGGGTCCCATGCCTAACCGCCACACTGCGAATCCTCCCCCGTCACCAATCCCGGAGCCTTCTACTCCACTTAGCACCACCTCATCTCCAAACAGAAAAGGTTCCACAAATGCAGACCCTATAAAATAACAGTGGAAGGAACACATAAAACTTCTTCCCACAAGACAAGAAATGGGGAAATGAATCAAAAGGTTGGAAACCTCCTACAAACAGTGTCCATAATTACAGCAAACATACAAGCAATAGAAGAAAGAGTAGAAGAGGTGGATACTATAAAAGATCATACCGCAGAGAAAGTAGAATAATTAGTTGCACAAGGGGCTGTGCGAGACCATCATATTTGCCAACTATACAGATTACACAATGATATTGAGAACAGAAATAGAAGGAACAATATCAGAATAAGAGGCCTTCCTGAATCTACTTAAATGGAGGACTTGATCCATACACTACAGGGCCTATTCAGCTCCCTACTAGAGAAACCTGTTTCGGTTCGTCTGGAAATAGATAGAGCTCATAGAACCCTGGCACCGGTTAACCCGGATCCCTCTAAACCAAGAGACGTTATTTGCTGCCTCCACTATTACTGAGTGAAGGAAGAAATTATGAGGAAGGCCCACAATCTCACTTCCATTGACTTTGATGGTGCGTCTCTGTTACAACTACAAGACCTCTCACGTACTACGCTGGCTCAGAGAAGAGCCATCAAACCTTTGCTAGACCTCTTGAGAGCCTACAACATCCTATACTCTTGGGGGTTTCCCTTCCAACTTGTGGTGCGTAAAAATGGCCGACGCATAGAGCGCCGGGACCCGGAGGACTTAGATCCCTTTCTCAAAGCGATTGATCTACCATCTCTTCGCCTGCCAGAATGGCGATGCATTCCTCCATTGCCACCAGGTCCACCTTTCCAAAGAAATAGGCTTGATTCTATGAGACGACAAGATGGCAACCACCTCACCTGAAACCATAACCTAACTCTCTGGCACCATGTTTTTGCTGTATTTTTATGTATCCTTGGGTCCTCACACCTGAGGTTGACCTCTACTAATAGAGCCATTTTAGGGCTCAGTTACCCCCATGCCAGGGTCTCGTTATAGTCTTTTCTCCAGACTGCATTGTATGAGTCTCTCTTGTATTTTTGTTAGTTTAACCTGTGTTCCTAACTTGGTTGAATTTATATGTAATGGGCCTACCCGTAACCTACAAGTTAATACAGGTTATGGTGTTGTCCTGGCTCTGAGTAGGTGCCCTGCCCTGTTGGGCCAGCTTGCACCCAATCTATAAACAGCTTTTACTTAGTTTGCAGCACTTTAAGTCCGACAACTCTACGGTTTACCGCACTA
Source organism: Bufo gargarizans (assembly GCF_014858855.1). Lineage (NCBI taxonomy): Eukaryota > Metazoa > Chordata > Amphibia > Anura > Bufonidae > Bufo > Bufo gargarizans. Next base: position 610,967,542 of record NC_058080.1, on the reverse strand, counting down.
GTTTGTTTCCCCCTTATCCCCCCCTTTTTTTTTTGCATATTTCTCCATCCATCCTATTGTGTCTTCCCCTCCCTATCACCCTTTCCTATAAATAGGTGTACCTTCTCTGCAGTACTAGTCACCATAACATAGATTCTGGCCTTGATCTTGGTCACCAGATGCCATTCTTGAAACAACTTTAGCTTACTTGTTTGCTACTTTGTATCGCAGGCACTTATATATACGTAATATCGGCAAAGAAAATGATGATTACACTTACCGGTAATCGGATTTTCCAGACCCCACGACAGCACCATAGAGAGAGGGATCCACCCCCAGGGACAGGAAACCTACAGAAATAAAAGGGTGGAGCCTCTCTTCCCATTCAGTGGATTACAGAGCAAGAGAGGGACTCCTACACCATTGGTTAATCCAGACAGAACCTCATAGGCTTATCAATTGTGCAAGATCAAGAAAATTCTAAATATAACAATATATATACACATTTTTTTATTTATTTTTTTAAAAAACCATCACCAGGGTGGGAATTAGGAAGGGTGCTGTCGTGGGGTCTGGAAAATCCGATTACCGGTAAGTGTAATCATCATTCCCCCCCCACGACAGCACCATAGAGAGAATTACAGAGAAAGAACCCTTCCTAGGGAGGGACCACCGCTTGCAAAACCTTTCTCCCAAAGGAAAGATCAGAAGAGGAGAGTAAATCCAAACGGTAATGACGGAAAAAGGTAGAGGGTGAAGACCACGTGGCTGCCTTACAAATCTGTTCAATGGAAGCCCCCGACCTTTCCGCCCACGAAGTGGAAACCGAACGTGTAGAGTGAGCCTTCACCAAAAGAGGAGGAGACAGGCCCTCCTCCAAGTAAGACTGAATAATGGCCAGTCTAAGCCATCTGGACAAGGTCCTTTTGGTAGCCTTCTTCCCTTTATTTGATCCCGAGAAGAGAACAAACAAAGCAGAAGACTTTCTCCATCCTTCCGTAACTTTGAGATACTGCAACAAGCATCTCCGTACATCTAGCGTATGAAACACAATCTCTCCCGCATTCTTTGGATGGTCACAAAAGGAAGGGAGAACGATCTCCTGTGATCTGTGAAATTTAGAAGATACCTTGGGAGAAAAGGCCGGATCAGGTAGAATAGTAACTCTATCATCAAGAATTACAGTAAAAGGGGGATTGATGGAAATGGCCTGCAGCTCGCTAATCCTTCTAGCCGTAGTAAGGGCCACTAACAAAACTAGCTTGAGAGTAAGAAACTTAATACCTATTGAATCAATGGGTTCGAAAGGTGCTTTGGTAAGGGAATTAAGAACTAAATTAAGGTCCCACGGGGGCACCCTAGGGGAAGAGACTGGTGTCATCCTATCTACCGCCTTGAAAAATCTAACAATCCATGGATTCATGGCAAAATTTTGCTCAAAAAGGGCAGATAAAGCAGAGACCTGCACTTTAAGCGTACTTTTAGCGAGACCCAAGGAAAGACCCTTCTGCAAAAATTCCAGGACCTGGGAAATAGGGACACATTCTGGCAAATGCTTAGGGTTGAGTTTACTGAACTCCATAAACTTCTTCCAAGTCCTCGCGTAGATTGAAACCGTTACTGGTTTTCTACTTTTTAGTAAGGTCGTGATGAGTTCCCGAGTAAAACCTTTTTTAACTAATAGGCTCCGCTCAAATTCCATGCAGTCAGATGGAGACCAGCTGCTGCCGGATGGAAGACCGGACCCTGAGACAGTAGATCCGGTAGATCTGGTAGGATCCAGGGGTCCGAAATAGACATGGTTCGAAGCAGCATGAACCACGCCCTCTTGGGCCAAAAGGGGGCAATCAGGATGACCCTTGCTTTGTCTACCCTGATCTTTTTTAGAACTGCTGGGATTAACTGGAAGGGGGGAAAGGCATATGCCAGAGGGAAGTTCCACTTCAGAAGAAACGCATCCACCCCATAGGGGGATTCTCTTGGATTTAGAGAACAAAAGATTTCTACTTTCTTGTTCAGGCTCGTACTGAAAAGATCTATAGTTGGCGTGCCCCACGACCTGCAGATCCTGGAAAATATTGAGGCGTTGAGGGACCATTCCCCCTGTCTTAAGGGGTATCTGCTGAGAAAATCCGCCTGAATATTCTCTTTGCCTTTTATGTGGAGAGCCGAAACGTGACTTGTCTCTCCAATAATGTTAACAATCTCCCAGCTTCCCACCGTAGGGATACCGACTTGTCCCCCCCTGGTTGTTTACATATGCTACTGTCGTCTGATTGTCTGACAGAATTCTCACATGGCCTGTGCCAAGAAGGGCTAAGGAAGCTTTCACTGCCAGTCTGACTGCCACTAACTCTTTCCGGTTGGAGGAAAAGACCTTCTGAGCTGGGGACCATAGACCTTGGAAGTTGTATCCCAGCACATGAGCCCCCCACCCCCAGGGGCTTGCATCTGTGGTCAGGACAATGGGATCCGGGTAGGACCATGGAATTCCCTGAATCAGATTGTCTCTGACCAGCCACCAGGATAAGCTTTTCTTGGTTGTGTCTGAAATTCTTATTCTGACATCTAGCTTTCCTCCGTGTCTTTTGAAAGCTGTCAAAACTTCCGACTGTAGCTGTCGGGAGTGAAGCTGAGCCCATTCTACCGCCGGGATGCAGGAATTCAGAGAGCCTAGTACCGACATAGCCTTCCGAAGAGTCAGGGAGGTGGAAGAGAGGGATTCTATTTGACTCCAGACCTTTGCGATTTTTTCTTCTGGGAGATACGTTTTTTGAGTCTCGGAGTTCAACACTAGGCCCAGGAATTTCTGCACCTTTAGCGGTATCAATCTGGATTTTTTGTAATTTATTATCCATCCCAGATCCTGGAAGGTCTGAATGATAGACTGAACATTCTGTTGGCAGACCCGTAAAGAATCTGCAATAACTAGAAAATCGTCTAGATATGGGACTATCAAAATATTTTTTATCCTCTTGAACGACACCATCTCTGCCACCACCTTCGTAAAAATCCTTGGTGCCATGGACAGGCCAAAGGGCAGCGCCTGGAACTGATATTGTCTGATCTGACCTTCTATCTGAATCGCCACTCTCAGGAACTTCTGAAACCTCTGGTGCATCGGTATGTGAAAATAGGCGTCCTTTAAATCCAACACTGCCATGAAACAATGAGGAAAAAGAAGCTGAATTGTATTCCTCCCCGTCTCCATCTTGAACTTCCTGAAGACCAGAAATTTGTTCAAATCCCTGAGATTGATGATAGTCCTGAAAGTGCCGTCTGTTTTTGGAACTAAAAACAGGTGGGAGAAAAAACCTTCGGACAGTTCCTCTTGCGGAACGGGAATCAAGACATTTTTCCTGATAAGGTCCAAAACTTCTTTTATTATAGGAAAGGAACCTCTTACACAAATACTTTTTGTAATAATAAATCTTTGCGGAGGCAAAGAGATGAATTCTGGCTTTAGACCTGAACGGATTATGTCCAGGACCCAAGGACCTGCAACCCTTTCCCAAGAGGCCTGGAAGAACTTCAGTCTTCCTCCCACCTCTAACCTGGCATCATTGTGGGGTCTGTTTCTTGCTAGTAGAGGAGGAGCCTCCAAATAAGAAACCTTTCCCCCCCGAATTCCTGGATCTAAATCTCTGATCTTTATCTCGGCCAGACCTCCTACTGGTATTACCTCTGAAGGGACGAAAGGACTGCCTATTTCTGGGACCAAAAACTGAAGCAGGGCCAGGGGCCGGAAATCTTTTCTTTTTATCCGCCGCTTTTTCTAAAAGGTCGTCTAGCTCAGGCCCAAACAAAAATTCTCCCTTACAGGGGATATTACATAATCTTTGTTTAGAAGCCAAATCACCCCCACTCCAACTCTTCAACCAAAGGGCCCTCCGTGCTGAATTGGTGAGAGAAGCAGACTGAGCACTGAACTTAATGGAATCGACCGATGCATCTTTCAAGAAGTCGGCCGCTTTTTGTAGGGTTGGCAAGGAAGACAAGATCTGATCCCTAGGGGTTCTATCTTTTAATTGCCCCACCAACTGTTGTAACCAGAAGGATAAGGTCCTAGCCGTGACCGTAGCAGCTATGGCTGGGCAAAAGGCTAAGGTAGAGGCCTCCCAGGCACCCCTAAGAAAGGTTTCATCCTTCTTGTCTAAGGGTTCCTTAAGCATCCCCGTATCCTCAAAGGGGAGGGAGGATTTTTTTGATGCTTTAGAGATGGCGACATCAATTTTAGGGGCTTTCCCCCAAGAGGAGAAAGCTACTTCTTCAAATGGGTATTTACGTTTGAAGGCCCTAGAGGCAAATACCCTCTTGCCCGGCTTTTTCCACTCCCTCTGAATTAGCGACATGATGCTGGCGTGTACAGGAAAACAGAGACCCTTCTTTTCCTGTAATCCTTCAAACAAGGAGTCAGCTACGGATTTATCCTCTTTAACGTCTTCAATGTTCATGGTGGACCTAATGACTTTTAATAATTTATCTGTGTCCTCAGGGGGAAAAAAGGTGTTGGACATGGACTCATCTTCCGAGGAAGAACCAGACGAGGATGACCCCGCTGATTTATCACTGTCCTCTGACGAAAAGACTTGGGATGCTTTTTCACCTTTATCTTTCACGGAAGTTCTTGCCTTTCTATCAGACCTCAGGGTATTCTTAACCTCCGTCTTGATGAGCGACCGGATGTTATCTAACAGGGACGGTGACTCCTCCGATATGGTCTTGTCAATGCAAATTTGACACAGCTTCTTCCCATAAGAAGCGGATAAAGCCGTACCGCATAGCGGACATTCTTTGTTTTTTCTTTTGGCCAGCACTTTTTTCGGTTTAGGCTGGAAAAAAGAGAGCACAAAGCGCAATTCTTAACAACGCCAAAAACCAGACAATAAGCCACTTACCCCCTGAAGATCAAAAAGAACTACCAGGATGGGATTCACATCACCCTCAGCAGATTCTTGTCTTCTTTCTTCCTCCATAACAACCTCTGATGGGGGGAATATGGAGTCTATACACTTCAGGGATACAAGAGAATGGTATTAAAATCCTTAAATACTATAAGCTAGGGCCACTCAACTGAAGGCCTCCTACATTGTCTGGCTTCAGACCGTCCTGTATAGGCTCAAGGATCGGCCTGCCCGCATCTCCTTAAATAACCAGGAGGGACCGAGAGCGTCCGGCTCCTCAGTTCCGGAACCGGAAGCACCGATGTGCGTTCCACCTGAATCCGGAAGAGCGCCCTGCTCGGCGCGCTCCGGAAGTGCGTCATCATACTTACCGCACACCGGAAGTGCGTCACCCGCTCGCCGCATCAGACCCACGTGGAAGCGCTGCGCAGCTCCAATACAAGGTTAGGTGGTAGAGCCCCTGAACCCGAGGATAGCCACCTAACTGCGCCATCATAAGGCGCCTCCCATGGGGCAGAGCTCTCCCTGAGAGGTAACCCTCATGCCTGCCGCAGGATACGGAGGGCCCCTGGAGCACCTCCGCATCCTAGGGTCCTGACAGCCTGCCCAGCAGCGCGATGGACCCCGGCAGCAAAACCGTTAGCCCTCTAGGAATGCCTAGGAAGCAAGACCAACGGTAAGACCTGAAAAGGAAACTGTAGGTCTCCCACTCCAGGGACAGGAAACCACTGAATGGGAAGAGAGGCGCCACCCTTTTATTTCTGTAGGTTTCCTGTCCCTGGGGGTGGATCCCTCTCTCTATGGTGCTGTCGTGGGGGAGGGGAAAACACAGAATACTACCTAGTGCTCTCAACCTTGTGTTAGTCCATTCTATCATTGTAATACTTACTTTCCAGTTATCCCTGGGGTCCCTGATAGCTTATATAATGGCACCACCTGGTGTCAAACTCGCCTCATGGAAAGTCAAAGGCCTAAATATTCCAGAGAAACGCTCCAAGATCTTGTATGCTATGCATAGAGAGAGGGTGCAGGTCCCCCTCCTACAGGAAACTAATTTTAGAACAGACCAAGTTACATTTTACCTATTGGGCACATAGCCCTAATAATGAATCAAAATCAAAAGTGGTCTCTATCGCTCTACATAAATCTCTTCCTTATACCTTTTTAGATCTCCACAAATACCCCCATGGGAGATTCCTGTTCCTGAAGTTAAAGATCCTCGACAGAACGTACACCATTCGTAACTTGTACCTTCCCAATGTAAGACACTAAGGAGTATCCTATCACGACTTGATATGTGCGCAGAAGGGATCATCTTATTAGATGGTGATTTTAACATGGTTTTGGATCCTTCGCTAGACTCTTCATCAGGTAGAATGAGGGTTCCGAAATCAGCAACTTTGAGAGCGCAACATTCACTTATCTCAAGACAGTTAGTAGATATATGGCGCATCCTACATCCTAAAGATATAGATTACACCTATTTCTCCCCAACACATCTCTCCTACAACAGATTAGATATAAAGAACATATCTCACCATGGGCTAACATTCCAACCGTCCTCACATATAGGCACCCTGACTTGGTCAGATCACTCCCCGGTTTTCCTCACTCTGGAGTTACCAGACCTAACAGCTAAGAATTGGACATAGCATCTAAATGAAACCTTGCTTCGAGATAGTGTATGTCAAGCTGACATGGCTTCTAGTATAAAAGAATTTCTGGATATACACTCAACAGATAGTTCCTCCCTTCCTGTACAATGGGAAGCTCTGAAGTGTGTAATAAGAGGGTTTTTTATTTTAAAAAAATGGGACTAGGCTTAAAAAAGAGAAAGCAGCCAAGATTTCACGCCTTTGGGTACAAGTGGCAGATTTAGAAAGATCCCACAAACAAACACTAAACCCACAAACTCTCAATGATCTTACTACACTCAGGAAGCAATTACAGGGGTTACTCACAGAAGCGTCAAGTAGACACCATAAAAAATTCCGTAGTTATCTTTTTGAAAACTCTAATAAGCCTTAGCTAAATATATTCACCCCCGCCAACAGATGAGATATATTCCACATATAAAAGATGCAACCGGCACACTGATTCACCATCCCACCTTGATAGCCGAGACCTTTAAACAATATTATGAATCCTTATATAACATTAATGGGCAGCTGGATGTTAGGTCAGCGGCAGATCTTGAAAATCGCATAATCATTATGTAAATGACACTGCGCTCCCTATAATATCTCCTGAAGCGTCCTCTAAACTTGAAGAATTTACAGAATTCGAACTTAGAGCGATTATATCTTACTTAAAAGGGGGGTAAAGTCCCGGGCCGGACGGTTTCACTGCGGCCTTCTTTAAGAGATTTAAAGACCTTTTCGTACCTTTTCTAGTTAAAGCATTCAATAGCATCTCCCCAACATGCCCCTTCCCAAAACCTAACAAATACGCTTTACTCTGCAGCAATTATCGTCTCATATCTCTGATCAATAGCAATATCAAGATGTATTCCAAATTAATAGCCACACGCCTCAACACTGTGCTTCCAGAGGTAACATAACATAGTATATAACATATTAACATAATAACATAGTATATAAGGCTGAAAAAAGACATTTGTCCATCCAGTCCGGCCTGTTATCCTGCAAGTTGATCCAGAGGAAGGCAAAAAAAAACTGTGAGGTACAAACCAATTTTCCCCACTTTAGGGGGGAAAAATTCCTTCCCGACTCCAATAAGGCAATCAGAATAACTCCCTGGATCAACGACCCCTCTCTAGTAGCTATAGCCTATAATATTATTACACTCCAGAGGTAACATTTTTATCAACTGTAATGGTGCTAGAAAGCTATGGGAAGGGTTAAAAAGGTGAAAACTGTGATGACAGACTCCATTTAAAGTCCAATGAGGAATGGGAACCCTCATCTGATGAATCTAGCGGGTCAGAATATGAACCTGTAGAAAGCAGTGGCAGTCTGACTCAAAGTTCGGACGAGGAGGTTGAGGTCCCTGATAGCACCAGGCGTACCCGGCCCCGTGTCGCTAGACCACAGGTTGGGCAGGATCCGCTTCAAGGGCAGCAGAGTGGGGCTGGCGCTGTCGGATTACGTGGTGAGGCATACACCAGCAGCGCAGCCCATCCTGGACCTAGTACCAGCACTGCCGTACAACATGGTGAAGTGGCGAGCACCAGAAGGGCAGTTGAAGCTGGTACGGTGGCACGTGCAGTAGTTACCCCGTCGCAGCCACCGCACAGACAGGCCCGTAGAGCCCCTAGAATCCCTGAGGTGCTGGCAAACCCTGATTGGCAGTCCCCAACTTCAGCCGCACCTGTAGTTCCCCCTTTCACCGCCCAGTCTGGAGTTCGGGTTGAGACAGCTCAGATCGGTTCGGCCCTGGGATTTTTTGAGCTGTTCTTGACTGCGGAGCTCTTGGACTTAGTTGTGGCAGAAACAAATCGGTATGCCACACAATTTATATCCGCCAACCCGGGAAGCTTTTATGCCCAGCCTTTCCGGTGGAAACCAGTCCAAGTGTCCGAAATTAAAATTTTCTGGGCCTTCTCCTCAACATGGGTCTAACCAAAAAGCATGAATTGCGGTCATATTGGTCCACGAACCCAATTCATCACATGCCCATGTTCTCTGCTGCTATGTCCAGGACACGATTTGAGACCAACCTGCATTTCCTACACTTTAGCGACAACACCACCTCCCGTCCCAGAGGCCACCCAGCTTTTGACTGGCTCCACAAAATTCAGCCCCTCATAGAAATTTGCAGATTTGTATACCCCTGAGCAAAACATCTGCGTAGACGAGTCCCTAATACATTTTACCGGGCGCCTTGGCTTCAAACAATACATCCCAAGCAAGCGCGCCCGGTATGGGGTCAAATTGTATAAGCTCTGTGAGGGGCCACAGGCTATACCCACAAATTTCGGATCTATGAGGGAAAAGATCAGACCCTGGAGCCGGTCGGTTGCCCTGACTACCTGGGGAACTAGTCGCGCGGGCTTCCCCCAACGGCTCGTTACCACCCGTCTTGCAAGGGGGGAGAGGGCTGCCTTGTGTAACCAAGAACTGCTCGTCGTGAAATGGAGAGACAAGCGTGATGTTTACATGCTCTCCTCCATTCACGCAGACACAACAATCCAAATTGAGCGAGCAACCAGTGTCATTGAAAAGCCCCTCTCAGTCCACGACTATAACCTTCACATGGGAGGGGTGGACTTCAATGACCAGATGTTGGCTCCGTATTTAATTTCCCGACGCACCAGACGCTGGTATAAGAAAGTCTCTGTATATTTAATTCAATTGGCTCTGTATAATAGTTTTGTTCTCTACAGTAAGGCTGGGAGAACATGATCCTTCCTCAAATTTCAGGAAGAGATCATCGAGAACCTCCTGTACCCAGGAGGTTCCGTGGCCCCATCCACCAGTGTAGTTAGCCATCTACACGAGCGACATTTCCCCAATGTCGTTGCTGGTACCTCAACCCAACCGTCACCCCGAAAAAGATGTCGTGTCTGTAGCAGGAGTGGAATAAGGCGTGACACCCGCTATTTCTGTCCTGACTGCCCTGACCACCCTGCCCTATGCTTAGGGGAGTGTTTCCGGAAGTACCACACACAGGTACACCTAGCATAGGGATCACATCTCACCAGGACAGGCACACAGGGCTATTAGGGCCCATTCACACACAGAGCTGCTGCAAACCTCTCCTTTCACCTGGGACAAAGTGCATAATGCACTTCGCCACATCTTTGGGCGATTTGCGCTTTGCACATTGTCCCATGGGGAAGGAGAGGTTTGTCCTATCAAGGTAAAAAAAAAAAACCACCAGTAAGCAGTTCCAAAAGTTAAATAAACTTTATATGTTCTGTTCAAAGGTTATTATAAAGTTAATAAAATGTATTGCGTTGCGGCCGGTTTCTTTTTTTTTTTTTTTTTTTTTTTTTTTTTTTACCTTCCAGGTGGACCAACCGATCGACTAGCTGCAGCACTGATGTGCATTCTGACAGAAGCATTGCGCTGCTGTCAGATTACACAAAAGTCGGTGTATTCGGCGCTGCAAGATGAGATTTCTCCTCTGCAGTAAAAGATACGTTTGCCGAGGCATATGAGCTGAGGAGGAGGTGGTGTTTCATATGCTTTGGCAAACACTTTGTATATAAAAAAAAAATCCCGGCAATGATTTATTCATCCACATCGATTGATGTGAAGGGAGAAATCTGGTTTGCCAGGGCATACGAGCTAAGTGGGTATGGATGTTGGGCGGAGCTCCTATGTCCTGGCAGACGCCTTTCCCCTCCTTTTTTTTTTTTTGGCAGAGATTTTTTCATCCACATTGATCGATGTGAATGAAGAAATCTGTGCCGTTTATTTTTTTCTTTCAGCCCAGAGGCTGAACGGAAAAAAAAAATCTCATTACCTGTATGCTCAATATAAGGAGAATAGCAGAAACTCCTAATGCTGGCCATACATGTAATGATTGCGGAGACCCTCAAATGCCAGGGCAGTACAAACACCCCACAAATGACCCCATTTTGGAAAGAAGACACCCCGAGGTATTCGCTGAGCGGCATATTGAGTCCATGAAAGATTGAAATTTTTGTCCCAAGTTAGCGGAAAGTGAGACCTTTTGAGAAAAAAAAAAAATTTAATTTCTGCTAACTTATGCCCCAAAATTTTTTTTTCGATGAACTCGCCAGGCCCCTCATTGAATACCTTGGGGTGTCTTCTTTCCAAAATGGGGTCACATGTGGGGTATTTATACTGCCCTGGCTTTTTAGGGGCCCTAAAGCGTGAGAAGAAGTCTGGGATCCAAATGTCTAAAAATGCCCTCCCAAAAGGAATTTGGGCACCTTTGCGCATCTAGGCTGCAAAAAAGTGTCACACATGTGGTCTCGCCGTACTCAGGAGAATTTGGGGAATGTGTTTTGGGGTGTCCTTTTACATATACCCATGCTGGGTGAGATAAATATCTTGGTCAAATGCCACCTTTGTATAAAAAAATGGGAAAAGTTGTCTTTTGCCGAGATATTTCTCTCACCCAGCATGGGTATATGTAAAATAACACCCCAAAACACATTCCCCAACTTCTCCTGAGTACGGCGATACCACATGTGTGACACTTTTTTTGCAGCCTAGGTGGGCAAATAGGCCCACATTCCAAAGAGCACCTTTCGGATTTCACAGGGCATTTTTTACAGATTTTGATTTCAAACTACTTCTCACTCATATGGGCCCCTAAAATGCCAGAGCAGTATAACTACCCCACAAGTGACCCCATTTTGGAAAGAAGACACCCCAAGGTATTCCGTGAGGGGCATGGCGAGTTCCTAGAATTTTTTATTTTTTGACACAAGTTAGCGGAAAATGATGATTTTTTTTATTTTTTTTTATTACAAAGTCTCATATTCCACTAACTTGTGACAAAAAATAAAAAAATCTAGGAACTCGCCATGCCCCTCACGGAATACCTTGGGGTGTCTTCTTTCCAAAATGGGGTCACTTGTGGGGTAGTTATACTGCCCTGGCATTTCAGGGGCCCATATGCGTGCAAAGTAGTTTGCAATCAAAATCTGTAAAAAAGGCCTGTGAAATCCGAAAGGTGCTCTTTGGAATGTGGGCCCCTTTGCCCACCTAGGCGGCAAAAAAGTGTCACACATGTGGTATCGCCGTACTCAGGAGAAGTTGGGGAATGTGTTTTGGGGTGTCATTTTACATATACCCATGCCCAGTCGAGTGCCAACTGTGTATAAAAAAATGGGAAAAGTTGTCTTTTGCCGAGATATTTCTGAAGCCAACAGAAAAACACAAATAAAGGGATAGACTTAACTGAGAAACCAGCAGTAGCAAACTTCTAGCACTGAGCACAATCCAGGAAGTAGTATAAACCGCAAAGTGAGGCAGTATGGGAGGGGATATAAAGGGAGGCAATCACTGCTAATAGATAACAGCTGAGAGAGGGAGAAGAGATGTCAAAGCGAAACCAAAAACAAAAGAACATCATGCAAGAGGTACTGAAGAACGTCTATCAGAACTTCTCAGAGATCTGGCAGTGACATGGCAAAGCCATATTAAACAACCGTATACTCTCTAAATCCAAACATAGAGGAGGCATGCCAGACTTAAAACTATATCGCACCTCCGCAATACTCATGCGGACCCTAAACTGGTCTAAAGGTTTACACACCCAATGGATTTATTGATAGCTCCTTGGGTTCCTATTGAGAACAGACCCTCATTGGAAGAATGGCCCTTTTTGGCACGTCATACTCTTTCCCTCTGGGACAAGTGGATACAAAACTTTGGAATATCACAGAGACCAGGCCCCATGACCCCCCCTCCCCCCTTATGGGCAACCCGGCCTTCACCCCTGGTTATCAAGTTCTCAGATTTCTAAGATGGAACCGTCATTCCTACCCCAGAGTCCAAGATACCCTAACTAACACTTAGCTTATACATTTTGACACTCTAATCCCTTCAGATATGAGACAGGGACGCAGTTGGTTCAAATATGCCCAGCTGAAGTCATATATCGCAGGCTTATTCTCGCAACAATAGTGTCCAAGCATGACTGACTTCGATGATGTCTTTCTAAAGCCTGATTTGCATTATAAAGTGCTTTCACAGCTCTACAAAATGCTAGTAAAACCTAGCGCCTTGTTTTAGGAAATGGGAATCAGATCTCCAACTTACCTTTTCGCCCGCGGAGGTCGAAAAGACGTGTACGTTCTCTCACGGTATCGTGAAATAGGTACATTGCTCCACATATGGTGGGAATGCTCAAAGATTTAAAAGTTCTGGGACCAAGTGCTTGGGGTATTCAAAATGTTTTCCGGACGTGAGATTACTAATACACCCAAAATCACTCTTCTCTCTTTGATACTTGGCATGGTGTCATAATTAAAGAATGCTCTGAGATTTTTCCTCACAGCAGCTCGCATGACCATCCTGAGACATTGGAAATCAGATCGTGTACCCTTTCTTTGTGAATGGGCCACAGATATTAGATTTCTGTTAAGAATGGAAGAATTGATAGCGATCTCACATGACCAAGGTAATAAGTTTGACACTAGGTGGCATCTTCTTTCTAACTTCCTACATTCCCCTGAATTCTCTGCAATCTTGTAAGAGCTGGCATCTACGGCCCTATAGATTGCGGAGACGATCTAGATCAAGGTGAAAATTGACTCCTGTTTACTGCAAGAATAAACTAAGTTGGCTATAAACTCATAGTAGACCCTTCCCCCCTCCCAATCTCCCCTCCATTCCCCTTCTTTCCTTTCCTTTGTATCGTCCCACACTTTAGCACGTTGTGGCAAGTTATGTACAAGCCATGATATTAAAGAATTTTGGAGATAGTTTCAACAACACTCCAGGCTAGACTGTTTCATAAGATAGAGTTTATTCTAACTGGTTATTTTAAGAGACATGCAAGATATTAATGTGTATAATGACTCTTTGACATTCTGGTATTGATTGTCAAGGTTCCTCTATTGATTGTGCATAGGACACTAGCTTGTTTTATGCCCTGTTTATGTCTTAAAATCAATAAAAGCAGAGTAAACATAGATAGATATAGAGATGTAAATAGATACAGTAAATGATGATAGATAGATATCTCTCCATCTTCACACACATATTATTTATATATATATATATATATATATATATATATATATATATATATAATATAAAAGCAGTAACCTTTATTCAATGCTGGGAATGTAGGATTGCTATCATTATGTTGATTTCTCTATGTAGTTATTTGACTGGAGGACTGATGAGATGACACCTGAGGTGCTGTTGTCACTATGGCATCACAAGTAGGCAGAGATGTCATGTGACTGCTCCTCTGGAGACCCTTTGCTGTGATGCATGCTGGGATTTTTACTTTCACTTTGCAGCTGCTCCGCCCACACAGCCTCTCATCAATGTGAGCATGTTATGCCGAATGCAGTAGAAAAATTATATATACGCAGTATATCTGTCATGATACAAATACCTCTTGGCTTTAGTTATTGTCTGGGGCACTTTATTGTTTTTTATACTTATGGTGGCCAACCCCTTTAAGGTTTTGATCAGTGGGATTCTGGGTGCAGAGACCCTCACCAGTCCCTAGAATGAGAAGAGAAGTGCTTTCTTAACATGTTCTCTATCCTTACTGTGGGAGACGGAACTAAGAGTCCACCTCGCTTCCTCTCCTGAAGTTGCAGCAATACTTCAGTACGGTAGTGTATTATGCCTGCCACTGTAATACTAGTAGGAGACCCTAAAAGGCTTCTGTACTGGTCAGACCTGGGATCCATTACTAGGCCACATGCTGCCACAGCAACTCATCGCCACCTGGGGTCACTCATGAATTGATAGTGGGTGCCCCTCTGTCTAACTTGATCCAATGCACAGATTTTATTGCAGCATCTAAGGGGTTAAATACCCAGGAGCAGAACTAAATCCTATTCTGAGCGTTAAGAAGGTGCCATCACTATGAAGTATTATTATTAATTCTATAAGTTCATGAGAACAACCTGCCCACAATGACATAATAGTACATCGTAGGGCAGAACTAGCAGTATTTGTAGCTTATAACCAAGGCCATCATGATGTCAATGTACCTCATACATGCCCATATTCACCTTGTGAAGAGTATTTTTAATTCTGATCCGATGTACTCTTAAACACACCGTGATACAGCAAGATTAATACAGTAAACTGGGTGTGTAAAGGCCTGAGTAATACACAACGTACAAACGTCCAGTGATTCCATAATGACTATGCATTTTGTTTCTGTGCCATGGTGATTATGCGCTATCATGTATTTTGTTTCTGTACTATGGTTACTATTATAATCAAATTGTTTTCCCCACTGCTGCAAAAAAGAGCTTAAAGTGGTTTCAATCGGTGAGTTACTCATTTGCAAGGTATGTAGTTGGATCTCCCATTAGATTTGCTACAGCGATAAGGAATATAATACGGCCTATAGGTTTAATAGGACAATGCAGGGTTTGTCTGCTCAGGGGTGTTTCACCTATTGAACATGAAGAACACATATTTCTTTTTTTTAAATAGTGTATTTCAAAAATTACTTTGGTACGATTTCTAAAGAAAATCCTATAGCATGGCGGAGCCTATCAGAATACATGAGGGTACGACCACATGGTGCAGTTTGAGTACTGCGTGACCATAAGGGCCACAGCCGGCTCTTGTTAAATGAATGAGACTGTACTTTACCAAATTAGAGCTTCACTATGAAGGTACGACCACACATGGGCCACAGCCGGCACTTGTTAGTCTGTGTGCATTGTTAATGGCTGCACAGTATTGAAGGTGCAGCACACCCATTAACAATGCAGACCGACTAAACAGTGTGGTCACATTAGTTTAAACAGCTGTGGCCCGTATGGCCGCATGGTGTGGTCGCACTTTACAGCACAACACACATATCCATAGGCAGAGTCCTCAGCTTGGCATAAATGATTACAGGACACTTACGCCACATTCAGAATTACGTTACAGCTGTTTTGTAACAACCAGAGATCCACTTTAAATGGAACTACCGTGTTTCCCCGAAAATAAGCCCTAACCCGATAATAAGCCATAGCGCTATTTTGCAGGGTTTTTGGAGTAGGCTTAAAATATAATAATAATCCCTAGATACAGCCAGATTTTACTTTATATGAGGCTCCATTCACACATCTGCAATGTGTTTTGCGGATACACGGATCCGCAAAACACGGAAAGCGGCAATGTGCTTTCCGCATTTTGCGGACTGCACATTGCCGGCACTAATAGAATATGCCTGTTCTTGTCCGCAATTGCGGACAAGAATAGGACATGTTTTTTTTTTTTTTTGCGGAAACGGAAGCACGGATGCGGAAGTGCGGATCCGCAAATGTGGATGCGGACAGCACATTTCGGCCCCATTGAAAATGAATGGGTCTCCACCCGTTCCGCAAAATTGCGGAACGGATGCGGATCCATTTTGCGGACGTGTGAATGGACCCTTAGGCTCCATTCACACGTCCGCAATGTGTTTTGCGGATACACAGAGACACGGATCCGCAAAACACGGAAAGCGGCAATGTGCGTTCCGCATTTTGCGGACCGCACATTGCCGACATAATAGAATATGCCTGTTCTTGCGGACAAGAATAGGACATGTTCTATTTTTTTGCGGAAACAGAAGCACGGATGCGGAAGTGCGGATCCGCAAATGTGGATGCGGACAGCACATTCCGTCCCCATAGAGAATGAATGGGTCCGCACCCTTTCCGCAAAATTGCGGAAAGGATGCGGACCCATTTTGCGGACGTGTGAATGGAGCCTTAGGCTACATTCACACGTCAGTATTTTTCTATATCCCGAATTTCGGTCTGTTTTTTGCGGATCCGTTGTTCCTGAAAATGTTTCCGTATGTCATCCGTTTTTTGCGGATCCGCAAAAAACGGAAACATGTATAAATTTCACAAAGCAAATAAAGTTGTTTGGATTTCTTTGAAAAAAAAAAAAGTGAATAAGTGATTTCTGTGGGCAGGATTTAATTTCCAGGAACGGATTCCGCATAAAACGGATGACATACGAATGTCATCCGTTTTTTGCGGAACCATTGACTTTGTATTGTACCAGGATCCGATTTTTGTGGAAAAGAATAGGACAAGTTTTATATTTAATCGGACATGCGGAACGGAACAACAGAAACGGACAGCACACATTGTGTTGTCCGATTTTTTTCAGGACCCATTGAAAATGAATGGGTCCAGAACTGGTCCTGATCTGTTCCGCAAAAAACTGAACAGATCAGGAAAGAAACAATGGACGTGTGAATGGACCCTAAAGGGGAGGTGGGGGAAATGTGCGGGCGGGCAGCAGCTCAGGAGCGCTCACTAATGGCTCCTGAGCTGCCATCAAACTGTGGGCGGGCGGGCAGTGCAGGCTTCAGTGAATTAGCCTTCAGTGAAGCCGCCAGCCCGGGCATACATCGTGGCACTAAGCAGAACTTGACGGGCGGGCTGGCGGCTTCACTAAATGCCAAATTATGCAGCCCGCGCTTCCCTTCACTTTCATGTTGGGCAGGCTGGCGGCTTCTCTGTATGCCCTGTACTGCCACCAGCCCGCACGTTCTTACTTATATGAAGGAGGCAGCAGGAGGATCTCATTCTCCTCTCTGCTGCCTGGAGGAGCTCCCTACATCTCTCCCGTGCCGTATCTGATCTCCCTGGTACCGTAGATTGCTGCCTAGGTCCTTTGGGGAAGGACAGCTCAGGGGCAATATACGGTACCAGAATGAAAAATGTGTGGCAAATATGACTATAACCTCCATCATCCATAGGAATGCACCCATGTACTGCAGTATATGGGTGCATTCCTATGAATGAGGGGGGGTTATAGTCATATTGGCTCTATCATCTGCCTGTGTAACAGATTCCTAAGATAACAGGATTCCATATGAGGAAATTACTAGGTACCCGCAGGTATACAGTCCCTAAATCTTTATATGGTAACATCTCGATTTTACAGCACTGTAAGGCCCCTTTCACATGAGTGAGCATTAGAACGCATTGCACCCGCGCAAAAAAAACTGAACTGAACGCAATCGAAGACAAAACTGACTGAACTTGCTTGCAAAATGGTGCGAGTTTCACTGAATGCATCCTGAACGCACGCAGAGCCAATCCCTCACGCTCGTGTGAAAGAGGCCTAACTAAGGGCTCTATTAGACGGAGCAATTTTTGAGCCAATTATTGGGAACAGGTGTATATAGGAATGCACATGCCCAATAATTGACCCGCGTAATAAAGCAGCGGACCAGCCAATGAACAAGCAAACGCTCATTTCTCAGTTGAGTGGCATCTTTCTTCAGGATGAAAAATGCTTGATGATCACATCTCCCTGTGTAATCAGAGATGTGTGCCAATTATCATTAGAACTAAATGAGAGAGGAGCAATCCTACCTCCCACACTCTATGTAAGGCCTCTTTCACACGAGCGTGACGGATTAGGTCCAGATGCGTTCAGGGTGCGTTCAGTGAAATTCGCACCATTTTGCAAGCAAGTTCAGTCAGTTTTGTCTGCGATTGCGTTCAGTTGTTCAGTGTTTTCCACGTGGGTGCAATGCGTTTTGATGCGTTTTTTACATGCGTGATAAAAAACTGAAGCTTTAAAAACAACATCTCCTAGCATGAGCTTCCGGATGCAAAAACGCTCATGTACACAGACCCATTGAAATGAATGGGTCAAGATTCAGTGCGGGTGCTATGAGTTCACGTCACGCATTGCACCCGACCGGAAAACTTGCTCGTGTGAAAGAGGCCTAACAGGCAAAAGAGATCGAATATTGAGCAGTCTTAGGCTGGTTTCACACGGGCGTTGCGGGAAAAGGTGCGGGTGCGTTACAGGAACATGCGCGATTTTTCCGCGCAAGTGCAAAACATTGTAATGCGTTTTGCACACGCGCGAGAAAAATCGGCATGTTTGGTACCCAAACCCGAACTTCTTCACAGAAGTTCGAGCTTGGGATCGGTGTTCTGTAGATTGAATACAGAATGCATAGTACAGGGTAGCGCTGGAGGGGTTAAAAAAAATAAAATGTACTCACCTTAATCCACTTGCTCGCCCAGCCGGCATCTTTTCTGTCTCTTTCTGTCAAAGGACCTGTGGTGACGTCACTCCGGTCATCACATGGTCCGTCACATGATCTTTTACCATGGTGATGGATCATGTGATGGATCATGTGATGACCGGAGTGACTGCTGATTGCAGTCAAAGGACCTGTGGTGACGTCAGTCCGGTCATTACATGATCCATCACATGATCCATCACCATGGTAAAAGATCATGTGACGGACCATGTGATGACCGGAGTGACGTCACCACAGGTCCTTTGACTGCAATCAGCAAAGAAAGAGACAGAAAAGATGCCGGCTGCGCGAGCAAGTGGATTAAGGTGAATTAAATTATTTTTTATTTTATTTTTTAACCCCTCCAGTAGGGGTGGGCGATATGGCCTAAAATCTATATTGCGATTTAATTTGAAGCATGTGCGATATGCGATATATATCGCGATATATTGTTTTCTATATTGGGGGGGGTTAAACTTTTTTTTTTACTTTTTATTTAATAACTATTAGCCCCCTTAAGGGCTAGAACCCATGTCATATTCACCCTAATAGAGCTCTATTAGGGTGAATAGGACTTTACACTCTACCTGCTGCCCTGTGCTTTGTGCACACAACAGCAGGGAGCTGACCATGCCAGCCAGCCTTTCATGTGCCCCCCAGCCTCATGTGCCCCCCAGCCTCTGATCCGCCCTCCAGCCTCTGATGAGCCCCCCAGTCTGATCAGCCCCCCAGCCTTTCATGTGCCCCCCAGCCTCTGATCAGCCCCCCAGCCTCTCATGTGCCCCCAGCCTCTGATCCGCCCTCCAGCCTCTGATGTGCCCCCCAGTCTCTCCCTCTTATCAGCCCCCTCTGGTAACTCAAACCCACCCCCCCTCCCTCCCCAGGATTAATCATTGGTGGCAGTGGCCACAGGGTTCCCCACCCCCCATCATTGGTGGCATTGGGCAGTGCGCCGCCCCCCCCCTTCCCCAGTATTGATCATTGGTGGCAGTGGCCCCCTTCCCCCCCCCCCCCCCACATCATTGGTGGCAGCAGCAGTTCCGATCGGAGTCCCAGCAGTGTAATGCTGGGGCTCCGATCGGTTACCATGGCAGCCAAGATGCTACCGAAGTCCTGGCTGCCATGGTGAGCAGCATTATACTCACGTGCGCCGCAGCCGCCGGGCGCTCCTTCTTCTATCTGTGCCGTGCATTGCTAATGCTTATAGCTCACGTGCGCCGTGGCCGCCGGTCGCTCCTTCTTCTGTCTGTGCGGCTCATTGCTAATGCTTATAGAAGCATTATGAGAAGCTTATGAGAAGAAGGAGCGCCCGGCGGCCACGGCGCACGTAAGCTATAAGCATTGGCAATGCGCCGCACAGATAGAAGAAGGAGCACCCGGCGGCCAGGGCGCACATGAGTATAATGCTGCTCACTGACATACTATGGCAGCCAGGACTTCAGTAGCGTCTTGGCTGCCATGGTAACTGATCGGAGCCCCACCATTACACTACTGGGACTCCGATCGGAACTGCCGCTCAGTGGTCATATCGCAGTCCGGCGATATAGGCGATATGCACAAAAATACATATCCTGGCATAAATTTATATCGCATATCACCTATACCGCCCACCCCTACCCTCCAGCGCTATTGTACTATGCATTCTGTATTCAGAATACTATTATTTTCCATTATCACCATGTTATAAGGGAAAATGATAAAATGATCAGGTCTCCATCCCGATCGTCTCCTAGCAACCGTGCGTGAAAATCGCACCGCATCCGCACTTGCTTGCGGATGCTTGCGATTTTCAAGCAGCCCCATTCACTTCTATGGGGCCTGCGTTGCGGGGAAAATGCACAATATAGAACATGCTGTGATTTTCACACAACGCACAAGTGATGCGTGAAAATCACCGCTCGTGTGCACAGCCCCATAGAAATAAATGAGTTCAGATTCAGTGTGGGTGCAATGCGTTCACATCACGCATTGCACCCGCGCAGAATACTCGCCCCCGTGTGAAGGGGGCCTTAGGGTCTATTCACACATATGCACGAATGGGTCCGCATCCATTCTGCAATTTTGCGGAATGGGTGCGGACCCATTCATGTCAATGTTGCCGCAAAAGATACGGACAGAACACCGTGTGCTGTCCACATCTGTAGTTCTGTTTCTCGGCTTTACAAAAAAGATACAGCATGTCCTATTCTTGCCCGCAATCACGGACAAGAATAGTGCCGGCCATGTGCAGTCTGCGAAATGCGGAATGCACATGGCCGGGGTTCATGTTTTGCAGATCCGCAATTTGCGGAGTGCAAAACACTTGTGGATCTGTGAATAGACCCTAACCCTAAGGATCTGAATCCTGGCCAACATTAGTTTGAAGTTTTCTCATTCCCCATAGGTTCTTGTGGCTTTCTGGCTTTTCAGATTCCACACTTGAGCAGTAGGACACAATTATTTGTATGCTTGCTTAAGAGAAAAATGACAATTCCCTTGAGGGATAGAAATTATGCTTCCTGAAAAATATACCTACTGTGAAAATGTAAAAGAAAGTGACTTTGTGAGCGAGAACACTATGAAGGAGGTATTCTGCAGTGATGGCCAGTTCACAGTGTTTGCCGATGGGCACATGCGATCTGCCGTCCTTATTGCTCCCAGAGACCGCATGTGTTTCAGAGCGGCAAGGACTTACCTCTGCATTGCCGGACATGGGAATAAAGATGGCAGATAGCATGTGTTCGTCGGCGAACACTGCGAACTGGCCATCACTGGTATTCTGTATGTGTAAACCATGAACATTAAAAGGTTTGCATTTACATGGAAAAATATTTCTAAATATATTACAATGATTTATATGTTTTTCTTAATATTCGGACATTGACACAGGTTAATCCCCGCAAATCTTCAACACAGGCAGAAGAACAGGGTCACCAAAATGCAGCTTACACTGAGACCTCTGGCGAGGAGAGCCCTGGCCCAGAGGAAGCAAAGCTACTTTCACCCAAGACAGATGGGCAAACAGGGAAGCAGAATAAAAGGATGCCAGCAGTGGCAGTTATATCACCAGGAAACCAGTGTATTGGAAACTCTCCATGCAGGAAGACACAGGAATTACCGGGTAAGTCCTACACCATATGCTGCACTTACCTGCGTTTCAATAATATTCTTGTCTACTTTCTACTAGGAGCTTTATTTCAGGCATATTTGCCCTATAAACCCCAACCCTTTCATTTTCTGTAGCTGACCCTCTGAATAGAATGCACTGTACCCACCAGGAGGCGACAGTAACCATGGAACTCCAATCAACGAAAGTGGGCATCGACCAGGCAACAATGGAAGAAGAGGACAGCAGCCAACTGAAGCCTCTACCAGCAGAAAGCAACAACAGCAGTCTACGAATAACCAGTGACCAAGACGCTGAGGCCAACCAAGAGTTGACAGATAAGCAAGATGGAGCAGGGATGTGGCCTGATCCCCCCTTACCCACCAGGCTACCCATTGTGGTGGAAGTGAATGAGGAAACAGTAGAATCTGATGGAGAACTTATTCATCATCCACCAATGGGCAGTGAGATCATTACCCCTGGCTCACTTATGCAGTTACTAGAAGACTCTATTGAATGTTAACCCCTTCATGCCTTGGTATCATATTTCCATTTGTGCTATTCTTGCAGTGTGGGACATTACTAATGTTTAAAAGGGGTTGTCGGGGGGAAAAAAGGTCTTTTATTAGTTCTAGAAACAGTGCCACTCCGGTCCATGGACTTTGTCTGGTTTTGCAGCTTAGCTCCATTCAAGCTAATAAGACTAAACTAAAATGACCAACAAAGTCCTTAGACAGGAGTGGATCTGTTGTGGAGACAAAAGGCAATTTTATTTCTAATGTCAGACAGCCACTTTCACATCAGCCAACAGGTATACAGTGGGGAAAATGAGTATTTGATACACTGGCGTTTTTACAAGTTTTCACACCTACAAAGAATGGAGAGGTCTGTAATTTTTATCAAAGGTACACTGCAACTGTGAGAGACAGAATGTAAAAAAAAACCTGAAAATCACATTGTATGATTTTTAAATAACTAATTTGGATGTTATTGCATGAAATAAATATTTGATAGAATAGAAAAACAGAACTTAATAGTTGGTACAGAAACCTCTATTTGCAATTACAGAAGTCAGACGTTTTCTGTAGTTCTTGACCAAGTTTGCACACACTGCAGCAGGGATTTTGGCCCACTCTTCCTATAGATCTTCTCCCGATCTTTCAGGTTTCAGGGCTGTCTCTGGGCTACATTGAGTTTTAGCTCCTTCCAAAGATTTTCGATTGGGTTCAGGTCTAGAGACTGGCTAGGCCACTCCAGGAACTTGAAATGCTTCTTACAGAGCCACTGCTTAGTTGCCCTGGCTGTGTGTTTCTGGTCATAGTCATGCTCGAAGACCCAGTCACAACCTATTCTCAATGTTCTTACTGAGGGAAGGAGGTTGTTGGCCAAAATCTCGCGATACATGGCCCCATCCATCTTCCCTTTAATACGGTGCAGTTGTCCTGTCCCCTTTGCAGTAAAGCACCCCCAAGCTTCACGGTTGGGACGGTGTTCTTGGGTTTGTAGTCATCCTCCTTCCTCCAAACACAGCGAGTGGAGTTAATACCAAAAGTTCTATTTTGTTCTCATCTTACCACATGACCTTCTCCCATGTCTCCTCTGGACCATCCAGATGGTCATTGGTGAACTTCAAACGGGCCTGGACATGTGCTGGCATGAGCAGGGGGACCCTGCGTGCACTGCAGGATTTTAATCCATGACGGCGTAGTGTGTTACTAACCGTAATCTTTGAGACTTTGGTCCCAGAAATCTTCAAGTCATTGATCAGGTCCTGCTGTGTAGTTCTGAGCTAATTCCTGACCTTTCTCAGAATCATCCTTACCCCACGAGGCGAGATCTTGCATGCAGCCCCAGACCGAGAAAGATTGAAAGTCATCTCGTGTTTCTTCCATTTTCTAATAATTGCGCCAACAGTTGTTGCCTTCTCACCAACCTTCTTGCCTATTGTCCTGTAGGCAGGGGCGTCGCTAGGTTAAAACATTCGGGGCCTGGGCCCCGGATGTTTTGTCCCATGCCCCGAATGTCCTGCCTGCCTGCTAGATGCAACTGTATGGCCGTACACAGAACGGCAAATACAATTGAATCTTATACTGGGAAGAGGCGAAGGACCTTTGGTGACATCACAGGTCATGTGATCAGCAAAACAGGCTGTGATAGGATGACCTGGATGATGTCACCATCCAGGTCATCCTATCACAGCCTGTTTTGCTGATCACATGACCTGTGATGTCACCAAACGTCCTTCGCCTCTTCCCAGTTCAGGATTGGACCGGAGTCAAGAGGAGAAGGAGCCTAATGGTGATGTCTGTACAGGAGAGGTAAGTGAAGGGAGAGGCAGAGAAATGCTGGGAGTTGTAGTTATTTAACTGGGATGTATTTTAGGGCTGAAGGGAGGGATGTTATTGACATGGAACTGTGTGCTTGAGGTGGCTGGGGGAGGGAGGGATGTTATTTACATGGGACTGTATGTTGAAAGTGGATGGTGGGGGGGAATGATGTTTATGTACATGGGACTTAATCGCAGTGTTTCCCAACCAGTGTGCCTCCAGCTGTTGCAAAACTACAACTCCCAGCATGCCTGGACAGCCTTTGGCTGTGCGGGCATGCTGGGAGTTGTAGTTTTGCAACAGCTGGAGGCACACTGGTTGGGAAACACTGGTTTAGGCTACGTTCACACTTGCGTTTGGTGATCCGCTTGTGAGATCCGTTTCAGGTCTCTCACAAGCAGCCCCAAATGCATCAGTTTAACCCCAATGCATTCTGAATGGATGCGGATCCATTCAGAATGCATTCGTTCGGCTCCGTGCGGTCCCCCATTCCATTTTGGAGGCGGACCTCAAAATGCTGCAAGCAGCGTTTTTTGTGTCCACATGGCCTTGCGGAGCCAAACGCATCCGTCCTGACAATGTAAGTCAATAGGGACGGATCCCTTTGCATTGACACAAAATGGTGCAATTGTAAACGGATCCGTCCCCCATTGACTTTTAATGTAAGTCAGGACGGATCCGTATTGGGAAATTAAAATCTAATACAAACGAATTGGTCCTGAACGGATGCATTTGTTTGTATTATATCGGTGCGGATCCGTCCTGTACAAGTACAGATCCGCACGAACGCAAGTGTGAAAGTAGCCTTAGGGGGTGATGTTTACATGGGATTGTGCGTTGGAGGCGGCTGGGGAAGAGGTGATGTTATTTACATGGGACTGTATGGTGGAGGAAGGATTATAACTACAGGGGGCACTGCAAATCCAGGGGACATTATAGGCGTTCTTATTACTACTGGGGGCTCTATAGGAGGGTCTTGTAGATCTGCCTTATTTCTACTAAGCGCACTATGGGGGCCTTATTACTACTGTGGGGTCTGTAGGGAGCTTTATTACCACTGGGGGAACAATAGGGGGCCTTATTTCTACTAGGGACTCTGTGAGGGTATTATTAATATGGGAGGGCATTGTTGAGGAGCATTATCACGGTTGGGGCAGTGTTACTAATAAGGGCATTCTAGAAGGGAATTACTATTGGTGGGACTATGAGGAGCACTATTACTATGGGGGGCAGTAATGTTTCTTTAGGATAGTATTTGGGGGTATGAGGGGGAGGGGGGGGGGTTGAGGTTTTGGCATAGCAAGCAGCAGGATAACACTGTGGGGATTCCAGTTGGGGGATAATGATAGAAAGTGAGGAAGCTAAGATGTCTGTGTGTCACACTCTGCAGAGACGAGACGGCTGAGAGAAGTTGTCCAGACCGAGAAGATGATGACAGAGAGGAGACGTCACCTGGAGGCCCTGGATGTGACAGGTAAGTGCCGCTGTATAGCAAGTACAGCATAGTGCGGGGGGGGGGCATATTTATTGGGGCTTGTGCCCCGGATCTTTTGAGACCCTAGCAACGCCCCTGCCTGTAGCCCATTCCAGCCTTGTGCAGGTCTACAATTTTGTCCCTGGTGTCAGTAGACAGCTCTTTGGTCTTGACCATGGTGGAGAGGTTGGAGTGTGATTGACAGGTGTCTTTTATACAGTTAACGAGTTCAAACAGGTGCAATTATTACAGGTAATGAGTGCAGAGTAGGAGGGCTTCTTAAAGAAAAACTAACAGGTCTGTGAGAGCCAGAATTCTTGCCGGTTGGTAGGTGATCAAATACTTATTTCATGTAATAAAATGCAAATTAATTATTTAAAAATCCTACAATGTGATTAGCAGGGAAAAATTGAGTTTTTATTGAACTGCTGAGATATACAGTGGGATGCGAAAGTTTGGGCAACCTTGTTAATGGTCATGATTTTCCTGTATAAATCGTTGGTTGTTACGATAAAAAATGTCAGTTAAATATATCATATAGGAGACACACACAGTGATATTTGAGAAGTGAAATTAAGTTTATTGGATTTACAGAAAGTGTGCTATAATTGTTTAAACAACATTAGGCAGGTGCATAAATTTGGGTACCAAAAAAAAGAAATGAAATCAATATTTAGTAGATCCTCCTTTTGCAGAAATTACAGCCTCTAAACGCTTCCTGTAGGTTCCAATGAGAGTCTGGATTCTGGTTGAAGGTATTTTGGACCATTCCTCTTTACAAAACATCTTTAGTTCATTCAGGTTTGATGGCTTCCGAGCATGGACAGCTCTCTTTAAGTCACACCACAGATTTTCAATTATATTCAGGTCTGGGGACTGAGATGGCCATTCCAGAACGTTGTACTTGTTCCTCTGCATAAATGCCTTCGTGGATTTTGAGCAGTGTTTAGGGTCGTTGTCTTGTTGAAAGATCCAGCCCCGGCGCAGCTTCAGCTTTGTCACTGATTCCTGGACATTGGTCTCCAGAATCTGCTGATACTGAGTGGAATCCATGCGTCCCTCAACTTTGACAAGATTCCCAGTCCCTGCACTGGCCACACAGCCCCACAGCATGATGAAACCACCACCATATTTTACTGTAGGTAGCAGGTGTTTTTCTTGGAATGCTGTGTTCTTTTTCCTCCATGCATAACGCCCCTTGTTATGGCCAAATAACTCAATTTTAGTTTCATCAGTCCACAGCACCTTATTCCAAAATGAAGCTGGCTTGTCCAAATGTGCTTTAGCCCACCCCAAGCGACACTTTTTGTGCTGTGGCGGAGAAAAGGCTTCCTCTGAATCACTCTCGCATACAGCATCTCCTTGTGTAAAGTGCCCCGAATGGTTGAACGATGCACAGTGACTCCATCTGCAGCAAGATGATGTTGTAGGTCTTTGGTGCTGGTCTGTGGGTTGACTCTGACTGTTCTCTCCATTCGTCGCTTCTGTCTATCCAAGATTTTTCTTGCTCTGCCACTTCGAGCCTTGACTTGAACTGAGCCTGTGGTCTTCCATTTCCTCAATATGTTCCTAACTGTGGAAACAGACAGCTGAAATCTCTGAGACAGCTTTCTGTATCCTTCCCCTAAACCATGATGGTGAACAATCTTTGTCTTCAGGTCATTTGAGAGTTGTTTTGAGACCCCCATGTTGCTACTCTTCAGAGAAAATTAAAAGAGGAGGGAAACTTACAATTGACCCCCTTAAATACTCTTTCTCATAATTGGATTCACCTGTGTATGTAGGTCAGTGGTCACTGAGCTTACCAAGCCAATTTGAGTTCCAATAATTCATTCTTAAGGTTTTGGAATCAATAAAATGACAACAGTGCCCAAATGTATGCATCTGCCTAATTTTGTTTAAACAATTATAGCACACTTTCTGTAAATCCAATAAACTTCATTTCACTTCTCAAATATCACTGTGTGTGTCTCCTATATGATATATTTAACTGACATTTTTTATCGTAACAACCAACGATTTATACAGGAAAATCATGATGATTAACAAGGTTGCCCAAACTTTCGCATCCCACTGTATTACTGGTGATCATACTAAAAGCCTAGTTATTTTAATTGATTTCGTATGAGTCAATCACATTTCGGCTAAAATCATTTTAGTATCTGGTTTTAGGGTACTGACACTTGTCACTGAGAATTGACTCCTCAGTACTTCTACTTTTTCCCCATTATGTGGTCATTCTGTAATGATAGGCGCCCGTGTTGCCTTCCTCAATTTGCGGAACGGAACGTGCTCCGGCAATATAAATGCCTATTCTTGTCCGCAAATCTCGGACAAGAATAGGACATGTTATATTTTTGTAGCGCAGCCGCGGAACGGAGCCACGGATGCGGACAGCACACGGAGTGCTGTCTGCATCTTTTGCGGCCCCATTGAAATGAATGGGTCCGCATCCGAGCCGCCAAAACCGCGGCTCGGATGCAGACCCAAAAAACGGTTGTGTGCATGAGGCCTAATGCAAATATCAGCGTTATTAAATGTATGTAGTGACTGTAACTAGAGATCAGCGAATTTCAGGTTATGAAATTCGTTCACGCTTCGTTTGGTGGTAAAAGGTGAATTGCGTTATGGATTATATATACGGACCATAACGCAATTCTATGACGGAATGCGTTTAGAGGCATTCCGTTATTCATTCCATCATAATAGAAGTCTTTGGGCTGCAAAACGGATCTGTCCCGTTTCAGTTATGCAGAAGAGGACACCCCTTTTAGCAGTAAACAAAGCGTGAACGAATTTCAAAATATGAAATTCGCTCATCTCTAACTGTAACTACATCCAACACCATCCACTTTGGCAGTATACATGAACTCAATCTGACATCAGTCATATGAATGAGTGCACACACAGGCTTATCATTCAACCACCTTTATCACCATAATCACTAACATGCCGTATTATAGGGCTATTTGTATCTATTCCAAAATGTGTGATCCACCTAACATCCAGTTTAGTCAAGCCAGGAGTTAAAGGGGTGTTCCCATCTAGGACATTGATGTCATGTCACTAGGGATATAAGCGGGTCCAGAGGTGGGACCTGCATCTATATCTCCAGAATGGGACCACCAAAGTGAAAGAGAGCACACCACCCATGTATGGCTTATTCTCTATCCACTGCTATGGGACTTCTGAAAATAGTCAGGTGAGCGCACTCAGCTATTTTTGCATGTTCTTTAGCAGTGAATGGAGTGTAAGGCATGCAAGCATAGCCTCCTCCCCAGTCACCACCATGGTCTGCCGAAAATAGCCGAGCTATCGCTTAGCTATTTGAAAGGAGGGTGGCCTTGCATTCTCGGGGACCCAAGCGTATCTGTGATTGATGGCATATCCACTGTCCCAGGTGAAAATACCCCTTTAAAGGGGTTGTCCGGGTTCAGAGCTGAACCCGGACATACCCATATTTTCACCCAGGCAGCCCCCCCTGATGTTAGCATCGGAGCATGTCATGTTCCGATGCGCTCCCTTGCCCTGCGCAGGATCACGCAGGTCAAGGGCTTTTTTATTTACAATAATACACTGCTGGGCGGAAGCTTCCGCCCAGCAGTGTGCTCGGTGACGTCACTGGCTCTAATGGGCCAGCTTTACAGGCTAGGGCAGCGCTAAAGCCCGGCCATAAGTGCCGGTGATGTCACCGCGCTCACTCCTGGGTGGTAGCCCTAAGGTACGTCGTCATCAGATCTCCCGAAAATGCCTTTTCCCTGCACGATTCAGCGCAGGCAAAGGAGAGAATCAGAACATGAACTGCTCTTGTCAGGGGGTCTGCCTGGGTGAAATTCTGGGTATGTCCGGGTTCAGCTCGGACAATCATAAATGGCTATTTTTTTCTTTTAACCAGAATTATCCAAAGTTTACATAGATACTAAAAAAAACATTAAAGAGAACCTTTCACCTGTCCTGACATGTCTTATAAAGCTGTTTTGTAACGTTTCTCTGTTATTCCTACTACAGTAGTTATGAATACATTGACAAGTGGGTGTTACCAACTGGGCAGTACCTCTCACACGCATGGTGTGAAAGAGGACCTCATGAATATCTGCACCGCGATCCTATTTTCGTACAATTTGCTACCTCTCACACTGTCCACTCAGTGTTGTCAGTTTCACTATAGAGCGACACATCCCTTTGAGAAGTGGGATGGGAACATCCAGTTGTCAATTGATTCATACATTTCTAGGGGGAATAACAGGAATGACACATAACAAATTTAAGGGAAAAAAAACCATCATCCAATGTTAAGGCTTTATTTAAACATATTTGTTAAGAGCAGCGATGAGACCTCTTCATATACTACATTAGAATGGAAAACAATTACCTCATGTTATAATCTAATAAAATAGAATACCAAGCATCTATATTCCCTTAGTGTGTTATCTAGTAATATCCAGTTCTGTGTTATGTAATGTTCATGTAAGTGGGACTTTTTTTTTACCATAAATAAATATTTTATAATTACATGAAAAAATAAAAGCTGTCCATCTGCTTCCCATTTTTTCTGTTATTAGCACTTTTCTAAAATCCCTAGTCAGTGCTGTAGCTCAGCTTTTTTTTTTTTTTAACAAATCTTTATTTAAAGATTTTCCTCAATTTACAGAGCAAAGATAAGGTGCATGACATATTTGATAAACGTTAACAAAACATAAACCTTACATCCAGTGTCCAGTATATACCATAAGAGTCATTTAGAGGGGTAAGACAATGCGTCCCGTGGGGTAGAGCACAAGATGGAATACAAGTTTATAGCATGCATAATGTTATAATAACAGTACAGTACATAGGTTGTGATACTGGTGGGCGTATGGTTATGGTATCAAAAAGCTATTATTATCATTTCTAATATTAAAGCCTCTTTTGAACAAAATCACATGCTGTATATAGGAGTGGCGGTCAGGGGCAAATCCCCCTCCTGCCCCCTATCACGGAAGCTTGATCACAAACCTTCTTGTGGCAGGATGCATAATGCACATAAATACAATAAACACTAATCACTGTTAGTAGGACCAGATGCTACTCCCAGTACCAAAGCATTTTGATTTCTAGCCTGCCATTGCAGCCATGGAGCCCATATCTGCAGGTGTTTTTCGTGTGATAGAGATTCCCAACTGGACAACTCCTCTAACAAGCGGATTTCCTGGACTTTGTTGACCCAGTCCATAATTGTTGGAATTCTATTGGTAAGCCAATGAACTAGAACCAAAAGTTTAGTTGCAGCTACAAGGGAAGATAATAGAGAATGTTTGGTAAGAATGAATTTCTCATTAGGGAGATTTAATAGGACCACTAAGGGGGTCAGTGAGGAAGAGGAAGGGATAATTTCCAATATGTTCCTAGAAATCATCTCCCAGTATAGCTTTATCGAGGGGCAGGTCCACCAGATGTGCAGCAAAGTGCCACTGGAACCTTTACATCTCCAGCATTGTTCCGTATGCGAGGGGTCCATGGCATGCAATTTTGCTGGCGTATTATACCACCTAGTTACCAATTTAAATGCATTTTCTTGGATCCTAATGCACCGAGAATATCCATGTGAATGGCAAAGAATCCTATCCACCATACCCTCATCGAATGTGGTATTAAGGTCTTTTTCCCATTGGGAAATAAACCAAAGTTTAACATGGCCTTCTTCCTCCAATAACTTATTGTATACCTTAGATATAACTCCTTTCCTATTCCGCTGGCTAAGTAGACACGTATCATACCAAGTAGGGTCTAGTTTACTAGGGGTACATGCCAAATATTGAGTGCATATCTTATGGAACTGGGAATATTGAGTGGGCGACCAAGGAATATGAGGAAAGCTCGTTGACAAACTTTGAGCAGAGGGGATTAACCTGTTCTTCAGGATGTCTCCAATTGCCACACTCCCCAATGCCTTCCATAAACCTAAATCATCCTGAAATCCTTGAGTAACCAAATACGGGACGTAGCAAATGGGAGTGTATGGAGACATGCATGGGGAGCTACGCAAGAGCGGTGATATCTTTGACCAAGTGACCATTACCCCTTGCAGAGGATTTAGTCCCCTTTTACTTATGGCATGGTTCGTCACTAGTTTTGGGTCCCATAATGCTGCCATTCCTCTAGGACCTAGTATATTCCTAGCTATCCTACAACCGAGTTTTGTATTCATAGGGTTGCAAATTTCGGAATGCAGTCTAAGCTGGACAGCCCTATAATATGCTGCAACATCAGGAAGACCGAATCCTCCCTTAAAAATGGGTTTGGTGAGGATCTTATATGCTAACCTGGGCCTACCGCCCCCCCACACAAAAGAAGAGAAAAGACGTCGGATTTTTGCTAGGAAAGATTGAGGGAGGGGTATGGGCAAGGTCTGGAGTGTGTATAGTATTCTAGGAAGTACATAGGTGTTCAGTAAATTTTTCCTCCCCAGCCAGGATAAGAAAGGAATCTTTATATCAACTAGTTGTTGTTTGATACTGTCGAATAATGACGTGTAGTTGCGGTGGAATAATAAGCTAGGGTCTTTAGTTATGTCAATACCTAGGTACTTTATATGGGAGTTATTCCACTCAAACGGGAAGTCCCTCTCCATTTTCATGATAGATGAATGAGAGATGTTAATACCCATTGCCGTACACTTAGAGAGGTTGATCTTGAAATTTGAAAGGGCTCCATACACTTCCAATTGTCGTAAGAGAGATGGGAATGCCTTTTCAGGATTGGTCAGTAATATAAGCATATCGTCTGCGAATGCGGCGATTGTATGTAAGTCCTTGCCTATTGTGAGCCCCCGTATTCCAGGGTCTTGCCTCAGAGACTGTATAAAAGTCTCTAAGCACAGGATGAATAAAGTGGGTGAAAGCGGGCATCCTTGGCGTGTCCCGTTTAAGATCTTAAATGGGGGTGACAAGATACCGTTTACCTGCACTTTTGCGGAGGGGTTAGAATACAGAGACAGCACCTCCCCCACAAATTGGGGGGGGAGGCCAAATTTATGCAGTGTAGCTTCCATAAAGTCCCAGTCCACTCTATCAAATGCCTTTTCGGCATCGGTGCTGAGAAACACAATCTTCTTCCCTTGTTTTAAAGCAAATTGTTAAACTTGAAGAACTCTGAAGGTGCTGTCTCTGCATTCCCTGCCCCCCACAAAGCCTGATTGTTCGGGGGATATGATCCCTGGGAGTAGGGGGGATAGCCTATTGGCCAATACTTTGGCCCATAACTTGACATCTGCGTTTAGCAGAGAGATTTGTCTGTAGCTAGAGGGGACCTCGACATCTTTACCCGGCTTAGGCAACACAATTATATGTGCCTCTAGGGCCTGATTGGCTATATGGGAACCACTTAAAAGGGCGTTGAAAAAGCCCACTAGTTGCGGACCTAATTCCGAGAAGAACTTCTTATAATAGGCCACTGTGAACCCATCAGGGCCTGGGCTCTTACCTGATGGAGTTGAGTTCAGGACTTTTTTTACTTCGGCTAGTGAAATGGGGGCCAACAGTGATGATTTGGAGGAATCGTCCAGGGTGGGGAGGTTTAATGCCTTCAGGAATTGCTCAATCTCCCTTTTGCGCTCTATCCGTACCTCCTCCTGTTCCTCCCCTCTGAGGTTGTATAGATTATGATAGTAATCTCTAAAGATCTTTGATATGTCCTTTGAGTCAGTCTTAACCGATCCTGCTTGCGATTTCATGCTCTTAATGAAAACCTGGTCCTCTCGTTTTTTAATAAGCGCGGTCATTATTTTCCCGCCCCTATTTCCATGGACGTAATGCTTGTGTTTCACTTTTAGATAGGCTTTAGACGCCTTAATGTTTAACAGCTCCTGCAATTCTCGTCTCACGATCTTTAACTCCTCCAGATCCCTAAGTGCACCAAAACGTTTGTGGGATGATTCTAGGCTAGCAATGCGAGATAAGAGGTCAGACATTTTACGCGTTCTTAGTTTGCTAATGTGGGACCCTAATACAATAAATTCTCCCCTAATCACCGCCTTATGTGCCTCCCATATTATTGCCTGGGACATATTGGGTGTTGTGTTGGTAGCAAAGTATGACCGTATCTTCTGTGATATGGAATCGACCCTAGATTGCGAATCCAAAAGGGTGTGATTTAGCCTCCAGGTCCACTCCCTACTGCACAATTCTGGAAAACTGATGACAAGGGAGATCGGCGCATGGTCAGAGACCGTGATGTTGTGGAGAGTGGAGGACTTAATAGCTGGTAAGTATTTATCCTGCACAAATAGGTAATCCAACCTCTGGTATGAGTTGTGAGGGTTAGAATAGAACGTGTAATCACGTCTGTCACCATGCGCCGATCTCCAGACATCACTAAGGTGCAAAGATCTAAGACGTGACTGAACTGTTTTGAGAGCTCGGAATGAAATGGCAGATTTCTGGGCAGAGGAGTCAAGTAAAGGGTTCAGGGTTAGATTAAGATCGCCTCCAATTATCAATAGACCCGCAGCAAATGGACCAATTTTGTCCAGCACTTCTGTCATCCATCCAACCGTCTTCACGTTTGGTGCATAGAGATTACATATTGTGACAGTGACTTGTCCCAACTCTCCCTTCAATAATAAGTATCTCCCCTCCGGGTCCTTCACTGCGGACTGGAAAGCAAAAGGGGTGCCCAGCCTAAAGCCTATACTGACTCCTCTGGCCGCAGAACTACTGGAGGTAGCGTGGTACCACACATTAAAAGGGCTATGTTCTAGGTTAGGAACATGCGAATGAGAGAAATGGGTCTCCTGGAGGAGTATTATATCCGCACCAATTCTCCTGAGAACCTGAAACACTCTACTACGTTTTTTAGGGCTATTACAACCATGTACGTTGAAGGTGGAAAAACATAAAGTTAACGGAGCCATCTCATAGAAGTAACATTTTGCATATTTAGGTCACTTGTCTTACTAGACCGTCTGGATGTACTAAACAGGTTAAAAAACCAATTCAAACAATAACTGTAACTTAAAGGTAATAGCAAAGAAGTACGGTCTATTGGACCAGGGGGGGGGTAAAAAATTACACATGTAAAAACCATGTGTATCCCAACCAGCCCAGAACCCCACTTCTAAACCTCATGCGCAGTAGTATATATAATACAGCTATGATAAAGCTATAAAGCTATAATAATGCTATAATAAAGCTATCCTGACCAACATTTTGTTGAAGAAGGAAAGGCATAATACTCAGCAGATTGGCAGAGTGTAGCAATAGGCACCATAGCCACTCAGCTGGGCATGTGCCCTCGCCCAAAACAAGATGCTAGTAAAACTAAAGAATGTCAGAGATACTGGCTATCATGGACAATTTGAAAGGCATAATAAACCCAGGAAGGGTAGTTAACAGCTAACAGGGACGCAGTACGGCTGTGCCAATAATGCTACACTGCTAAGGGAGAAAAAAAAAAAGATGCGTTAACAGTGAACCCTTAGTCCGGGACTCCTTGCGGCCACGCTCTTTTATTCTTCCCGGATCTCTGGGGCTTTGGCTTCATCCATCTAGACGCCTGGGGGAGCGGTGGTAGGTCCTCCGCGGGCAAGACGGGTAACCAGGAGGGAATCTCGACCGGAGGCTGTTGGAGTGCTTCCCACACAGGTGGTAAGTCCTCAGGCGATCGAACGGTGTAACGGCGGTTCCCTACCGTAATTGAGATCCCAAATGGAAAGAGCCATCTGTATGGGAACTTGGACGACCGCAGGAGATCCGTGAGGGGCTTCAGTAAGCGCCGTTTTTGCAGCGTGGATGCGGCTAGATCTTGGTAGACTTGAACTTGGACTCCTTGAAGCTTCACTTCTCCTTGCTTACTAGCCGCTTGGAGTATTAATTCGGTGTCTCTGAAGCTTAAAATACCGCAGATTATATCTCTTGGGTTATCTCGGGACGCTGGCTTCGGTTTCAATGCTCTATGCACTCTCTCCACAGTAATGTGTGACGCTTGCTCTGGGCCTAGTAGCGTACGGAAGAGGGAGTCCATGACCTGAAAAAGGTCTTCCTTATCCTCCGCCTCTGGAAGCCCCCTGAGCCTGATGTTCCTTCTTCTATTCCTGTTCTCCTGGTCTTCCATTTGAAGCAGGAGCGTGTTCATCGCCCTGGCATGCGAGAGCAAGGAATCCTTTACAGACGCATTAAAGGTGAGTATGGCGTCCTGCGACTGCTCAAGCACCTCAACGCGGTCACCTATGTGGTGTACGTCCGCTTTGATCGCTACTAGGTCCGCGGCTAAAGGAGCTAGGGCTCGCTGTAGAGCCTCCTGAAGAATCTCCCTGGTGAGACCAGACCTTTCGTTGCTGTGCGATGTCTCGCCATCTCCTGGAATCTGGGTGGGAGCATGATCTCCTGTAGCTGAGCCGGGAGGTTTCGGCGCCATCTTGGAGGGCCGCGCCGGCGGCTGTGCTGCCGATTTACTCAGGAATTTATCCATCTCTAGGCTGGAATTCGGGTCCTCTCTGCGTCCCGATGCAGACTGCATGCACTCCTTCGATTGAATCTTCATACCAAGGTCAGGATAGCGCTAAGAATGAGGCTTAGACGGGTGCTGGTGGCGAGAGCTCTGCTAACAAGCAGCCGCCATCTAGCTCGGTCAGGCCACACACCGTATCTCAGCTTTTTAATATTGATGACCTAGCAACCTAACGGCTCCCACTATCTCAAAGCAAGGGGGTGTTTAGTCACCAAGAACAGTCTGATCACAGTAAATGACCACTCAGATGCCACAAATGAGATAGGGGTCAGAGCATTGACCGGCCGGCTGTGGTGCCTGCTTAGCTCGAGTGCGGGCAACATCCACCGTATAGTGGATTGTTAGAATATGCCATAACTTACTAATAAAACTCCCACAACAGTTAGTAAACCGTTGGTCCCATCATCAGGTACTATTTAGGCAGTCCCTCCTGCACTGCTCAGTGACCCGTCCTGTTGGAGATGGAAAAGGAGCCATGGTGGTTGACATCTAATTAAATATAACTAATAAAGAATTACCCGCTCCCTCTCGAAAAACAGGAAAATCTTGCTCAGCCAATCGCTGACAGCAGCAGTGACCAGACTGAGCCAGTGATTGGCTGATGGGCATTTCTTGTGTGCGGAGAGGAAGCAGGAACCAAAGAGAGATGGGAAACCGCAAAGTATTGCATTAGGAGCAGTGACGGCCAGTTCGCATTGTTCGCCCGCGAACATATGCAGGCTGCCATCTTTTTTCACAAGTCCGGCGAGGAACAGGTAAGGCTACTTTCACACTTGCGCTTGATCGGATCCGTTCTGAACGGATCTGATCATATTAATGCAGACGGAGGCTCCGTTCAGTACGGATCCGTCTGCATTAATAACTTAGAAAAATTTCTAAGTGCGAAAGTAGCCTGAGCGGATCCGTTCAGACTTTCAATGTAAAGTCAATGGGGGACGGATCCGCTTGAAGATTGAGCCATATGGTGTCATCTTCAAGCGGATCCGTTCCCATTGACTTACATTGTAAGTCTGGACGGATCCGCACGTCTCCGCACGGCCAGGCGGACAGCTGAATGCTGCAAGCAGCGTTCAGCTGTCCGCCTGGCCGTGCGGAGGCGAGCGGAGCAGAGGTTGAACGCCGCCAGACTGATGCAGTCTGAGCGGATCCGCATCCATTCAGACTGTATCAGGGCTGGACGGAAGCGTTCTGCTCCGCTCGTGAGCTCCTTCAAACGGAGCTCACGAGCGGACAGCAGAACGCTAGTGTGAAAGTAGCCTAAGCCCTTACCTGTGCCTGTGCCGCAAGCCGGTCTGAAAACAAATGCGGTCACCGGGAGCAGGCAGTTCCGAGAACTGCTTGATGAAGGCCCCCTGTGGCTGTTCTCGGAACTGCCTGCTCCCGGTGACCGCACTTGTTTTCAAACCGGCTCGCGCACAGGTAAGGGCTAACCTGTGCCTCGCCGGACTTGTGAAAAAAGATGGCAGCCCGCATATGTTCGTAGGCGAACAATGTGAACTGGCCATCACTGATTAGGAGCAATGGGAGATTGGTGCGGTGAGTATTGACTTACTGTATTATTTTTAACCATGGGAGCACTTAAAAATATATGTCCATCTGGACAGCCCTTTCCATATTTCTTTCCAGTGGTTGGAACCCATTAGTTAGCAGGTAAACACAGGTGACTACAACGCAGGGGTAAGGGCTCATGCACACGGCCGTTGCCCGGCCTGCTAACGGCGGTTCCGCAATACATGGGAACCGGACGTGTCTACACCGTTTTATGGATGCGGACCCATTCACCCT
Organism: Bufo gargarizans; assembly: GCF_014858855.1. Classification (NCBI taxonomy): domain Eukaryota; kingdom Metazoa; phylum Chordata; class Amphibia; order Anura; family Bufonidae; genus Bufo; species Bufo gargarizans. Next base: position 610,929,880 of record NC_058080.1, on the reverse strand, counting down.
AAAAGTGCCCCAACCATGAAGTATTTCTATCCTGTGACATGTACTGGCTATATATAATATTTCTAACCTGTTCACCATAACATGCCTCCCTGGAGGAGCTCCCTCAGACCAGCTGTGTGGGAGGAGCAGCTGTAAAGTGAAAGTAAAAATCCCAGCATGCACTGCAGCAAGCATGTTCCGAGGAGCAGTCACATGACATCCCAGCCTACCTGTGTTTCCATAGAGACAAGAGCCCCTCAGATGAGATCAGTAACTCAGTCATCAGTGAATAAATGCTGTACAGACGTAGCAATAGGAAGTCTGCCCCAGTCCCAGCAGCACACAGGAATATGATGCTAATGTCTCATACATATGTTACTGGGGGGGGGGGGGGCCCAGTAGGGCCTCGTCATTTCTAGTTGCACCATTGGATTAAAGCCATGAACAGAATGAATATAGGGGGAGATTTATCATTTCCCTTGTTTCTGAAAAATGGCGTTAAAAAGTTGCAAACTACGTGTTTGCGACTTTTTAACTGTGCCTTTAAAAAAAGGGGGAAGGGGCGTGACAATGGCCAGGAGCGGCACGGCCAGTCGCTCCAACAAATTTTATATTAATTTTCGCCAGTTTTCTGGCTCAAATGAAGCCAGAAATCCCCGGCAGCTCTGAGCTGTCATAGATTTCTGTTTAGGTGCATAGACGGAGGAGGGGGCTGTTGAGCGGGGGGACAGATCTGTGTTGCACAAGAGCTCTGATGAATACATTTGCACAAATCGATCTGCTGACATAGAGAGGAGCATCCTGTCTATCATCACAGGACTAAGGCTACTTTCACACTAGCGTTAGCAGGGTCTGGCAGGCTGTTCCCTGCTGGATCTGTGCTAACGCTAGCCCACGAGTACCGCCGGAAGTCCGCTCCGGCCCCATTCACATTCACTGATGCCCAGCACGCTGCGTTTTTTGTCCGGCCAACTCTCAGCATGTTTGCCGTGCTGCGGACGCATCTCCGACCTGTCCCCATTAAAGTGAATGGGGCCGGAGCGGACTTCCGGCAGCACTGGTGGGCTACTGTTAGCACAGATCACTGTGTACAGCGGGTCACGGATCTCTATATGCAGTGGTGGGGGTCACATATCACCATATACAGAGTGCAGGAAGGAGAGGGCACACAGTTATAGATGGTGAGACCAGTCACTGCTGCTGATATCACTGACCTCAGCCATACTGACAGCTCACAAGGGGTTAAAGCTCCTGAACTGTTGGTCTGGCTGTAATATCATGTTTGTGATAAGAACACAGTGCAAAGGGGCCATAAACGGGACAGACCCCGGGATTGCTCACAGTTTGTGGTCTACAGCGCTTCCCTGGCTCTGCTACATCCTCACATGTTGGCAAGATCCTCTCAGTACAGCGGAAACAGAGGGGGCAGAGCCTGCAGTCAGATCAGCCATCACAGCTCCCCTCAGTCTCCCTTCCTCCTGCAAAAGTTTCTTTATTTTAGCTTTTAACAAGTGTCCCTGCTAAGCCCCTGCCAGCCCTGCACAGCCAGGAGTGCCGGTCACAGAAGGAAAGCACCTCTGATACAAGCAGGGTGCTTTAGGACCCAGACAGCAGCACAGACTTCAGGCATGGACGAGGTAGCTCCTCCATGGCAGGTGCACAGATGGACAGGCAGCTGTGAGAGCAGGACAGGAGGGAGCGTGGCTACCAATAGCAGGAAAACCAGGCAGATTTGCTTTAGAAGGTAAATTAGTAAGTGTAATATCTCCCTACTTTCTTTATAGTTTTAATAAGTGCTAACAGAGTGGCCAACCCCTTTAATATCCACTCTGGTTATTATGCCATTAATCAGTGTGAGGAATATGGATTAATATTTACTGTCAGCCATGTTCCCACACCAACCATCTGCTGAAAGGTAGCAGAGGTAGTGAGCTCCACAGGGGGGCCCTGCTTCAAAGCCAGCCAGATGGCAGAGAACCTCTAGCAGTCCACCTTTGTTTATATTTCTCACCTCCATTCAGCCAGCCAGAAACCCAGCTAATGGAACAGGAAAAACCTCTCTGCAGGGGTCTAGGCCACTCCCCTGTTCAATCAAATTTATCAGACATCACGGAAGCGGCGGTTTATAAGGAATTATGAATCGCCCGTCCATCACAGACATAAACCAGATGCATATTTGTGTCCCTGTACCCACGATGAACAGTCCTGTGGTCATAGCTTGGTGGTGGAATGCCAGGGAGGGGAGATATACATATCTCCCCACAGAAACCAAATAATGATACCATGCTTGGACTCTACTGGTAGCCAGAACCCAGCCGCATCCATTGGTCCCAGAACCACCTCCCTGCAACATTCTGGAGCCATAAGCCGGGAGGGGAGGGGCCGGCTACTGGTTAAAAGGCTTGTGCCAGAAAGTGGGTGTGTCTTTCTCTGAAGGAGGGTCACATCGTGCCATGTGTTTAGCGTGACCTGCAACCTGCTGACCTCTCTGCCCTCCATGTGACTACAGCAAAGGACTCATTACAACCCAAAAGGACTCTGGTAAACTGATTTTGGCTCTGTTTAATCCTGTTTGTACCATGCCATCTGTATTTGTAACCTCAGACCACTGAATATATTCCTTGTGTGTATAGTGGTATTTCTAGTGAGCCCTTAAGGCGATTAAATATATAGTTAAATCTTGTGCTGTTCTTGTATCTCCATCACGAATCCCCACGTCGAGTGTTTCGGCCTAGTTATACGCTACCGCGGGTTGGTTTCTTACCCTATATAATCCCGTTAGCGGACCGGGCTTATATCAAACAAGAAACTGGTGGCAGATTTCCCGGGCTGAGAAGGCGCTGTTTCACTGCTCTCTCAGCTTGTTGCCTCTCTGTGCCCGTGTGGACAGGAGGAGTCTGTGAAAACTGTACCAAGACTGACCTTACCCGCTCCTCCAGGAGGGCGTAACGTCACGCTTTGGTAACCAGTGACCATAAGGTATCTTGTGAGCTCGACGTAGTTGACGTCAAGCGGGCGAGAGGGGTGGTATCCCTCACAGGAGCGTGGCTGCCAATAGCAGGAAAACCAGACAGATCTGCTTAAAGGGAACCTGTCTCAGGGATTTTGGGTATAGAGCTGAGGACACGGGTTGCTAGATCGCCGCTAGCACATCCGCAATACCCAGTCCCCATAGCTCTGTGTGCTTTTATTGGGTTAAAAAAAAAAAACGATTTGATACATATGCAAATTAACCTGAGATGAGTCCTGTACGTGAGATGAGTCCTGTACGTGAGATGAGTCAGGGACAGGACTCATCTCAGGTTAATTTGCATATGTATCAAATCTTTTTTTTTTTTTACACAATAAAAGCACACAGAGCTATGGGGACTGGGTATTGTGGATGTGCTAGTGGCCATCTAGCAACCCATGTCCTCAGCTATATACCCAAAATCCCGGTGACAGGTTCCCTTTAAGAAGGTATATTAGTAAGTGTAATATCTTTATAGTTTTAATAAGTGCTAACAGAGTGGCCAACCCCTTTAATGTCCACTCTGGTTATGATGCCATTAATCAGTTACCTATCTTTAGCTCTGCATGCCATTGGTGTGAATAGACTGTCTGGCACCTTGTGTGTGAGTTATTGTATATATCATCACGAGAAAACATCTACAGGCCTCAACCTGCAGAGCCTGACTGCAATGCATAGCCTACTCTAGAGGTATAGGGGTGGATCACAGTAAAGTGCCCAAAACCTGTTGGAGCCTGCTGTTCAGTGTCTGGACTGAAGAAATACGCAGAACAAGGACGACAGATCAATTTACAGAGGGCATGACTTATCATTCTCCAAAAGTGTGTAACAGAGGAAAGGCTCAAATAACTGAGCATAGAGTATTAGGGCTCATGCACACGAACGGATTTTCTTTCCGTTTCCGTTCCGTTTTTCTTGTGGACCGTATGCGGAACCATTCTCTTCGATGGGTCTGCAAAGAAAAACGTACTCTGTGTGCATTCCGTTTCTGTATGTCCGTATTTCCGTTCCACCCAAAAAATTGAACATGTCCGATTATTGTCCGCATTACGGACAACGATAGGACTGTTCTATTAGGGGCCAGCCGTTCCGTTCCGCAAAATATGGAATGCACACGAATGTCATCCGCATTTTTTGCGAGTCTGTTTTTTGCTTTGCGGACCGCAACATACATACGGTCGTGTGCATGAGGCCTTACAGTGGAAGTGTTCAGATAACCGAGCAGAGATTTCTCCTCTCACAGTGACCAGCGGAGACTGGCGTGTGGTTATGGTTACCACCTTTACCGGAAGATACTGTGGGCTGACAATTTAAGAGGGTTGTCCTATCTGTCTTACATTTCCACCATTTTCTACACCTAAAACAGAATGGATATAATTAATTACTGTATAGTGGTAATATTTGGACCTGGTATAGATGTATTACTTATATTCTGCGTGTATAGGGAGGGCATGGGCCTTGGAGCTGAATTAAATAAAACTGACCCTCTCTGTGAGAAACATGCCCCATAGTCATTAAGACTGTTCTGCAATGGACTTTTTTCTTGTTGGGGACCAGTGAAGCCTCATTCACAGTCAGTGTTTGGTCAGTGATTTCCTTCAGTGATTGTGAGCTAAAACCAGGATTGGAGCCTCCACAGACATAAGGTATAAGGGAAAGAGCTGCTCCTGTTCTGTGTCTAAACGGCCACTAAAAACTGTTCAACTGATTTCAATGGGGTCGACCTGGCGCTAAAAATGGCCACAAATTGGACATGTCCTATGTTTTGATGCATGCTATTCATGTAAATAGCCCCACAGACTGCAATGGTTCTAAAAAACAAAAACAAAAAAAATGCAGTTTTTCATGTTATGAATGAGGCCTTATTCTCACATCAGTAAATGATCCTCCACAGAAAGCACACAGATCCGTTGAATGCAATGGTCACATTCAGACGTCTGCCTTTTTCTGTCAACTGTCAGTCCACAGAAAAACTATGGAAGCAGACGCTACTTGGCTCCGTTTTCTAGACCGAACATGCCCAAGTTCAAGTCTGTGGGTCCATGAAAAACATGGACACCACCCAGATGCCACCCGCATTTCGACGGACAGTTGCCAGAAGCTCTTTTTGCCAGATGGGCCACCTTCCATTTTTTCACACACATGGAAAGCAGATGACACGATGGTCACACAGAACAAAATTGGACAGAAAACAGACATGAGTGTGAATAAGGCCTTAGTGATGTAATCCACAGAAATACAGTTGCAAGAAAAAGTATGTGAACCCTTTGGAATGATTTGGATTTCTGCACAAATTGGTCATAAAATGTGATCTGATCTTCATCTAAGTCACAACAATAGACAATCACAGTCTGCTTAAACTAATAACACGCAAAGAATTAAATGTTACCATGTTTTTATTGAACACACCATGTAAACATTCACAGTGCAGATGGAAAAAGTATGTGAACCCTTGGATGTAATAACTGGTTGAACCTCCTTTGGCAGCAATAACTTCAACCAAATGTTTCCTGTAGTTGCAGATCAGACGTGCACAACGGTCAGGAGTAATTCTTGACCATTCCTCTTTACAGAACTGTCAGTTCAGCAATATTCTTGGTGTGAATCGCTTTCTTGAGGTCATGCCACAGCATCTCAATCGGGCTGAGGTCAGGACTGTGACTGGGCCACTCCAGAAGGCGCATTTTCTTCTGTTTAAGCCATTCTGTTGTTGATTTACTTCTATGCTTTGGGTCGTTACCCTGTTGCAACACCCATCTTCTGTTGTGCTTCAGCTGGTGGACAGATGGCTTTAAGTTCTCCTGCAAAATGTCCTGATAAACTTGGGAATTCATTTTTCCTTCGATGATAGCAATCCGTCCAGGCCCTGATGCAGCAAAGAAGCCCTAAACCATGATGCCCCCACCTCCATACTTCACAGTTGGGATGAGGTTTTGATGTTGGTGTGCTGTGCCTCTTTTTCTCCACACATAGTGTTGTGTGTTTCTTCCAAACAACTCAACTTTGGTTTCACCTGTCCACAGAATAGTTTGCCATTACTGCTGTAGAACATCCGGGTGCTCTTGTGCAAACTGTAAACATGCAGCAATGTTTTTTTTTGGACAGCAGTGGCTTCCTCTGTGGTATCCTCCCATGAAATCCATTCTTGTTTAGTGATTTGCGTATCATAGATTCGCTAACAAGGATGTTAGCATATGGCAGAGACTTTTGTAAGTCTTTAGCTGACACTCTAGGATTCTACTTCACCTCATTGAGCAGTCTGCGCTGTGCTCTTGCAGTCATCTTTACAGGATGGCCACTCCTAAGGAGAGTAGCAGCAGTGCTGAACTTTCTCCATTTATAGACAATTTGTCTTACCGTGGACTGATGAACAGCAAGGCTTTTGGAGATACTTTTATAACCCTTTCCAGCTTTATGCAAGTCAAGAATTCTTAATCGTAGGTCTTCTGAGAGCTCTTTTGTGCGAGGCATCATTCACATCAGGCAATGCTTCTTGTGAAAAGCAAACCCAGAACTGGTGTGTGTTTTTATAGAGCAGGGCAGCTGTAACCAACACCTCCAATCTCATCTTATTGATTGCACTCCAGTTGGCTGACACCTCACTCCAATTAGCTCTTGGAGATGTCATTAGTCTAGGGGTTCACATACTTTTTCCACCTGCACTGTGAATGTTTACATGGTGTGCTCAATAAAAACATGGTAACATGTAATTCTTTGTGTGTTATTAGTTTAAGTAGACTGTGATTGTCTATTGTTGTGACTTAGATGAAGATCAGATCACATTTTATGACCAATTTGTGCAGAAATCCATCTCATTCCAAAGGGTTCACATACTTTTTCTTGCAACTGTACTTCAGATTGTGAAAAGCAGAACAGAATTTTACATGTTCATAAAGTTGAAGTTAATTTCATTTTAATAAGGCAGGGGAAGCCATCGGAATAAAAAAAAACTGTCCTGAACCTCCGCTGTCCTCCCCGCCGGGCTTCCTTTTCCTCACAGCAGCAGTGACATCCCCGTATACCTTACATGATTGCTGCAGCCAATCTCGTGTGACATATACCACTGAGCAAGGTGACTGACTGCAGCGGTCACGTAAGGTGTATGGGCACATCATCGCTGCAGGTAGAAACAGGATGTCACGGCTGCAGCAGACCTCACAAGTGTCCCTCTTTTGGAAAGACAAGTCCCTATTTTTGACCCAAGTCTCTCTTTGCGCCTTAAAGGGGTGTTCCGGATTTCTTTCTCCGATGCTCTTCTTTGCCATGTGCTGAATCGTGCAGGGAAAAGTTGTTGTTTTTTGGAGATCCAGTGATGTACCGGGCTCTCCATTGGGACTGCTAGGTGGAAGCTTCTGCCTAGCAGTGTGAAAATATAAACAAACAGCCCTCGCCCTGTGCGATCCAGCATGAAACGCTCCGATGCTCATAGCAGAGGGGCCGGACAGCTGAAAATGGGGATATGTCTGGGTTCAGCTCTGAACCTGGACAACCCCTTTAAATGTCCCTCTCTTTGATCTGAGATATAGATTTGCATTGTTACATTTACTATATTGACCCAGAAGGTGTCCCCTGTTTCTCTCTGTATTAGAGACGTCTTATATGTTATTTCATTATTTGATGCAATTGGGATTTTAGAAATGTATATTTTGCAGATTATTGAAGTGTAGAAATATGCAGGGAAGATTAGATCTTGAAGATTAGAGGTAGGGCAGCGGTGGTGCTGGCAGAGAGGGTGTTCAGGATGATGAGAGTAAGGGCTCATGCACACGGCTGGCCCCTAATAGAACAGTCCTATCCTTGTCCGTAATGCGGACAATAATAGGACATGTTCTATTTTTTTGCGGAACGGAAATACGGACATATGGAAACGGAACGCACACGGAGTAAATTCTCTTTTTTTTTGAGGACCGCAAAAAAAAAAAAAAACGGACACGAAAAGAAAATACATTTGTTTGCATCCCTTAGTATTAGGCCGTGAGGCTTTTTCAGTATTTTGCGGTCTGTTTTTCACGGATCTGTTGTTCTGTTTCAGTAGCGTTTTTGCTTTCGTTCTGCCGTTCCATTTGGTTTCCGGTTTTGATCAGTTTTTTTCAATAATGTTTAAACAGTAAGTACATAAAAAAATTGGTCTGGGCTTAAAATGGTTCCGCAAAAACGGAACGGATACGGAAGACATACGGATGCATTCCGTTCTTTTTTTTTTTGTGGACCCATTGACTTGAATGGAGCCACAGATCGTTATTTGTGGGCAATGATAGGACATGTTCTATGTTTGAACGGAACGGAGACGGAAGGCATGCGGAGTAACTCTGTTTTGTTTTTTGTGGATCCATTGAAATGAATGGTTCTGTATACGGAACGCAAAAAACGGAACATAAATGGAAAAAAAACACGTTTGTGCGCAGGAGGCCTGCCATAGTATGATCCTGTTTCAAGCACCACTGCACAGAACTGCACTTGTAGAATACCTTTCCGCTTGGCGACTTTTGGCATGCTGAATTTGGAGGACCTGTTCACCTCTGATCGCACACGCCCTGATACGGGATGGGTGTGGATTTGCCTTGGCTCAGCTGAGGCTGGCATGTGTCACGCCTGAACTTCATGTAACAGGAAGTGGCTTTTTATGAAGCACATTGGCACAATATGGGAAATCCACGTCCAACTGGATAGGCCAGGTCCTGACAGACACAGAAAAACATTGACATGAAGCAGACGTTAGATCTTGCGCTTTTACCTCATCATGAGTCAGGCGGTGACCGGGGCACGCTGTGCTTTTTATGCAGGTGCTTGTTCGGGAGCACAGAATATGACCTGTATCATGGCATTCAGTAGGTAGGCAATCGCTGCCCTGGCAATCGCAGTAGTTAGAGGTCAATCAGCAGCCCACCCATTGACATTCATGGACATCCCCTTGAATACCTGATTGTTTGCATCTCTTGAAATAGCCCCAGTGTGCGGAATGGTCTTCATCTGGACCAAGATAAAGCCACCATTAGGGTCCATTCACACATCCGTGTGTGTTTTGCGGATCAATGGATCCGCAAAACACGGACAGCGGCAATGTGCGTTCCGCATTTTGAGGACCGCACATTGCCGGCACTAAGAGAATATACCTAGTCTTGTCCGCTATTGCGGACAAGACTAGGACATGTTCTATTTTTTTCAGGAACGGAATTGCGGACCTGGAAGTGCGGGTCCGCAATTCCGAATCGGGGCCGCACGTCGTGCGGCCCTCATAGAAATGTATGGGTCCGCAATTCCGTTCCGCAAAATGCGGAATGGAATTGCAGATGTGTGAATGGAGCCTTAAGGCCAACATACTGACACTGGGAGGGAAATGCATTTCAACAAGCCTGCCGCAATCATGATGGTTGTAAGGCTACTTTCACACTGGCGTTTTGGTTTCCGTTTGTGAGATCCGTTCAGGGCTCTCACAAGCGGTCCAAAACGGATCAGTTTTGCCCTAATGCATTCTGAATGGAAAAGGATCCGCTCAGAATGCATCAGTTTGCCTCCGTTCCACCTGCTTGCAGCGTTTTGGTGTCCGTCTGACGAAACTGAGCCACAATGTAAGTCAATGGGGACGGATCCGTTTTCTCTGGCACAATAGGAAACGGATTTGTCTCCCGTTGACTTTCAATGGTGTTATAGAAGACATAATACAACCGGATCCGTTCATGATGGATGCATGCGGTTGTATTATTGTAACGGATCAGTTTTTGCAGATCCATGACGGAGCCGCCCAAAACACAAGTGTGAAAGTAGCCTTACCTGTAGAAATATTGCTTAGGCGCACGAAGATACTGGAGAGGAGGAAACTGCAGGTTTGTTCTCCAAATGTCCTGTGTAAAAACACACTGTTAGGCCTCATGCACACGACCGTTGTGTGCATCTGTGGCCGTTGTGCCGTTTTCCGTTTTTTTTTCGCGGACCCATTGACTTTCAATGAGTCCATGGAAAAATCTGAAAATGCACCGTTTGGCAGCCGCATCCGTGATCCGTGTTTCCTGGCCGTGAAAAAAATAGGACCTGTCCTATTTTTTTCACGGCCAACGGTTCACGGACCCATTCAAGTCAATGGGTCTGTGAAAAATCACGGATGCACACAAGATTGTCATCCGCGTCCGTGATCCATGTCCGTGATCTGTGTCCGTTTTTTCCTATCATTTCAATAGCAAACTTGACTTAGATTTTGTTTTCATTTTTCATGTCCGTGGATCCTCCAAAGGAAGACCCACGGACAAAAAAACGGTCACAGATCACGGACCTACGGACCCTGTTTTTGCGGACCTTAAAAAAAACGGTCGTGTGCATGAGACCTTAGGCCTCATACACACGGCCGTGCGTTTTTTTTGCGGTCCGCAAACGACTGATCCGCAAAAAAAGGAAGCCGCCCGTGTTGCAGAACGGAATGGGCGTCGACAATATAAATGCCTATTCTTGTCCACAAAGTGCGGACAAGAATAGGACATGTTATATTCTTTTAGCGGGGCCATTGAAGTCAATGGGTCCTCATTCAAGCCGCCAAAGCGGCGGCTCGGATGCGGACCCAAACAACGGTCGTATGCATGAGGCCTTAGGCCCCTTTCACACGAGCGAGTTTTCTGCGCGGAGTCCAATGCGTGAGGTGAACGCACAGCACCCGCACTGAATCCGGACCCATTCATGTCAGTGGGTCTGTGTACATGAGCGTTGTTTTTCACGCAGCCCTGGCCCTATAGAAGCAGGTGCGGGTGCGATGCGTTTTTCACTGATGATTGCTAGGAGATATTGTTTGCAAATCTTCAGTTTTTTTTAATCAAAACGCATTGCACCCGCGCAGAAAAACTGAACGCAATCGCAGACACAACTGACTGAACTTGCTTGCAAAATGGTGCGCGTTTCCCTGAACGCATCCGGACCTAATCCGTCACGCTCGTGTGAAAGGGGCCTAAGGGCTAATTCAGATGACGTGTTCATTCCAGTTGGGCCACAAAAGATGCAGACAGCACACGGTGTGTTGTCCGCATCCGTGATTGCGCTCCGCGGCCCTGGAAAAACAAAGATACAGCATGTCCTATTCTTGTCTGCAACTGTGACTAGTATACAGTGTGCAGCCTGTGTAGTGACTAGTGTATATATGTGTATAGTGACCGGTATACAGTGTGCAGCCTGTGTAGTGAATAGTGTACATAAGTGTATAGTGACCGGTATTATAGTGTGCAGCCTGTGTAGTGACTAGTGTACATATGTGTATAGTGACCGGTATTACAGTGTGCAGCCTGTGTAGTGACTAGTGTGTATATATGTGTATAGTGACCGGTATACAGTGTGCAGCCTGTGTAGTGAATAGTGTACATATGTGTATAGTGACCGGTATTATAGTGTGCAGCCTGTGTAGTGACTAGTGTACATATGTGTATAGTGACCGGTATTATAGTGTGCAGCCTGTGTAGTGATTAGTGTGTATATGTGTATAGTGACCGGTCTACAGTGTGCAGCCTGTGTAGTGAATAGTGTACATATGTGTATAGTGACCGGTATTACAGTGTGCAGCCTGTGTAGTGACTAGTGTGTATATATGTGTATAGTGACCGGTATACAGTGTGCAGCCTGTGTAGTGAATAGTGTACATATGTGTATAGTGACCGGTATTATAGTGTGCAGCCTGTGTAGTGACTAGTGTACATATGTGTATAGTGACCGGTATTATAGTGTGCAGCCTGTGTAGTGACTAGTGTGTATATATGTGTATAGTGACCGGTCTACAGTGTGCAGCCTGTGTAGTGAATAGTGTACATATGTGTATAGTGACCGGTATTATAGTGTGCAGCCTGTGTAGTGACTAGTGTACATATGTGTATAGTGACCGGTATTATAGTGTGCAGCCTGTGTAGTGACTAGTGTGTGTATATATGTGTATAGTGACCGGTATACAGTGTGCAGCCTGTGTAGTGACTAGTGTACATATGTGTATAGTGACCGGTATTATAGTGTGCAGCCTGTGTAGTGACTAGTGTACATATGTGTATAGTGACCGGTATTATAGTGTGCAGCCTGTGTAGTGATTAGTGTGTATATGTGTATAGTGACCGGTCTACAGTGTGCAGCCTGTGTAGTGAATAGTGTACATATGTGTATAGTGACCGGTATTACAGTGTGCAGCCTGTGTAGTGACTAGTGTGTATATATGTGTATAGTGACCGGTATACAGTGTGCAGCCTGTGTAGTGAATAGTGTACATATGTGTATAGTGACCGGTATTATAGTGTGCAGCCTGTGTAGTGACTAGTGTACATATGTGTATAGTGACCGGTATTATAGTGTGCCGCCTGTGTAGTGATTAGTGTGTATATGTGTATAGTGACCGGTCTACAGTGTGCAGCCTGTGTAGTGAATAGTGTACATATGTGTATAGTGACCGGTATTATAGTGTGCAGCCTGTGTAGTGACTAGTGTACATATGTGTATAGTGATCGGTATACAGTGTGCAGCCTGTGTAGTGACTAGTGTATATATGTGTATAGTGACCGGTCTACAGTGTGCAGCCTGTGTAGTGAATAGTGTACATATGTGTATAGTGACCGGTATTATAGTGTGCAGTCTGTGTAGTGAATAGTGTACATATGTGTATAGTGACCGGTATTATAGTGTGCAGCCTGTGTAGTGACTAGTGTACATATGTGTATAGTGACCGGTATTATAGTGTGCAGTCTGTGTAGTGAATAGTGTACATATGTGTATAGTGACCGGTATTATAGTGTGCAGCCTGTGTAGTGAATAGTGTACATATGTGTATAGTGACCGGTATTATAGTGTGCAGCCTGTGTAGTGACTAGTGTACATATGTGTATAGTGACCGGTATACAGTGTGCATTCTGTGTAGTGACTAGTGTACATATGTGTATAGTGACCGGTATTATAGTGTGCAGCCTGTGTAGTGACTAGTGTATATATGTGTATAGTGATCGGTATACAGTGTGCAGCCTGTGTAGTGACTAGTGTACATATGTGTATAGTGACCGGTATACAGTGTGCAGCCTGTGTAGTGACTAGTGTACATATGTGTATAGTGACCGGTCTACAGTGTGCAGCCTGTGTAGTGAATAGTGTACATATGTGTATAGTGACCGGTATACAGTGTGCAGCCTGTGTAGTGACTAGTGTACATATGTGTATAGTGACCGGTATTATAGTGTGCAGCCTGTGTAGTGACTAGTGTACATATGTGTATAGTGACCGGTATTATAGTGTGCAGCCTGTGTAGTGAATAGTGTACATATGTGTATAGTGACCGGTATTATAGTGTGCAGCCTGTGTAGTGAATAGTGTACATATGTGTATAGTGACCGGTATTACAGTGTGCAGCTTGTGTAGTGAATAGTGTACATATGTGTATAGTGACCGGTATACAGTGTGCAGCCTGTGTAGTGACTAGTGTACATATGTGTATAGTGACCGGTATACAGTGTGCAGCCTGTGTAGTGAATAGTGTACATATGTGTATAGTGACCGGTATTATAGTGTGCAGCCTGTGTAGTGACTAGTGTACATATGTGTATAGTGACCGGTATTATAGTGTGCAGCCTGTGTAGTGACTAGTGTACATATGTGTATAGTGACCGGTATTATAGTGTGCAGCCTGTGTAGTGACTAGTGTATATATGTGTATAGTGACCGGTATACAGTGTGCAGCCTGTGTAGTGAATAGTGTACATATGTGTATAGTGACCGGTATTATAGTTTGCAGCCTGTGTAGTGACTAGTGTACATATGTGTATAGTGACCGGTATACAGTGTGCAGCCTGTGTAGTGACTAGTGTACATATGTGTATAGTGACCGGTATTATAGTGTGCAGCCTGTGTAGTGACTAGTGTACATATGTGTATAGTGACCGGTATTATAGTGTGCAGCCTGTGTAGTGACTAGTGTACATATGTGTATAGTGACCGGTATTATAGTGTGCAGCCTGTGTAGTGACTAGTGTATATATGTGTATAGTGACCGGTATACAGTGTGCAGCCTGTGTAGTGACTAGTGTACATATGTGTATAGTGACCGGTATTATAGTGTGCAGCCTGTGTAGTGACTAGTGTACATATGTGTATAGTGACCGGTATTATAGTGTGCAGCCTGTGTAGTGACTAGTGTACATATGTGTATAGTGACCGGTATTATAGTGTGCAGCCTGTGTAGTGACTAGTGTATATATGTGTATAGTGACCGGTATACAGTGTGCAGCCTGTGTAGTGACTAGTGTACATATGTGTATAGTGACCGGTATTATAGTGTGCAGCCTGTGTAGTGACTAGTGTACATATGTGTATAGTGACCGGTATTATAGTGTGCAGCCTGTGTAGTGACTAGTGTACATATGTGTATAGTGACCGGTATACAGTGTGCAGCCTGTGTAGTGAATAGTGTACATATGTGTATAGTGACCGGTATTATAGTGTGCAGCCCGTGTAGTGACTAGTGTATACATGTGTATAGTGACCGGTATCATAGTGTGCAGCCTGTGTAGTGACTAGTGTATACATGTGTATAGTGACCGGTATTATAGTGTGCAGCCTGTGTAGTGACTAGTGTACATATGTGTATAGTGACCGGTATTATAGTGTGCAGTCTGTGTAGTGAATAGTGTACATATGTGTATAGTGACCGGTATTATAGTGTGCAGCCTGTGTAGTGACTAGTGTATATATGTGTATAGTGACCGGTATACAGTGTGCAGCCTGTGTAGTGACTAGTGTACATATGTGTATAGTGACCGGTATTATAGTGTGCAGCCTGTGTAGTGACTAGTGTACATATGTGTATAGTGACCGGTATTATAGTGTGCAGCCTGTGTAGTGAATAGTGTACATATGTGTATAGTGACCGGTATACAGTGTGCAGCCTGTGTAGTGAATAGTGTACATATGTGTATAGTGACCGGTATTATAGTGTGCAGCCCGTGTAGTGACTAGTGTATACATGTGTATAGTGACCGGTATCATAGTGTGCAGCCTGTGTAGTGACTAGTGTATACATGTGTATAGTGACCGGTATTATAGTGTGCAGCCTGTGTAGTGACTAGTGTACATATGTGTATAGTGACCGGTATTATAGTGTGCAGTCTGTGTAGTGAATAGTGTACATATGTGTATAGTGACCGGTATTATAGTGTGCAGCCTGTGTAGTGACTAGTGTACATATGTGTATAGTGACCGGTATTATAGTGTGCAGCCTGTGTAGTGACTAGTGTACATATGTGTATAGTGACCGGTATTATAGTGTGCAGCCTGTGTAGTGACTAGTGTACATATGTGTATAGTGACCAGTATTATAGTGTGCAGTCTGTGTAGTGACTAGTGTACATATGTGTATAGTGACTGGTATTATAGTGTGCAGCCTGTGTAGTGACTAGTGTACATATGTGTATAGTGACCGGTATTATAGTGTGCAGTCTGTGTAGTGACTAGTGTACATATGTGTATAGTGACCGGTATTATAGTGTGCAGCCTGTGTAGTGACTAGTGTACATATGTGTATAGTGACCGGTATTATAGTGTGCAGCCTGTGTAGTGACTAGTGTACATATGTGTATAGTGACCGGTATTATAGTGTGCAGCCTGTGTAGTGACTAGTGTACATATGTGTATAGTGACCGGTATTATAGTGTGCAGCCTGTGTAGTGACTAGTGTACATATGTGTATAGTGACCGGTATTATAGTGTGCAGCCTGTGTAGTGACTAGTGTACATATGTGTATAGTGACCGGTATTATAGTGTGCAGCCTGTGTAGTGACTAGTGTACATATGTGTATAGTGACCGGTATTATAGTGTGCAGCCTGTGTAGTGACTAGTGTACATATGTGTATAGTGACCGGTATTATAGTGTGCAGCCTGTGTAGTGACTAGTGTACATATGTGTATAGTGACCGGTATTATAGTGTGCAGCCTGTGTAGTGACTAGTGTACATATGTGTATAGTGACCGGTATTATAGTGTGCAGCCTGTGTAGTGACTATTGTACATATGTGTATAGTGACCGGTATTATAGTGTGCAGCCTGTGTAGTGACTAGTGTACATATGTGTATAGTGACCGGTATTATAGTGTGCAGCCTGTGTAGTGACTAGTGTACATATGTGTATAGTGACCGGTATTATAGTGTGCAGCCTGTGTAGTGACTAGTGTACATATGTGTATAGTGACCGGTATTATAGTGTGCAGCCTGTGTAGTGACTAGTGTACATATGTGTATAGTGACCGGTATACAGTGTGCAGCCTGTGTAGTGACTAGTGTACATATGTGTATAGTGGCCGGTATTATAGTGTGCAGCCTGTGTAGTGACTAGTGTACATATGTGTATAGTGACCGGTATTATAGTGTGCAGCCTGTGTAGTGACTAGTGTACATATGTGTATAGTGACCGGTATTATAGTGTGCAGCCTGTGTAGTGACTAGTGTACATATGTGTATAGTGACCGGTATTATAGTGTGCAGCCTGTGTAGTGACTAGTGTACATATGTGTATAGTGACCGGTATTATAGTGTGCAGCCTGTGTAGTGACTAGTGTACATATGTGTATAGTGACCGGTATTATAGTGTGCAGCCTGTGTAGTGACTAGTGTACATATGTGTATAGTGACCGGTATTATAGTGTGCAGTCTGTGTAGTGACTAGTGTACATATGTGTATAGTGACCGGTATTATAGTGTGCAGCCTGTGTAGTGACTAGTGTACATATGTGTATAGTGACCGGTATTATAGTGTGCAGCCTGTGTAGTGACTAGTGTACATATGTGTATAGTGACCGGTATTATAGTGTGCAGCCTGTGTAGTGACTAGTGTACATATGTGTATAGTGACCGGTATTATAGTGTGCAGCCTGTGTAGTGACTAGTGTACATATGTGTATAGTGACCGGTATTATAGTGTGCAGCCTGTGTAGTGACTAGTGTACATATGTGTATAGTGACCGGTATTATAGTGTGCAGCCTGTGTAGTGACTAGTGTACATATGTGTATAGTGACCGGTATACAGTGTGCAGCCTGTGTAGTGACTAGTGTACATATGTGTATAGTGGCCGGTATTATAGTGTGCAGCCTGTGTAGTGACTAGTGTACATATGTGTATAGTGACCGGTATTATAGTGTGCAGCCTGTGTAGTGACTAGTGTACATATGTGTATAGTGACCGGTATTATAGTGTGCAGCCTGTGTAGTGACTAGTGTACATATGTGTATAGTGACCGGTATTATAGTGTGCAGCCTGTGTAGTGACTAGTGTACATATGTGTATAGTGACCGGTATTATAGTGTGCAGCCTGTGTAGTGACTAGTGTACATATGTGTATAGTGACCGGTATTATAGTGTGCAGCCTGTGTAGTGACTAGTGTACATATGTGTATAGTGACCGGTATTATAGTGTGCAGCCTGTGTAGTGACTAGTGTACATATGTGTATAGTGACCGGTATTATAGTGTGCAGCCTGTGTAGTGACTAGTGTACATATGTGTATAGTGACCGGTATTATAGTGTGCAGCCTGTGTAGTGACTAGTGTACATATGTGTATAGTGACCGGTATTATAGTGTGCAGCCTGTGTAGTGACTAGTGTACATATGTGTATAGTGACCGGTATTATAGTGTGCAGCCTGTGTAGTGACTAGTGTACATATGTGTATAGTGACCGGTATTATAGTGTGCAGCCTGTGTAGTGACTAGTGTACATATGTGTATAGTGACCGGTATTATAGTGTGCAGCCTGTGTAGTGACTAGTGTACATATGTGTATAGTGACCGGTATTATAGTGTGCAGCCTGTGTAGTGACTAGTGTACATATGTGTATAGTGACCGGTATTATAGTGTGCAGCCTGTGTAGTGACTAGTGTACATATGTGTATAGTGACCGGTATTATAGTGTGCAGCCTGTGTAGTGACTAGTGTACATATGTGTATAGTGACCGGTATTATAGTGTGCAGCCTGTGTAGTGACTAGTGTACATATGTGTATAGTGACCGGTATTATAGTGTGCAGCCTGTGTAGTGACTAGTGTACATATGTGTATAGTGACCGGTATTATAGTGTGCAGCCTGTGTAGTGACTAGTGTACATATGTGTATAGTGACCGGTATCATAGTGTGCAGCCTGTGTAGTGACTAGTGTACATATGTGTATAGTGACCGGTATTATAGTGTGCAGCCTTGAGTATTCCCATATGAACCGTTGCTGATGAGAGCTTCCCTTGTGGAGCGCTCATAGCCCAGCCCCTCCCCCACACCCGTGCTCACTGGAGGCTCAGGACAGGTGTGGATGTCTTACAGGTCCTGTCCTGAGCTTCGTGGGCAGCTGTGTTCACAGCGATCAAATGGATGAGGGGGGCTTTACTATTACTGGGGGGCTCTGTTAATTCTGGGGGTCACTAATGGGGGCATTGTAAATTCTGGGGTTAATTCTATTAACCCATATTAAGCCCCCCACAGTCACAGCCCCTTTGGGTATGGCTTAACCTGATTGGTAACCCTAGGGTACATGTGCAGTGGTCACTACCCGGGCTCTCTAGTCTGGGCTTTTACTATTGATGGCCGAACACCTGTGTGAGGAGAGGCGCGCAGGCGCACTGCTGGTTTGCCATAGACACCAGCAAACATGAAGGACAGCCGCACACTGCGGGCGCCCTCTCCTCATACAGCTGCTCGGCGGGGGTGCACCCCAGCTGCATGTCTAATCCTACACCTCACGAGCGCCGCACACAAGTCGCTAGATGGAAGTGCACAGGAGTTTCGGGCGCTACCACTTCCGGAAGGGAGGGGTTTCTATCACCTGTAGCCTCCCTGCTGCACTTCTCCCTGACCAGGAAGTGGCGCCTCCTTCTGCTTTCACATGCAGCTTCTGCTTTTCTGCTGCTTGTCGCAGTCAGTGTTTTCACTGAAGGTGCGCACGTCCTTCCAGTATGACTGACAGGAGGAACTACTAGAGGCCCTGCCGAGTCACCTGGCCAGGTAAGGGGTTTCGGGGGCCACAGGACAGCGGGCGGTGTCGCCTCTGCTGTGTAGGAGTTGTACCAGTAGGATCTCCTTCAGTTTGCTGCCCTAGCCTTGTGGCAGGCTGGTGGGCACCCACCACCCCTGTTGCCAGTGTCGGACTGGGGTTCCACCCTCGCCAATGAAGTATAAGGCTAGTATCAGACCTGTGGTGATTGCTGCTCCTATGACATGAACTTCTAATGCTGTGTGTTCCTGCCTGACATCCCATATGCTGAGCAGGCAGAAACACACAGCATTATAAGTCAGTATAACGCCGCCAGTTAGTTTCACAGAAGCGGCGTTCAGCCCGGGAAATACCGCTCATACATGGAGCGAGACTAGCCTCATAGGTTTCCATTCAAGATAATGGACCCTTGGGCTCCAAATGTTTGTTTTCTCCTGGATAGTGCTGAGTGAACTTGTGTTTTAAGTTCTGCATCCAAAGTTCAGGATATCGAAGAATCCCGTTATGGATTCCAAATTCCGTTATGGTCCATGGTAGCGGGATCCATGACGGATTCTTCGATAACCTGAACCTTGGACGCAGAACTTAAAACTCAAGTTCGCTCAACGCTACTCCTGGACCTTTTGGGGCCCACTATAGTATCAGAGCCTGGGCCCTCCGGAGCATCCTCGGTTACTGTAGGGCCAGTCTGTTTTCAGACACCCCCACCCCCTTCCCATGATCAATGCAGGGCCTGGCTGTATCCACCGGCAACGCAGTAAACTGTGATGGTGCCAGATTAACCCCTTGCATGCTGTGGTTAAAGCTGACTGGCGTACAGCGGCTCCATCCCTATTGGGTCCCTGCTCTGCAGTGACGGGCACCAGATGGCTGGAAAGGCAGCCCAATGCCTTCCATAGAGAGCCTATGAGATCCAGCCTTATTAGGGCTCATGCACACGACTTTTGCCTGGCAGCGCCTGTATTGTGGCCCACAAACAGCAGGTCTGCAATATGCGGGCACTAGCAGTGTGCTCCCTGCATCACTGATGCAGACCTATTCACTTGAATGGGTCTGGTGCGGAACGGAGGCACGGAAGCACTGAAGAGTGCTTTCGCGCGGTTCCTCTACGTGCCTCCGCACCGCAAAAAAAAACTATGTTTAATCGGTCTGGATCTGTTGCGGCAGTCGCACGGATGTTGCTTGTGCACCCAATACACGGAACGGCTGACCAACAGCTATGTGCATGAGCCCTTAACCTGTGTCTTCTAGGCAAATGTCAGCTCATGCACATATTTTTTTTTGTGCATTCCGTTTTTAATAATGGATGTGACTGTGTGCATTACTTATCCATAAGTCTGCTCCCCAAAAAAATAGAACACGGACGTCACACAGGGGTTATCCATATTCTTTATCGTGGATCCGTGTTTTGCGGACCGCAAAATAGTCATGTGCATGAGCCCTAATGCTGACAATGCATTACAATACAAGGTGTATGGTAATGCATTGTGGAGGAGATCAGATGCCCAAAAGTTGACAAAAATAAAAAGTTACGTGTTTTTCATAATAAAAAATTGTTTAAAGTAAAAAAAAAAAATTCCCCTTTCCCATAATAAACACACAAAAAGTTGTAAGAAAGGAAACAAAAAAGAAAAACAGCCATATTAGATATCGCTGTGTCCATAACGACTGGCTGTATGAAAATATCACAATCTACCCCCAAGGTGCATGCTGTAAAAAAATGAATGAATAAAAACTGTACCAAAAAGCCATTTTGTCACCTTATATCACAAAACGTGTAATACAAGTGATCATAAAGTCCTATGTACCCAGAATAGTACCAATCAAGCGGTCCTCTCATCCCGCAAAAAAGAGCCTCTACATAACAATGGCTCGGAACAAAATTGCTTATGGAAAATGGAGACACAGAAACATGATTATTTTTTTTTTGTTTCAAAAATGCTTTTATTCTGTAAAACTGAAATAAGTTTAAAAAAAAATTGACATATTGGGTATCGCCGCATCTGTAACGATCCCGTGTGTAACCTAAAATGGTACCAATCAAACCGTCACCTCTTCCTGTAATAAATGAGCTGGGGAAAAAAGACTTTCAGAAAATGGAGGCACTAATATCATTTCATTGCTTCATAAATGCTTTTAAACTGAAATACATAAAAAAAATATTACGCGATAAAAATATCACATGATCTACCCTCCCTCCTCCCGAAGGTCAATGCCATTAAAAAAAAAAGTGCCAAAAACAACCAATTTTTTGTTCACTGTAGCATAAGGTGTAATATTGAATGATCAAAAATAAATAAATCACATGTACCCAAAAATGGTACCAATAAAAACCTCAACTCTTCCTGCAAAAAATGAGCACAAGACAATCGCCAGAAAAATAAAAAAATATGGCGTTTAGAAAATGGAGACACAAAAAAAAGATGTAAAACTGAAACAAAGAAAGTAGCCATTTGTATAATCGTGTCCATAACAACCTGCTCTATAAAAATATCACATGATCTAAGCTGTCAGATGAACACTGTAAAAAATGAGAACTGTGCCAGAAAAGCCATTTTTGGTTACCTTGCCTCACAAAGAGTAAAATTACGCAATTAAGTCATATGTACCCCAAAATAGTATTAATAAAACTGTCACACCCCATAGTTTCCAAAATGGGGTCACGAGTTTCTACTGTAGGGGTGCATCTGGGGGGCATCAAACATGGCATGGTGCCTCAAATCTGCCCTCCAAAAACCATACGGCGCTCCTTTTCTTCTGCGCTCTGCCGTGTGCCCGTACAGCAGTTTACCACCACGTATGGGGTGTTTCTGTAAACTACTGAACCAGGGTAAACAGATTTTGAGTTTTGTTTGGCTGTTAACCCTCGATGTGTTACAGGAAATTATGGGTTAAAATTGAAAATCTGCCAAAAAAGTGAAATTTAGAAATGTTATCTCCATTTTCTTGTGGATTCTAAAGGGTTAACAAAGTTTGTAAAATCAGTTTTGAATAACTTGAGGGGTATAGTTTCTAAAATGGTGGTGTTCATGGGGGTTTCCACTATGTAAGCCTCACGAGGTGACCAGACCTGAACTGGTCCTTTAAAAGGTGGGTTTTAGAAATTTTCTTACATTTTAAGACATGCTTCTAAAATTCTAAGCCTTCTAACATCTACCAAAAATAAGTAATAAATATTTTATGAGGTATCACTATCTACCGTAGTGCTCATGCACACGACCGTTGTTTAGGGGGTCCGCAAATCAGATACGCAGAACACGGATACCGGCTGCGTGTGTTCCAAATTTTGCGGATTGGCTGGCTTATAGAAAGAACAGTCCTATTCTTGTCCATAAAGTGGACAAAATGTTTTATTTTTTGTGCAATGGACATGGAACAGTCATTTAAAAATTTTTTGTGGCCCCATTGAAGTAAATGATTAAGCATATGGGCCCCCCCCCCAAAAAAAATGGACTTTCAATGGGTCCGTGGAAAACTCTGCTAATGCACCGTTTGTCATCCGTGTCCGTGATCCGTGTTTCCAGTCCGTGAAAAAAATATGACCTGTCCTATTTTTTTCACGGACAACAGTTTGCGGACCCATTCAAGTCAATGGGTCCGTGAAAAAACACGGAGGCACACAAGATTGTAGTCCGCTTGTGCTTTTTTCCTATCATTTGCATGGCAAACTTGACTTTTTTTTTTTTACTTTTCTTCATGTCTGGTGATCCTCCAAAAATAAAGGAAGACACACGGAAACAAAAACTGACACGGAACAACGGAACCCCTTTTTGCGTACCGCAAAAAAATACTGTCGTGTGCATGAGGCCTTAAAAGCAGGGGGGAAAAAAAATCTAATTTTCAAAATAAATCTGCAATTTTCAATTTTTAGTAAATTTTGGATTTATATTTTTTTGACATAAAGGTAAAATTTACAACTGTCATGAAGTACAGTGTGTCACGAGAAAACCGGTTAGGTAAGGGTACTTTCACACTTGTTGTTGGATCCGGAAATCCGTATGCCAACAGAGATGGCATTTGTTTCCGGATCTGGCTGACAAATGCATTGAAACATCGGATCTGTCTCTCCGGTGTCATCTGGAAAAACCGATTTATATTTTATATATACACCTTTTTCTGTGCATGTGCAAATCGGGAAACAGGATACGGTTTTCCGGAACACTTGGTACCGGATCCTGCATTGATAAATTTTCTATGGAAATTAATGCCAGCATTCCGGCAAGTATTTTAGAATTTTGGCCGGAGAAAATACCGCAGCATGCTCAGGATAAGTCATCAGTATCAGATTGGCAGGGGTCCGGCACCCCCGCTGATCAGCTGTTAATGACTTATCCTGAGGATAGGTCATTAATAATAAAAGCCTGGAGAACCCCTTTAACAGTAGTAATGTCACATTACTTTCGAAGAGTTCTGAAGGGAAAAGTCTGTCCCTTTATTCCACAGTTTACTGTAAACTAAAATGCCATTCAGGACCTCGGGAAAGTTGGGCAGCAACCATTGATCGGAGGGTTTGCTTTACCCAGGCTTTAAATAAAGAAAACGGAGTAAAACAAATGACTGCACACTATAGCGGGGTTCTCCAACTCCAGTCCTCAGGGCCCACTTGCCGGTCAGGATTTAGGAGTATCCCACAGAATGAATACCTGTGATAAATCCTGATGCATGGACGCTAATTATATCAGCTGCCCAATACTAAGGAAATCCTGAAAACATGATCGACAGATGGGCCATGAGGACTGGAGTTGAGGACCACTGCACTGTAGGAAAAAACGTTGGCCTCTCTGGTGGCTGGCAACGTGGGAATGCCCATAAGCTGGTCCTTTTCCGCACGGCCACTGCTGCTGGATTGCAAGGTGGTAACCATGGAAACGAGCAGTGTATAATGTGCTGGAAGAATGAATCCAGCCAGCAAAGGAGGCAATATGGACAATCACAATACATTAGTAAGGCTTCTTTCAGACGGGCGAGATCTCCGCGCGGGTGCGATGCGTGAGGTGATCGCGTTGTACCCGCACTGAATGCGGACCCATTCATTTCTATGGGGCCGTGCAGATTAGGGCTGCAGCTAACGATTATTTGAATAATCGATTAGTTGCCGATTAATTTCTACGATTAATCGGGAAAAACGACAAAATTACAAAACAGAGGTTTATATGATCTTACTTAAAAAATTATGTTCAAAGGCCATATTAAAACAAATTGTGGACGACACTTATGGGGGATCTGTGGACGACACTTATGGGGGATCTGTGGACGACACTTATGGGGGATCTGTGGACGACACTTATGGGGGATCTGTGGACGACACTTATGGGGGATCTGTGGACGACACTTATGGGGGATCTGTGGACGACACTTATGGGGGATCTGTGGACGACACTTATGGGGGATCTGTGGACGACACTTATGGGGGATCTGTGGACGACACTTATGGGGGATCTGTGGACGACACTTATGGGGGATCTGTGGACGACACTTATGGGGGATCTGTGGACGACACTTATGGGGGATCTGTGGACGACACTTATGGGGGATCTGTGGACGACACTTATGGGGGATCTGTGGACGACACTTATGGGGGATCTGTGGACGACACTTATGGGGGATCTGTGGACGACACTTATGGGGGATCTGTGGACGACACTTATGGGGGATCTGTGGACGACACTTATGGGGGATCTGTGGACGACACTTATGGGGGATCTGTGGACGACACTTATGGGGGATCTGTGGACGACACTTATGGGGGATCTGTGGACGACACTTATGGGGGATCTGTGGACGACACTTATGGGGGATCTGTGGACGACACTTATGGGGGATCTGTGGACGACACTTATGGGGGATCTGTGGACGACACTTATGGGGGATCTGTGGACGACACTTATGGGGGATCTGTGGACGACACTTATGGGGGATCTGTGGACGACACTTATGGGGGATCTGTGGACGACACTTATGGGGGATCTGTGGACGACACTTATGGGGGATCTGTGGACGACACTTATGGGGGATCTGTGGACGACACTTATGGGGGATCTGTGGACGACACTTATGGGGGATCTGTGGACGACACTTATGGGGGATCTGTGGACGACACTTATGGGGGATCTGTGGACGACACTTATGGGGGATCTGTGGACGACACTTATGGGGATCTGTGGACGACACTTATGGGGGATCTGTGGACGACACTTATGGGGGATCTGTGGACGACACTTATGGGGGATCTGTGGACGACACTTATGGGGGATCTGTGGACGACACTTATGGGGGATCTGTGGACGACACTTATGGGGGATCTGTGGACGACACTTATGGGGGATCTGTGGACGACACTTATGGGGGATCTGTGGACGACACTTATGGGGGATCTGTGGACGACACTTATGGGGGATCTGTGGACGACACTTATGGGGGATCTGTGGACGACACTTATGGGGGATCTGTGGACGACACTTATGGGGGATCTGTGGACGACACTTATGGGGGATCTGTGGACGACACTTATGGGGGATCTGTGGACGACACTTATGGGGGATCTGTGGACGACACTTATGGGGGATCTGTGGACGACACTTATGGGGGATCTGTGGACGACACTTATGGGGGATCTGTGGACGACACTTATGGGGGATCTGTGGACGACACTTATGGGGGATCTGTGGACGACACTTATGGGGGATCTGTGGACGACACTTATGGGGGATCTGTGGACGACACTTATGGGGGATCTGTGGACGACACTTATGGGGGATCTGTGGACGACACTTATGGGGGATCTGTGGACGACACTTATGGGGGATCTGTGGACGACACTTATGGGGGATCTGTGGACGACACTTATGGGGGATCTGTGGACGACACTTATGGGGGATCTGTGGACGACACTTATGGGGGATCTGTGGACGACACTTGATGGGGGATCTGTGGACGACACTTATGGGGGATCTGTGGACGACAACTTATGGGGGATCTGTGGACGACACTTATGGGGGATCTGTGGACGACACTTATGGGGGATCTGTGGACGACACTTATGGGGGATCTGTGGACGACACTTATGGGGGATCTGTGGACGACACTTATGGGGGATCTGTGGACGACACTTATGGGGGATCTGTGGACGACACTTATGGGGGATCTGTGGACGACACTTATGGGGGATCTGTGGACGACACTTATGGGGGATCTGTGGACGACACTTATGGGGGATCTGTGGACGACACTTATGGGGGATCTGTGGACGACACTTATGGGGGATCTGTGGACGACACTTATGGGGGATCTGTGGACGACACTTATGGGGGATCTGTGGACGACACTTATGGGGGATCTGTGGACGACACTTATGGGGGATCTGTGGACGACACTTATGGGGGATCTGTGGACGACACTTATGGGGGATCTGTGGACGACACTTATGGGGGATCTGTGGACGACACTTATGGGGGATCTGTGGACGACACTTATGGGGGATCTGTGGACGACACTTATGGGGGATCTGTGGACGACACTTATGGGGGATCTGTGGACGACACTTATGGGGGATCTGTGGACGACACTTATGGGGGATCTGTGGACGACACCTTATGGGGGATCTGTGGACGACACTTATGGGGGATCTGTGGACGACACTTATGGGGGATCTGTGGACGACACTTATGGGGGATCTGTGGACGACACTTATGGGGGATCTGTGGACGACACTTATGGGGGATCTGTGGACGACACTTATGGGGGATCTGTGGACGACACTTATGGGGGATCTGTGGACGACACTTATGGGGGATCTGTGGACGACACTTATGGGGGATCTGTGGACGACACTTATGGGGGATCTGTGGACGACACTTATGGGGGATCTGTGGACGACACTTATGGGGGATCTGTGGACGACACTTATGGGGGATCTGTGGACGACACTTATGGGGGATCTGTGGACGACACTTATGGGGGATCTGTGGACGACACTTATGGGGGATCTGTGGACGACACTTATGGGGGATCTGTGGACGACACTTATGGGGGATCTGTGGACGACACTTATGGGGGATCTGTGGACGACACTTATGGGGGATCTGTGGACGACACTTATGGGGGATCTGTGGACGACACTTATGGGGGATCTGTGGACGACACTTATGGGGGATCTGTGGACGACACTTATGGGGGATCTGTGGACGACACTTATGGGGGATCTGTGGACGACACTTATGGGGGATCTGTGGACGACACTTATGGGGGATCTGTGGACGACACTTATGGGGATCTGTGGACGACACTTATGGGGGATCTGTGGACGACACTTATGGGGGATCTGTGGACGACACTTATGGGGGATCTGTGGACGACACTTATGGGGGATCTGTGGACGACACTTATGGGGGATCTGTGGACGACACTTATGGGGGATCTGTGGACGACACTTATGGGGGATCTGTGGACGACACTTATGGGGGATCTGTGGACGACACTTATGGGGGATCTGTGGACGACACTTATGGGGGATCTGTGGACGACACTTATGGGGATCTGTGGACGACACTTATGGGGGATCTGTGGACGACACTTATGGGGGATCTGTGGACGACACTTATGGGGGATCTGTGGACGACACTTATGGGGGATCTGTGGACGACACTTATGGGGGATCTGTGGACGGCGTAGTTATGGAGAGGGGGGATATGTGCACTGTTATGGGCATAACAGTGCACAGATCCCTTTCCTCATAACAGTGCACAGACCCCTTTCCTCATAACAGTGCACAGACCCCTTTCCTCATAACAGTGCACAGACCCCCCTTCCCATAGCAGTGCACAGACCCCCCTTCCCATAGCAGTGCCATACACAGATCCTCCCCCCCTCCCCATAGCAGTGCTATACACAGACCCCCCTTCCCCCTAACAGCCCCGGCGCTTGCATCTTTATTTTACCTTTTGACAATGACGCTCCCGCTCCTGTAACAGCCAGGCAGAGCGGACGGCGGCGTAACGTCACTCAATCACGTGACGCGCCTGCTCCGCCCACTTCATGAATGAAGGAGGCGGAGCAGGCGTGTCACGTGAGTGAGTGACGTTACGCCGCCGTCCGCTCTGCCTGGCTGTTACAGGAGCGGGAGCGTCATTGTCAAAAGGTAAAATAAAGATGCAGCGACCGCCCGCCCGAATACCAACGAATCGGCGATTATTCGATAACTGGATTCGTCGACAACGAATCCAGTTATCGAATATAATCGATTACATCGATTAATCGTTGCAGCCCTAGTGCAGATGAGCAGTGATTTTCACGCATCACTTGTGTGTTGCATGAAAATCGCAGCATGCTCCTCTTTGTGCGTTTTCCACGCAATGCAGGCCCCATAGAAGTAAATGGGGCTGCGTGAAAATCGCAAGCAAGTGCGGATGCAGTGCGATTTTTCACGCACGGTTGCTAGGAGACGATCGGGATGGGGACCCGATCATTATTATTTTCCCTTTAAACATGGTTATAAGGGAAAATAATGGCATTCTTAATACAGAATGTATAGTACAATAGGGCTGGAGGGGTTAAAAAATAATAATTTAACTCTCCTTAATCCACTTGTTTGCGCAGCCCGGCTTCTCTTCTGTCTTCTTCTTTGAGGAATAGGACCTTTGATGACCTCACTGCGCTCATCACATGATCTTTTACCATGGTGATGGATCATGTGACGGACCATGTGATGAGCATAGTGATGTCACTACAGGTCCTTTTCCTACTGCACAGCAAAGATGAAAACATGCCGATTTTTCTCACGCTCGTGCAAAACGCATTACAATGTTTTGCACTCGCGCGGAAAAAACTTGCATTTTCCCGCGACGCACCCACATCTTATCCGGGCCAAAAAACATGACGCCCGTGTGAAAGAGGCCTGAGTGTCTTGTATTAACTTTCTCCACATGATAATGGTTGTGCACCTGGCTTCAGTGGGGCAGAGGTTAGGCTACTTATACACCTGTGGTGTGATTTCTGGCAGAGAATTCTCCAGATCCAGCACTGCCGCATGCAACTGAAAGGCCTATTGCACACGGCCGTTTTTTTTCCCCGTTTACTGGCCGTTTTTTGCGTTCCGTATACGGTCCGTATACGGAACCATCCATTTCAATGGTTCCGCAAAAAAAACGGAATGTACTCCGTATGCATTCCGTTTCCATATTTCCGTTTTTCCGTTCCGTTTTAACATAGAACATGTCCTATTATTGCCCGCAAATCACAGTCCGTGGCTCCATTCAAGTCAATGGATCCGCAAAAAAAACGGAACACATACGGAAATGCATCCGTATGTCTTCCGTTTCCGTTCCGTTTTTTTCCTGAACCATATATTGAAAATGTTATGCCCAGCCCAATTTTATCTATGTAATTACTGTATACTGTATATGCCATACGGAAAAACGGAATGGAAAAACGGAACAGAAACGGAAACACAACGGAAACAAAAAACGGAACAATGGATCCATAAAAAACGGACCACAAAACACTGAAAAAGCCATACGGTCGTGTGCAATAGGCCAAATGCTGCATTTTCCCACATTGCAACAAAAAGGCAGAGAATCGGCCGGACACAAATTTGTATCCTGACAATTCCCAGCATTGTCTGCCGGGTCGTAGTGCTGAAGGTGTTAAAGTAACTTAAAGGGAACCTGTCACCTGGAAAAGACAATTTACACTAATGACAGTACCTTTAAAGTATCTCTCATAGTGTGCCCAAAGATGTAATCATATCTTCTTTCTGCGCTGTGCTGTCTCATAAAATCGACTTATAAAACAGTGTTTGGCAGCTTTTTGAAGTCGTGCTGGTCACGGGGGCAGCTACCTCCTTGACTCAACCGTCGGATAAGCCCACCCCTATGCCGCTCCTCCGCATATTGATGGACATTTTTCCTACAGCTCCCTCCCTCCCTGGCATCTGCATGTTCACTGCGCTGCAGTGCAAGCGGACAGTGATCGCGCTCACACCGCAGGGGAGAAGCGATGGGCGCAAGCGCGCTGTATGGGAGCGGCGCAGTGAACGAGATGCCAGGGAGGAAGGGAGCCGTAGCCGGGATCATGCTGTGGCAGGACACGCATGCGCGAGAAGAGCGCGGTCCCGGCTACAGGGAAAAATAACGATCAATACGCGGATGTGACTATTAGGGCTCATGCACACAGCCGTAGCCGTTTGTGGTCCGCAAAACAGATACCGGCTGTGTGCATTCTGCAATTTGCGTCCAGCCCCTAATAGAACAATGGTATCCTTCTCCGTAATACTTATTTTTTGCAGCAAAGTGAGTGAGTCTGCACCCAACCTGCTAAAAATATGGGAGCAATGCGGACAAAACATACGGTTGAGTGCTTCCTTTTTAAGAGCCAGTCATCCTGTTCTCTCATTTTTAGGCCCCATGCACACGGCCGTGTTTCACAGCCGTGTGCGGGCCGTGGAACCGCGGCCTGGATCCCTCCTGAGAGCAGGAGCGCACGGCGTCACTGGTTGCTATGACGCCGTGCGCTCCCTGCTGCCGCCGCAATACAGTAATACACTGGTATGATCTATACCAGTGTATTACTGTACTGTGCCGGCAGCAGGGAGCGCACGGCGTCATAGCAACCAGTGACGCCGTGCGCTCCTGCTCTCAGGAGGGATCCAGGCCGCGGTTCCACGGACCGCTCACGGCCGTGTGCATGGGGCCTTAGTGGAAGGTTCTGATTCACAGTGAATTTCCTTACTGTAGACTATTTGCTTCTCGGGACAACATATCGGGGTATAGTAGTGGATTAATGGGAGAAGCCGGCATGTACTGAGCTGCAGATGGCATGTTACGTCCAAGCGGTATGGGAGATATCATATGGATGTGTCCCCTTATGTACCAGTGCCGTCACAGCAGAGCGGGCATTCACTGCATTGTGGCATTCTGGTTAGTCACAGTTATAAGAATTTATTTAAGGTGGTAGAATTTTATTGCAAAATGTCCCCCCAAAAATGTAGTAGATGGGCACACATACATTCTTCACATAGAGACCTACCAGACATGGCATCCTGTGGACATTTGATGAATATCTTAATTTGGAATACTGCCTAAATTATCTGTTGCCAGTAAAGTTGGGTGAAATTAGCATGGCTGTCATTAACTCTTTCTACACTGGAGGGTTTTTTCCCCACTTTATTTTCAACTCCCTGCCTTCCCCGAGCCATAACTTTTTTTTTTTTTCTTTCTTTTCACATAGCCGTATGAGGGCTTGTTTTTTGCATGACAAGTTGTACTTTCCAGTACCATCATTTCATATTGCATTATTTGCATATTATGTAGTGGGAAGCAGGAAAAACATTCCAAATGGGGTGGAATTGGGGGGGAAAAAGCAATTCTGCCACAGTTTAAGGTTGTTTTTTATTTTTTTATTTCGGACTTTTAATGTGCGATAACTGACCAGTTACTTTCAATTCTTGATGTCGGTACAAATTCGGAGATACCTTGTGTGTAGGTTTTCTTACATTTTGATAGTGATAAAATAATAAACTTGATAAAAATCTATTTTATTTTTTTCATCGCCATATTCTGACCCCCCTATAACTTTTTGTAGTTATGTGTAGGGAGCTTTGTCTAACCCATTCACGTCTATGGGGCCAGAGCTGTGTGAAAAATGCACTATATAAAACATGCTGCGATTTTTCCTGAACTCAGAGATGGTGTGTGAAAAATGGCGCCTATGTGCACAGACCCATTGAAATGAATGGGTCAGGATTCAGTCCGGATGTTAGGCCTTCACTACACGCATCACATCAGCACGGAAAACTCGTGTGAAAGAGCCCTTAGATATTGGACATTGCAACATATTTTGCTGCTGAAAAATGTGAAAATAATCTGCACGAGTTTCATGCAGACTTTGCTGTACATTTGTAATTGCTCTGCAAAGGGTAAAACCCTCAGTTTTTAAATTTTAATCCCGCACCCCGTGTCAATTTATGCATGACTTCCAGGCAGATTGTCTTTTACAGTAGGGCAGACTGGTGTAAAGGAAACTATATTCACTGCAGCAGGTTCCTTACGTCAACTGGGTTGTGTTTGCAGCATGTGGATGGATTTCTGCAATGTGTATCCCGTGTGTATACACAGTATAGCTGTGATGGCAGGCATATTGTTTGGTCGATTAACCCTTAGGCAGACATTTTGGCTGGTTAAGGCTACTTTCACACTTGCGGCAGAGTGATCCGGCAAGCACTTCCGTCGCTGGAACTGCCTGCCGGATCCGGCAAAACGTATGCCAACTGATGGCATTTGTAAGACTGATCAGGATCCTGGTCAATCTTAAAAATGCCTGATCAGTCAGAGAAATGCATTGACATGCCGGATCAGTCTTTCTGATGTCATGCGGCAAAACGGATCCGGCGTTTATTTATTTTCTCCCCTTTTTTTCAGTCTGCGCAGGCCGGAAGGACGTATCCGGTATTTTGAATGCCAGATCCGGTACTAATACATTCCTAAGGGGAAAAAAAATGAAGTATCTGGCGTTCAGGCAAGTCTTCAGATCTTTTTTGCCAGAGATAAAACCGTAGCATGCTACGGTTTTCTCTTTTGCCTGATCAGTAAAAATGACTGAACTGAAGACATCCTGATTACTGATTACTCTCTATTCAGAATGCATGGGGATACAACTGATCAGTTCTTTTCCGGCATTGAGCCCTTTTGACGGAACTCTGTGCCGGAAGCCGGAAAAGAAAACCGCTAGTGTGAAAGTACCCTAACCCTTTTTTGCGTTTTAATTTTTCTTCCCTATTTTCCATGGGCCAGAACTACTTTTTTTTTTTTTTTCGATCACATAGCTGTATGAGGGGTTATTTTTTGCGGGACAAGTTGTACTTTCTAATGCCACCATTTAATATGGCATTCAATGTAGTGGGAAGCGGGAATAAAATTCCAAATGGGGTGGAGCTGGGAGAAAAAAAAAAGGCAATCCTCCACCGTTTTTTGGGTGGTATTCTCACGGCATTCTGTTTGCGGTAAAACTGTACACATATGATCAATGCTGGTAGCGAAAGGGTTAACGAGGTTATCCAAACCCTATAATGAACCCCCCCCACCCCCCAAATGCATGGGCACCTCATATAGATGCTACCTACCCCAACACCTGCGTTCCTCCTGATCCCTGCACGGCTGATGCTGCATCTGGCGTGGTTGTTGGCCAATAGCAGGCCGCAATTGGGACAAACCTCCCTACCATCGCAGGTGGTAGACCTACCCCCAACCCATTGCCGGATGTTTTGATCAGGCGTGCAAGGATCGGGACCGACACAGTTGCCGGGGAGCGGGGTAAGTATAATCTATAAGGTGGGCCCGGGCACTGGTGGGTCATTATAGGGGTTACCCCTTTAATGGCATTTTAGACATTCTGAGATGTTTATTGGAGCTTTTTATATTTTTTAATTTGTTGAAATTTCTAGAATTTATTGCCGATGTAGTTTTTTAGAAGTGTTACACTGTACTATCAATGAAGCATTTGTCCACTACTATAGCCAGGATCTGCAGCATGGAGGTGTGGTGATCATGGGCTCTTTATGATTTGCAGTAAGGGCTCTTTCACATCTGCGTTATAGTCTTCCGGCATAGAGTTCCGTCGTCGGGGCTCTATGCCGGAAGAATACTGATCAGGATTTTCCTAATGCATTCTGAATGGACAGTCCGTCCTTCAGGATGTCTTCCGTTCCGGAACGGAACGTTTTTTGGCCGCAGCAAATAGCGCAGCATGCTGCGCTTTTTGCTCCGGCCAAAAATCCGGAACACTTGCCGCAAGGCTGGATCCGGAATGAATGCCCATTGAAAGGCATTGATCCGGATCCGGCCTTAAGCTAAACGTCGTTTCGGCCCATTGCCGGATGCAACGTTTAGCTTTTTCTCAATGGTTACCATGGCTGCCGGGACGCTAAAGTCCTGGCAGCCATGGTAAAGTGCAGTGGGGAGCGGGGAGCAGAATACTTACCATCCGTGCGGCTCCCGGGGCGCTCCAGAGTGACGTCAGGGCGCCCCAAGAGCATGGATCACGTGATCGCATGGACACGTCATCCATGCGCATGGGGCGCTCTGACGTCACTCTGGAGCGCCCCGGGAGCCGCACGGATGGTAAGAATACCGCTCCCCCGCTCCCCACTACTACTACGGCAACCAGGACTTTAATAACGTCCTGGGTGCCATAGTAACACTGAAAGCATTTTGAAGATGGATCCGTCTTCAAATGCCTTCAGTACACTTGCGTTTTTCCGGATCCGGCGTGTAATTCCGGCAAGTGGAGTACACGCCGGATCCGGACAACGCAAGTGTGAAAGAGGCCTAAGAATTACATGATTGCTCATATTGTACAGTGTGTGAGGCAGAAACTGAACCTGTAGACCATCGGGTGAGTAAGGCGTCATCATGAAGCACTGTGACGTAGACTACTGGACTATTGTGCAAATAGAAATGATGTCTTAATCTAGTGCAATGACTCCTGCAGGTATCAATTACAGACTCCCTTATGTCTCCATAGCTGTATGGTGACCTAACCAGAAATACCTGGGACATGAGAACTGAGCATGATTTATAGTTAGAAACTGGCGGTTTTCTACCAGCTTCTACCAACACAATAGGGAACTGCAGACAAAAAATGAGAACAAGCTTTTTAAAGGGGGTATCCAACCCCTCTAATGTCCGGACACCTTGTACCCCATTCCCGGCACCCGCATCGCTTGTGATCCCCGCACGATCTCTGCTGCATCTCTCCATCCAAACATCCGGCAATGTGGGAGCAGTCAATTGCAGGCTGCGATGGGAACAAGCCTCCCTAGCATCACCTGCGATGTTGGCTTGCCCCGTCGCAACCTAGCGCCGGATGTTTTCATCCGCACGACTGGGAGATGCAACGGCGGCCGTGCGGGCATCATTAGAGACTCTGGTGCCGGAAAGCAGGGTAAGTATAATCTATATGAGGGGCCCAGACATTAGAAGGGGCATTTTAGGGGTTGGATAACCCCTTTAAGGTGGGTTTGCAGGACCTGAGTCTTGGAAAACCCCTTTAATGAAATTCTTTTCTTTGAGGCGGTTTCTTTTAACCACATCCCTCTGCACATGACTCTTGCTGGGGCTGCTGGGTTTTATGCTTTCAAATCCACAATGTTCAGTTTCATTTCCTATAGAGTTTCTATAAATATGGTGGTAAAGTCCCTTTTTACTGGCGTGCTGGTCCTGAATTCTGCAATTTGTGCAGTCGTATCTGTTGAATATACAGTGATCCCTCAAATTACAATATTAATTGGTTCCAGAGTGACCGTTGTAAGTGGAGTCCATAGCTACGGAAAACTAGTAATTGGTTCCAAAGCCCTAAAATGTCATCTTAATATATGAGAAATTTTGATTTAAATAAAATAATCAGATAAGACAGATAAAGCAGTTCCTTACATATAACAACCGGTAATGTATGCTGGAAGCTGTAATCCCGTTCTGTGATGAGGAAAGGAGCAGAGTGTGCGAGGAAAGTAAAATGGAACCACTGTTGCCTAATATCCAAAGGAGCAGCTCATCCTAGTACCGCCTGAGAGCCATACATAATGTGTAATACCGCACTGTACTGTACTGTAAAGAGGAGCAACTGGGATAGACTAGATATACAGGGGTTTTCCAGGGAAACGGTCATGTTGATTGGTTGGATCCGAGTCTGAGACATTGTATGGTGATGGCCCTAGGGTTGCACCGAGTATCGGATTTTCGATACTCATTTGATACTTTTCCACCCTGATCGATACAATACCGGAATTTTCTGTTTTCTGCCATATCGCATACAAAGGGTTAATTCCCACTGTTCAGGCCATCTCTGCGTCATCATTGAGGCTGGGTATGTGACATGGCCAGTATGTGTGTGTGTATATATATATATATATATATATGTGTGTAGAAATCACCCTCTTTCCCAATTTTACATTTTTTTTATTGTGTTTATATTTTATATTGTGTATCGCCAAGTCCCAAAAAGTCTGAACTATTAAAATATTGAAAAAAATATCTCCTATGCGGTGAACGTTGTGACAGGAAAAAAAATTATAAAAAATGTGCGATTAGCGATTTTTTTTTTTTTTTTTTTTTTTTTTTTTTTTTTTTTTTTTTTTTTTTTTTAGTCACCTTGTCCCCACAAAAAATAGGATAGGACTGTTCTATTAAGAGCCAGACGTTCCATAAAATGCAGCATGTGCGGGGCTTTTGTGTGTGTGGGGGGGGGGGGGGGTTTCCACCTGGTATTGGGTACCGCTGTGTGTGTGTGTGGGGGGGGGGGTGAGGGGTTTCCACCTGGTATTGGGTACCACAATACTTTTTTATGGTATCAAAATCGAATCAAAATTTTGGTATTGTGATAACCCTAGATGGCCCATGAGAAAAGTAAAAAAATATTGCCTCCTGAGGTCACTGTATCTTGTGGGACCACTGTATTAGAGCTTCTCCATCAGCATGCTGGGCTGTGTTGTCCACTAATATGACAGATAACAGAAACCCAAAGGACCCTGTAGGTGGGAGTCCGTCTAGAGACATTGCTGTCCGTCATTTGCTGTTTCTATGTCTCAGCAGAACAATGAAAATTATACCATATGTAGCTGAGACGTTAACAAGCCCTTATCTGTTAGGCCTCTTTCACACCGGCGTCCCGGATTTGCTCATGATGCGTCACGTGTGCATAGCAGGAAACCCGTGAGTGCGCACACAATTTCGGTCAGTTTTGACCGAACTAAAATGTGGATTGAGGGGTTAAAAAATAAAATTAACTCCCCTCATCCAATTGATTGTGCAGCCGGCATAGTCTTTTTTTCTTCTTCTTCTTTCAGGACCTGCTAAAGGACCTTTTGAAGTAATAGAAATCTTCTATCTTCATTTAGCAGGACCTGCGCTGACGTCGATGAGCGCGATTACGTCATAAAAGGGCCTTTGGCAGGTCCTGAAAGAAGACTATGCCAGCTGCGCGATCAGTTGGACGAGGGGCGATAATTTTATTTTATTCCCCCCCCCCCCCCCTCATTTTTGTACGCATTCTGTATTAAGAATGCTATTATTTTCCTTTATAACCATATTATAAGTGAAAATAATAAAATGAATAGCACACCTAACCTGAACTTCAGTGAAGAAGTCCAGGTTCCGGTCTGGGTACCACATTCAGTTTTTTTTCACACGCGTGCAAAACGCATTGCACTCGCGCAAAAAAATGGACATCAGAACGCAATCGCAGTCAAAACAATTGCATGCCTACTCGAGCAGTTTTCCGGGAATGCACACACGACGCATCAGGAGGTTCTGGATCCACCATTAAAGAGGACCTTTCACCAGAATTAAACTTCTAAAGTAACTATACAGGCATGTAGAGCGGTGCCCAGGGACCCCCCTGCACTTACTGTTATACCTGGGCGCTGCTCCGTTTTCCTGTAATTGCCTCCGGTATCTTTACAGTTAGGCTCCACCCAGGGGAACCTGCCGTCGGCTCATTCTCCCATGCTGTAGCGCTGGCCAATCGCAGCGCTCAGCTCATAGCCTGAGAGAGAGAAAAAAGCCTGTCGTCTTATGTGGCTTAAGGGTTTTTGGGCCCCTCAGGTGTGTGGGCCTGGTAGCGACTGCTACCTCTGCACCCCCTATAACTACGGCCCTGGGCAGCAGATATTGTATGCTCTGCCGCCCAGCATAAACAATTAATTTGCCCAATGAAAGAGCACTTTTCTTGTTCTTCTGGTGATTTACAGCACCTTTACACGGGCTGGTTATCGCGTACCAATGTTCGTTCCTGATAATTGACCTGACAGTTGTGCAGTATAAATTCACTTTGTTATTCTGTACTGCAAAATTGTATGAGTAGAGAGGGGGGAAGATTGTTAAAGGGGTTTTCCCATCTTGCTAATTCGTCCTCACCCGCAGCCAGCTCTGCTGTTCACTTCCTGGTTTCCTGCTTCTAAGGCTGGGCGGGCTTAGGCAGTTTGAGTGACGCCCTGCCACGCCTCTTTCTGACATCACACTCCTTGCTGTGCTCATTCATGTGTCTCCTATGGCAACCGCTTCTCTCCCGAATCCCTGGGCCGCTTGCGCAGAAGATAGATAGATATATAATTATCTAATTTTATTTTTTTTCCACCCAGCCGGCCGCTCATTGCAGTTCTGAGAGCTCGAACTGTTGGGCATGCGCAAAGATTATTTATTTAGTGCCGCGCAAGTGCGCTATGAGTCCCAGGCTATGAGCTGTGCGCAACAATTGGACAGCGCTGCAGCACGGGACAACCCTAATACAAAAACTCCGCCCAGTACAACAGAGGGAGCTGCAGACATCGGGGGTTCAGGGAAGGGGGGGGGGGGGCTAGGATGAATGCATCCATTGATAAACCTTGGTCTTATGTTCTGTACATTATGTACCGTTGTATGATGATCCTTACCAGATTTTATCATATGTTTTTGCTATTTAATGATTCTGTACTTTGGAATGGAAAAAGACAATGTATTGTTTTAACATGAGGTGCCTTTATTTGATCAATAAAAAAAGATTTGATAAAAAAAAAAAAGTATATTACCTGTGAGGGGGCTGTTGAAGAACTTGAATAACCCCTTTAACAGTGTCATCCACAGTGCCCTGCCCCTTCACTGCTGTAGGTCAGCTTTAAAGAAAATGGCTGGGTTGTTATGGATACCTGGTGTAAAACTGTGTATGTGGAGACTAAGAGCCTGCAAGCTTCTGATGCCTGATAAGGGTCATGTGACCAAGCTTCTATTAGCTAATGCATTTTTTTTTTGAATATCTCAGAAACTGTACGTCCTAGACAGCTGAGACCTGGTCTAAAACCTTCCCGGATACCTGGTGTACCTGTCTGCCAAAATTTGTGATTTTAAATGCGGATTCCTTTAGCGGACATGCATACATACACTCAGCT
The DNA here is from genome assembly GCF_014858855.1 of Bufo gargarizans. Lineage (NCBI taxonomy): Eukaryota > Metazoa > Chordata > Amphibia > Anura > Bufonidae > Bufo > Bufo gargarizans. The sequence continues at coordinate 610,891,017 of NC_058080.1, read as the reverse complement.
TTATATATTAGATATCATTGGCGTAGAAACTGTGCAGTCATACAGAAAGAACAGAAAAGGAGAGGGGAGAAGCAGTAGAGCCAGCAAATGAAACACTGAAAGAGTGGTCCGAGAGGTATGAAGAAAGCCAGGAGAGCAGTGTCCCTGAGGCTGATGGGGTGGAGCATACTGAGTAGGACTTGGTGGTCTACTGTGTCAGGGGCTGCAGGGAGGTCCAGGAGAATCATTAGGGAGTATCAGTTTCAAACCCAGAACCCCCGCTCTGCAACACAACAGTGCTAACCACTGAGCCAGCATGATACATGTATGATTGCTGGGACTCCAGAATCCCACTGCAGCAATCCATTGTGTCTGTAATTCCAATTTGCAGTTGAATGGAGTGGGGAGTGGCAGTATACAACTACGGTGAGGAGGAATGGGGGACTAGGGAACCCTCTTCTAGTGATCTTTGGGGGCTGCAGCAATCATTTTTCCCATTGTGTGGTTAGATGGTAAATGTTATTGGTGCAATAACCCCATTAAAGAAGGTCAGCGGTGTTTCCAAAAAGCTGTTTCAGTTACTTCATGAGGGATACATGTCAGGAGAGGTAACAGATCCTCTTTAATTATGTCCCTTGAGGTTAATTGTGCATTGGGTTGTCTGACATCAATAAACAATGAGCCATGGCTGGAAAGTGTCTAAAAAAACTGGAAAGTCCAGTTGTTCAGGCTCTGCGGCTCCCATTCCACACCTCTGCAGTCATGGGATATTGTCATGCGTCACCCCTGAGGCCAGCAGTGGTCCTGTGAGTAGGTGCGCAATGTCATCACTTCCAGTCTGGCAGGAACAGGAGACTAAATTATACTGAAATATACAAATTTAGAAGTTTACAGTACTACCTTCTCAAGACCCCAAAATAAGAAGGAAGTATTCTGGTGAAAGTTACAATAAAAGTAAATTACTGTTGGTCTGTACAATGAGAAACCCAAGAGGCCGCATGATGAAACTGATCCATGTGATCTGGTCCTTCTGTGAGGTTTTATAGATATATGTAATCGGTGAAGCATACAGGGCCTTATGAAAGTAGGTTTCCCCTCGGAGTACGGTAGACTACACTCCACTAAAACGGGTACTAAGAGTTTCTGCCACTTTGAATAGTTTCCTTTCAACTACTGGTTCTTTGCAAACTAAGGGGGTCATTTATTATTCTGGTGCAGGTTGCAGCACAAAGGTTACTTGTGCCTCAATCTGCGACTTTTCCCTGCTCACGCCAGCGCTAAAAAAACGTGAACGGGGAAGGGGGCGGGCCGGTAGCACGTCTCATTTACCACGCCTGTTTTGCGCATAGAAAATGGTCTAAATGTAAGACTGCTAGGAAGCTTTCTCACGTTTTTAAGTGACGGTGGATACGCCGAAGTTATGTAGAGGTCGGTCTTAATAAATGTGCCTCTTAGGGCTCTTTCACACTTGCGTTATTGTCTTCCTGCATAGAGTTCCGTCGTCGGGGCTCTATGCCGGAAGAAACCTGATCAGGATTATCCTAATACATTCTGAATGGAGTGAAATCCGTTCAGGATGTCTTCAGTAACGGAACGTTTTTTGGCCAGAGAAAATACCGCAGCATGCTGCACTTTTTGCTCCGGCCAAAAAAACTGAAGACTTGCCGGATCCGGAATGAATGCCCATTGAAAGGCATTGATCCGGATCCGGCCTTAAGCTAAACGTCGTTTCGGCGCATTGCCGGATAAGACGTTTAGCTTTTTTTAGAGTGGTTACCATGGCTGCCGGGACGCTAAAGTCCTGGCAGCCATGGTAAAGTGTAGCGGGGAGCGGTATACTTACCGTCCGTGCGGCTCCCGGGGCGCTCCAGAGTGACGTCAGGGCGCCCCAAGCGCATGGATGACGTGATCACATGGCACGTCATCCATGCGCATGGGGCGCTCTGACGTCACTCTGGAGCGCCCCTGGAGCCGCACGGATGGTAAGTATACCGCTCCCTCGATCCCCGCTCCTACTATGGCAACCAGGACTTTAATAGCGTCCTGGCTGCCATAGTAACACTGAAAGCATTTTGAAGACGGATCCGTCTTCAAATGCTTTCAGTACACTTGCGTTTTTCCGGATTCGGCGTGTAATTCCGGCAAGTGGAGTACACGCCGGATCCGGACAACGCAAGTGTGAAAGAGGCCTTAAGGGTCTATTTAGATGGTCAGGTTGCCCAGTATGAGTGCCAAGTCTGTGTGCTTATAGTATGTTATACCACATGTAACAATAATAATGTTTTTGTTTTGTTTTTGTACACGCATTGGTTTTTCTCCCTCTGATGTGACAGGAAGATGCCCGTTTACAGAAGGAAATGTGCTGACAACTATGATTTTGATCCGTGACAAGCGATTGAATTATGGTTTGTTGTTCAGTTGCTAGACATGATTTGAGTATGAAGAAAGCACAATAAGCACAGTACATCTAAGGCCGAATGCACACGGCCGTGAACGGTCCATGGTAACCCGGCCTGGAATCCAGCTGAGAGCAGGAGCGCACGGCGTCCTTGGTTGCTAGGACGCCGTACGCTGCATGCTGCCGCCGCACTACTTATGAACAGTGGCATGAGGGCTAAAAAGTAGCAAACTTTGGTGCATCTACAGCGTGCGACAACACTTCAACGTCAGACTAGTGCCGTCATAGTAAAAGCCCTCCTATGTTCTTTACCTCTTTCTAGCTGATTAAGTGAGAGGTTCGGGATATTAGAACCTGCGGAAGAGAGGATTGTTCAGTATCGTTTGGGTTATTAATAGGACCATAGTGGAAGAATAGGAGGTTCACGTGGACTGTCAAGACCTGCTGACCCACTTCCTACCTGGTAGGTGGTTGGGAGTCACCATTTGATGTATTGTGCTTCTAATATTGAATACGTGGTAGCCCAGATTTTTAGTATGAACTAGGGCTTTGTGGACTTTCCTACAGGATCTGGATTGGCTCCGTTTGGGGACAGAACTGTTGCTCAATGCTCACGGAACTCGTATATGATGTTTAGGGTGCAGTCACACGGTCAGGTTTCCTAATGGGGTTTTGAATGCCAAAATCAGGAGTGGATCACAAAAGGAGAAAAAGTATAAAGGACAGATACACTTCTCTTTTTGAATTCACTCCTGGCTTTGGCTTCCAAAATTGCATTAGGAAACCTAACTGTGTGGCCGTGCCCTGACACACTAGCTGATTGTGAACATACTTTTGGACAGTTATCGCCTGGTGTAAATGATCCTTAACCACTTAGGGATTGCTCAATAACCTAACGCCTGAGCACTTCCCTGTTATCTTTTCAGTAACCACGACTAATGTTTCTGTATGTCAGAGTGCTGTGAGCATTGCTGTAATATACTGCAGCTTTCAGAAGGAAGACTGAGCAGTATGACTCCTGCATTAACCGCTTAGATGCCACAGTTCATTGTGACTGTGGCATCCAAGTGGTTAGACAGAGGAAGAGGGGTCCCTCTGTCACTCCAGTGGTGTCCAGCAGTGCAATCAAGGGGTGCTGATACTAGTCACCACAGCAGGGGCTTAAAGGGAACCTGTCGCCATGAAAATTCAAAATAATCTGCAGGCAGCATGTTATAGAGTAGAAGGATCTGGCAGACTGATGTATAGTTTTATGGGAAAAGATTCAGTAAAACTTGTATTTCATTCATTTAAATCCCTGGTCATTCTGGTCTTTGAAGTCAAGGAGATGGTTCTATCAGTGACTGACAGCTAGCTCTGTATACATAGTCATAGAGGGAAGGATGTCAATCACTGATAGGACCGTCTCCCTCAAAGCCAAAATGAGCTGGGATATAAATGTATAAAATACAAGTTACACTGAATATTTTCCCATAAAACAATATATCAATCTGCTCAGCTCCTTCAGGTCGGACACCATGTTCAATGTGACAGGTTCCCAAAAGGCCTCAAGCCTGCCATGGCTATATGCCTATTAGGCTAGTTTCACACTAGCGGCAGGGGAGTCCTGCAGGCTGTTCCGGTGGGTGAACAGCCTGTCGGATCCGTCCTGCCGCTAGTTCACGTGAGCCCCCGGACTACCGCTCCTTCCCAATTGACTGTAATGGGGGCGGGGGCACAGTGAGGGGCAGACGGACTAAAAATACTGCTACCCCCAAAGTGGTTTTATTAAATGCATTTTCCAGCAAAAAAAGCACATACTGCTGAATGGACATAAAAATAAAAAAAAGTTGACTGAGGTGACGTCTGAACTATTTTTATTTTTTTTATTTTTTTTCATTAAGGTGGTTGTTCTTTGTAAGTTTCTAACTAGGCAAATGTAAGGGCTTTACAATGCACTTTAGCTGCAGTGGCTCCTTTCTAATGTTTCACTGAGGGTCACATGACCTGGGATGTCGGCTTCTCTCCCTGCTCTGATGATTTGTGCACAAGCCTGAATGCAGGTGTGTGTCTGTACACAAGGTCACTATGCTGGTCACGCCCCCCTGCACTGCGCTGCCCTCTCCCTGGATTCTTCAGGAAACTTTAACCCCTTCTGTAGCACAGACTCTGTGTCATCCTGCAGACACAGAGCTGACAGACTGGAGCAGTTCTGCAGAGCATTGCACAAGAACAGGTAGGGGGAGGATCATGTGTGTATCAGCAGTGTCATTGTACAGCTGGGACTTGTAGTCCTACACATACAACATGCTGCTGAGTAACCCAGCAGTCAGACATTTCACTAAGAGCAGCACTTGTATTCACTCCCTTTGCAGAGCAGGGGGAGGGGCGCAAATATTAATATTCATGAGAAAAACCTCAGACATTGTTATTGCAGGTAAACAAAGGGCAAGAAGAGAACTGGGGAAATGAGGAAATAGAATTTATTTTTATTTTTTTGCCTAAAACTTGCTTAGCTTAGTTATTACTGACATCAGATTTACAGATTTAAAGCTATGTTTTCTTCCATAACTCGGAAAAACCCTTTAAATGCACGATTATTGTACTAAGTAGTAAAACATCTCCTCGCTGCTGAACGCGAGACTGTAGACCAGTGGTGGTGAACCTATGGCACGGGTGCTAGAGGTGGCACTCAGAGCCCTCTCTGTGGGCACCCACGCCCTGGAAAGTCTACAGTGTACCAATGTGCCTTAGACTTTTTCTGCCATTCATCAGCGCAGGGCGCACTATGAACGGCACAGGCAGCGCACTGGAAGTAGGCAGGATATTATAGCTAAATGATAAAGTACATGGAAAATATACTATATTGGTATTCAGGTTACATTGCCGTGTTGGCACTTTGCAAGAAATATGTGGGCTTTGGGTTGCAGTTTGGGCACTCGGTCTCTAAAAGGTTCACCATCACTGCTGTAGACTGTTTCAGTAGAAAGTCTGAGCTCATCCACAGTCTTGCGCTCAGCAGCAAGGAGAAGCTGCACTTTGCTGAGTGCTTCTGACCCCTTCGTTCTAGGTATCGGTGGGGGTCTCAGAGCTGGGAACCCGGTAGGGCTGAAACGATTACTCTAATTGATTAGCTCGACACAAAAAAATACTCAATGAAATTTTTTTGCATCGATGATTCATTGTGCCATGTGACCACAGTGTGAGTGAAGAGTTTGCTATTACTCATGCTCCGAGGTCACCCGCCTGCCTGCACAGTGCTGCACTGGATCCTGACGTACACACATCATCAGGACATGGTGCACGTAAGCATGCACTATAACCTGATGCTGTGTGACGTCAGGTCCCAGTGCAGCAGGTGAAGAAGATGATGGAACATCTCTGGAGTGTCGGCATAACCCCTTCAGGAAAGGTAAGTATTTTAGATCACTGGTGCTGCAGGTGGGCACTGATGGCTGAGAGGGGGAGTGTGGGAACTGGTGGCACTGCTGGAGGAACTAATTACATTGGAGGGGGGAGTTGGGGCAGTGGGGGAGGAACTAATGGCACTGGAGGGGAAAATTTATTAGAGTACTCGATTAATTTGTAGAATACTTGATTACTAAAATAATCGATAGCTGCAGCCCTAGAACCCGGTGATCAACACTCCTGTTATGTCCCTTTTGACATATCATAAATAAATTTTTAAAAAAAATATTTTCTCTAATGAAAATAAATCTATAAGCTATATGTAACCTAAAAATGGTGCTACAGAAGAATACAATTCATTCTGTGAAAAGCTCTTATGTTAATAGAAAAAGTTGTCCCTCTGAATGTGGGGACTTAAAAAAATTTTAAAAAAAATCCTACAAAATATATTCTGTAATAAAGGGGATACACCCTCTGGTACTGAAGTGGTTAAGTTTGCTTCAAGTGGTCACATTTGTGTGTACCTGTAGGTTTATGTGATTGTCAGGAAATAATTAATTTTATGATTTTTAATATTTTGTATGTGTGTGTATGTATGTATGTATGTATGTATGTATATATATATGTATGTATATATATAATTTTTTTATTTTTTTTTTAAACAAATTATTATATTACATTTTATTTCTTTGTACCACAAAAGGACTTCTTAACATTATGTATTCATTATAACGCGTCCGAGTACCTATGTATTACAATAAATGACTCTGCATGTAAGGTCAACGGGTGTTCCTTAAGACTGTTAGCGTCCCCAACTAATCTCAGCACCACAGCCTCAATATATGTGCCCGATCACTGCAGTGTCCTTGCCTATGTTATTTGATGCCATCGCTAACCGCATGTGTTGCAGACCCACAGTTTGAGGTCTGCCACGCAGGCACAGCTATCCTGTGGTCAGGTGCATCAGGCCTATCTTTGTTGATGTGAAAAGGGAAGCCTGCATCCATAAATGGCGCATTGCATCCCTTTTAATGATCGGAAATTTTATATGTACATAAATTTGGATCAATTTAGAATACAAGAAATAAAATCATGGATACTTCAGGGGTTTTAATGGCTGGATGAATGGCTGCAGTCTCAATCTGTATTTTACTGCTTTTTAGGACACAATATGAGGATGCGGTTATTACATTCCATTTCCATCCTGATATCATAACCCATTGTGTGGCACGTGGACATGAACCCGCACCCTCGACGAATTCGTCTTAAGCCATGGTTGGTGGCACAGGTGGATAGTGGAAAATACCCAGGGTTACATTGGGAAGATCAGGACCACAAGCTGTTCCGTATCCCCTGGCGTCATGCGACTCGCCACATACCAACACACGATGATGAAAACACCATATTTAAGGTTTGTGCTGGATGATAAAAATTGGCTTTAATTAGAAGAACCAGATAACTACAACATTCACAGACTTTTAGGGTCATTTATCAAACTGGTGTAAAGAACTGGCTTAGTTGCCCATAGCAACCAAACAGATGCCATCTTTCATTTGTGACTGCTCGTGAAAGGTGGAATCTGGTTGCTATGGGCAACTAAGCCAGTTCTACTCTACACCAGTTTGATAAATTACCCCATTTGTGTTGCAATATCATATTAATGGCTTTATTCTTGAAGCTCATTCTTCTCCTTCATGGAACCTACAGAATTTAGAGGAAATAATAGAGATCTTGCCATGTTTTGTGTGGTATGGACCTGTAATAATCCCTGTGACAAAGCCAATAGCTTCCACTTCTCCTATAGAAGTTTCTGAATGTGGAATTGCGGAGAGATGTGGATGGCTTTCACAGCTTTAAAGGGTTTCCACCCCCACGTTTTGACCTAATTAGCTGTCAGACACTAGTGATCTGCTAGTGCAGTGTTGGCGAACCTATGGCACGGGTGCCAGAGGCAGCACTCGAAGCCCTCTCTGTGGGCACCCGCACCCTGGAAAAAGTCTATGGCACACTAATATGACTTAGATTTTTCCTGCCCTTCATCAGCGCAGGCCTCGCTATAAACAGCACAGGCAGCGCATTGAGTGTAGCAGGCTATTATAGCTAAATGATAGAGTACATGGAAGATATACTATGTTTGACTGTAGTATTCAAGTTAAATTACCGTGTTGGCACTTTGCGATAAATAAGTGGGCTTTCGGTTGACGTTTGGGCACTCAGTTTCTAAAAGGTTCACCATCACTGTGCTAGTGTCTGCTGTACCTAACCATGCTATTGTAATCCCTTTCTCTGCAGCGGTTACCCTAAAAAACGATGACAGCCTCCATCGCGGCCGAATTCTCGCGCCTGCGCTGTGTGCGCCTGTATTCGGCGCAGTGACTGTCGGACCGCTCACTGCGCCGGCATCTCCACTGCGCTTGCGCCGATGACGTCAGAGTGCTCCCTGGAACAAATGGCGCCCGGCCTCAAGCAGTGGAGATGCGCAGTGAATACAGACGCACACGGCGCAGGCGTGAGAATTCGGCCGCGATGGAGGCTGTCAATCTAGAGATGGGCGGGCTGGAGGGACGAGCTGGGCGGCAGACATGGCGAGTAGACGGAGCCTCTAGGTGCTGAAAAGACGCCCCCATAGCACCTAGAGGCTCATTTCCATAGCAATAAGCTTTTTTAGGGTAACCGCTGGAGAGAAAGGGATTACAATAGCATGGTTAGGTACAGCAGACACTAGCAGATCGCTAGTGTCTGACAGCTAATTTGGTCAAAATGTGGTGGTAGAAACCCTTTAAATAGATTTTCTCCCTTTTTGCTCATCCTATAAAGGCCTGGGCCGTGGAAACTGGAAAATACCAAGAGGGTAAGGATGAGCCAGACCCTGCAAAATGGAAGGCAAATCTGCGCTGTGCTCTGAACAAAAGCAGAGAATTCAAACTTCTGTATGATGGCACCAAAGAAACTCCCATGCAACCGTTCAAGATCTACCAGCTATGTGATCTCCCAGGACAAAGTGAAGGTACGGGTCCAATGTGCCATTCGCATACATTTTGTATTCCTTTCATTCCTGCTATGTGCATTTCTGTAACTACTCTGACAATGTTGTTTCCGCAGAGCCCTTGGCGGATGACAATGGATGTGATGAAGAGGAAGAGGTAACGGCCCCTATGTAGTTTACATGACATTGATAAATACATGCATTTTATATTCAGCACATATATGGAAGGTCAAGCTGTGGAGAGGCATAGCGTGGTTAGGGCAGCATGGCAGTTGTCTTTAGACTGTAAACTGCTACCACTGTTGTCCCTAATATGGCAGGAGACAACCCTGGCAATAGTAACATTGTTTATAAGGCCGAAAGAAGACATTTGTCCATCCAGTTCGGCCTGTTATCCTGCAAGTTGATTCAGAGGAAGGCAAAAAAAAAACTGAGGTAGAAGCCAATTTTCCCCACTTTAGGGGAATAAAAAAATTCCTTCCCGACTCCAATCTGGCAATCAGAATAACTCCCTGGATCAACGACCCCTCTCTAGAAGCTATAGCCTGTAATATTACGCTCCAGAAATACGTCCAGGCCCCTCTTGAATTCCTTTATTGTACTCACCATCACCACCTCCTCAGGCAGAGAGTTCCATAGTCTCACTGCTCTTACCGTAAAGAATCCTCTTCTATGTTTGTGTACAAACCTTCTTTCCTCCAGACGCAAAGGATGTCCCCTCGTCACAGTCCTGGGGATAAATAGATGATGGGAGAGATCTCTGTACTGACCCCTGATATATTTATTCATATTAATTAGATCTCCTCTCAGTCGTCTATTTTCTAAAGTGAATAGCCCTCATTTTAATAATCTTTCAGGGTACTGTAGTTGCCCCATTCCAGTTATTACTTTAGTTGCCCTCATCTGAACCCTCTCCAGCTCTGCTATGTCTGCCTTGTTCACTGGAGCCCAGAACTGTACACAGTACTCCATGTGTTGTCTGACTAGCGATTTGTAAAGTGGTAGGACTATGTTCTTATCACGGGCATCTGTGCCCCTTCTGATGCAAGCCATTATCTTATTGGCCTTGGCAGCAGCTGCCTGACACTGGTTTCTACAGCTTAGTTTGCTGTTTATTAAAATTCCTAGGTCCTTTTCCATGTCATAGATGTATATCTGAACAGGATCCACAATCCACTGCATCATCCTCTAGGCACAGACAAGTGGTGCAGAGTGACTCGCCTCCATATTGTAAGAAAATAGAATAGGGACAGAACTGCTGTCCACGTGCACAGGGCTGTGGTATGGGGCAGTCCGCATAGAAGCTGGTCTTGCATTGCAGGAGAGCTCCACGTCTGGATCAGTTTCCTTGCATTAGTTTGATTACTGTGTGTTACTAGAATACATTTATTCTGCAGGCTGCTTGTTCCAGGGTTGGCTGCAATATGTTCACATTTTTGCAAATTGTCCTCATTGTCACCATGTATATAAAATATATAGTGAAAGCTGTATTGGTTACTGATGTGTACTATTTCTACATTTTCAGATTGACCGCATATTCCCAATGCTGGACATTGGTGGTAAGTCCAGGAGTAAATGGGAATTAATATATCGGTGTTAGTTCATGTAAGTGCATACTAGGAAAGACAATTTAAAGGGAATCGGTCAGCTACAAATTGCGCCATCAACCATACCATCACATTTCTAAAGATGAGATTCTTAAAGGCAAACTCGTCACACCCTTTTCATTTGATTGACGGCCTTAAAATCGCATTTGAAAGTATACCAAAGGCCATCAATCAAATGCAAAGGGGTGGATAGGGGACGTGGTGAGCTTGACTTCAAGTGAGAAAGCCGCCGTCCCCTTGACTTTAAGTACCTCTTTTACATACAGCCTTCAGAGCAATTAAAGTCCTTTTTCAGCAATCATGTGCATTTGACATCTGAGACAAAAACATCTATAGAAACATGATGACAAAATCCTGGTTTCTCACAAGCGAGTGTCACGCCCCGGAATCGCAGCGTGGGTATAACACAGCTCCCGTCCTGAACCTCCAGCACTGCCAGGACCGCACAGCATTATATTGATTTATGATGCTATGTAACCCTCACAGTTCTGGAATGTATTGGATAGCACTGACAGTATGTAGATCAGTATAATGCTATGCGACCTCATCAGTGCTAGAAGTTCAGGATGGGTGCTGTGCTGCGAGTCCGAAGTGTGACACTCGCTTGTGTGAACTCGGCCTAAGGTAATGCTTGCAGTTTATGGTGCATTTTGTAGCTGACAGGTTCCCTTTAAGGCTACTTTCACACTGGCGTTTCTGAATCCGCATGTGAGATCCGTTTTAGGGCTCTCACAAGCGGCCCAAAACGGATCAGTTTAGCCCGAATGCATTCTGAATGGATAAGGATCCGTTCAGAATGCATCAGTTTGCCTTTGTTCAGCCTCCATTCCGCTCTGGAGGAGGACACCAAAACACTGCTTGCAGCGTTTTGATGTCCGCCTGACGATGCAGAGCCAAACAAATCCGTCCTGACTTACAATGTAAGTCAATGGGGACGGATCCGTTTTCACTGACACAATATGGTGCAATTGAAAACTGATCCGCCTCCCATTGACTTTTGTAATGTAAGTCAAAACGGATCAGTTTGCATTATCATGAACGGTAATGCAAACGGATCCGTTCTAAACGGATACAAGCGTTTGCATTATAGGTGCGGATCTGTCTGTGCAGATACCAGACGGATCCGCACAGAACGCAGGTGTGAAAGTAGCCTTACCCTTATAAACTGAATTGCTTGAATACTAAGAATTATTTTTCCATATTTCAAACACAATATATAAGCTGGAGAGATGTATAAAGCTACAAACTCGTGCAGCCTCCAGTATAGGCTTGCTTACCTACTGTACAACAAGATATGATCAATGTCAGTGATTTTACAATGAATAATATTCCAACAAGTTCATCTTGTAGTTCATATAACACCTCTTCATTATGCTTCAATTTCATGTTTAAAGCAGATTACTCTTGTCATTTGTAATGCCAATAGCTCCTCCATTCTAAAATCTTTTTCTATATGTATAGATCCACTGCCGCCTTACATCTGGCCTAAATCTGAGCCCACTTTTAGTCCATGTGGAAACCTCTTACAGCATAACCTGACCTCAACAGAAGCTGCTGTAAAACCAACTGCCCCCGGAGGGTACCCTGGTGTGGAATTATCTCCCCAAGGCATGGTGCCACAACCAGTAGTTCTTCCCCCTCCAGAACTAGTTCTTGCAGAGAGTATGGAACCAGCCCAAGATCCTGCACTTCCTATACAAGGCGTGATGACAGCCCCCATTGAACAAGGCATACCTGAGTTGCTTATTAGTCCACAAATGCTGCCATGTAAGTAAAAACGGGCATCAACAGAACGGCTAACATCAGGGTCAGGCTGGCGTACCAGAGGATCCTCCATCGGGCCCAGATTCTGAAACCAGATGATATGGGAGATGGGCCCTGAGAATAACCACCTCAGGAGGGCCAAGGCAACCCCAGTCTTCAACTGACAAACATGGTTGTGCAACCATATTTTTAGTGATAAATTATGTAAATAATTGGAGGATTTTTATTAAAAGGGCTGAATGGCCCTGATGACCTGTTCCATTCAAATGAATAGGACAATGCTACAATATCCAGCACATCTGCTAAGATACAGTGTGTATGGCGTACTGTAAACCGTGGAGAGAGGACAGCGCTCACAGGAGCACCACTACCTGTTCAGACAGCTGTTTGGCGGGGGTGGCGAGAGTCAGGCCCTCACCGATCTATTGTTGATGGCCTATCTTGAGGATAGGTCATCAATATTAAAATACAGATGCTTGCCTTGTATGAGCATGCCTAGGGCTGTAGACAATCATCCTTTATAACCTTTGAGTGAGCTGAGCTGCACAATTTAGAGACTACACGCACAACTTTGGGGTTCTTATTATGAGCACACATTACGTAGGTGAGATGCAGTCTGACACAACAGAACGAAATCAGGGCAGAGAAATAGTGCATTGTTACTAAGGGCCACATGTTGTGCATACGTGGTTTAGAAACATGGCCATTAAGAGTCATGAAGCCATGGTGCCATACTCAACAACTAAAACTTTACAATTATAATATACACAGACTACTAATGTGGATAAAAATGGACGCGGTCTTTATTAACCTGGGGGGGGGGGGGGGGGGTGGTAACCATAAATATTAAAATTCCATAAATTATCAAACCATTAAAATTCCCACCAATATTAAGTCCATTAGTGCACTACTCATCAAGAGTCCACCCAGTAAGGCTGAGCAACTAACCCTCCCCACATCCCCCCCCCCCCCCCTTTATTAAAAGACTGCGACTAAAGCCATGGGAGGGCGGGCGGGACACATTCTATCTTCTCTCTTCAGCCGCTGACCGAGCCTCTAATGGTGAGTGACCTCTATAAATATTCCAGCTGCTCGCCAAAACTTGTCATTGACCAATCCATTGTCCAGTTAAAAAATAGCCCTTTGCCCAGAAACTGGACCGCAACCATTTCTGCCAATCGCTTTTAACTTCAGTTGCCGGCTAACATTCCAGATTTACCTGAGGAGAAATAAATGGCGGGGGGGAAAAAGGAGAGAAAGAGAAGGGGGGGGGGGCGAGGGGGAAATAGACATCTGGCCACCAAAAATACATAAAATATGTCTCAATGACACCATGAGGGGCTAATGCCAATTACTGGCACTGCCCCTTTCATAATGAATGTCGCTCTGCATTGCAGCCTCTTAGTACCTTTGCACTTCGTGAAGCTCCATTATTTATATACATTATTATAACTCTAAATTTACTTTCTTTTCGCAGTGACTGACTTGGAAATAAAGTTCCTATACAGAGGGAAGCAAGCAGGAGCGATGACTGTTAGTAACCCGCATGGCTGCCGCCTTTTTTACAGTAACCTTGAGCCAACACCAGAGCAGGTGGAACTGTTTGGTCCTACTACTCTGGAGCAAGTTCGGTTTCCTGGAACGGATGAAATTAGCAACGAGAAACAGAAGTTCTACACTAACCATCTTCTGGATGTTATGGACCGAGGGCTTATCCTTACCCTGCAAGGGCAGGATATCTATGCCATCCGTTTGTGCCAGTGCAAAGTGTTCTGGTCTGGACCATGTGCAAACAACCTAGGTGGACCCAACCCTATAGAAAGAGAGAAAAGAATCAAAGTTTTCAGCCTAGAGACCTTTTTAAATGGTGAGAGTTCAGTTTGGAAATTGTAAAATGTGTTAATGGAGAATGAAAAGGGTCAAATCAGCATCTTCTGTTGTAGAAAGGAAGAATCTCTGCCTCCCCCTCCCTCTCGAATTCTTGTGCTAAGTGCCAACAGATCAGTTGTCCTCCGTTAAGCATTGCTGCTTCATTCAGATCTGATGCTACATATCAACTATAGAAGACATTTATTATTGCTTTGTACTTTATTTTTCTAGTAGGCTTTGTGGGGACTCGCTTTGGTAGACAGGATTAGCGGATGCAGTATAGAGGCAACAACACGTTCTTTGGATCAAACAGTTCAGTGTTTTATTCATACTTTAGGCAAGCGACAAAACAAGCAGTCATAATCAAGCAAAAAGTCACCTTGCGTTGTTGGTGGTAATTCGCACCATGCGGCAATTCTGCCTCAGAGTCCTTGTTGATAGCAGCACCAACCTGTTTTCACGCCAAACAGGTACCAAGCCTTCATTTAAAATCCGTTCCAGTATTTAACCTCACCTGGCTGTAAATCAGCCTATCAATACCTGTTCTCCCAGACGAAACCTCTCACTGTGTCACATACCCCTCCCCCTTTGTTCAACCCTGAAGGGGTGAACACACACCAGACAGTGTACCTGGGACAGGGCATCCGTGTTTCCCTGTAACCGGCCTGCCCTGTGTTCCACTGAAAACGTAAAGTTTTGTAGGGAGAGAAACCATTGGGTGACCCGGGCATTTCTGTCCTTGGCCTGGCTCATCCATGTGTGAGGGTAGTGGTCAGTCACCAGGTGGAATTTTCTACCCAATAAACAATAGCGGGGAGATTCTAGTGCCCACATGATAGCCAGGCACTGTCTCTCCACTATACTATACCAGGTTTCGGCTGAGGAAGACAACGGGATGCTACTCCCCGTTGACTTCCTCAGACAGTACAGCACCGAGGCCTACTTCGGAGGCATCTGTCTGTACTATAAACTCCCTCCAAAACTGGGGACCCACACAGGGCTGATTTCAAAGCGGAGAAAGCCTCTAACCGCCCGATTATCCCAGTGAACCATCATTGACTTGTGTCCCTTCAAGAGACCTGTCAAGGACGCGGCTAGAGTAGCAAAGTGGGGAACAAACCTCATGTAATAGTCCACCATTACCAGGAATTACTTTATTTGCCTAGTGGTGACAGGTCAGGGCCAATTCCGTATTGCCTCTATTTAGTTCACTTGGGGTTTGAAGACTCTGCGCCCAATGACATTCCCCAGGTACCTAGTCTCTTCTAACCCTATCGCACAGTTTTTTGGGTTAGTGGTTAGGCCAGCTTTCCGAAGGGAGTCCACTACAGCCTGCACTTTGGGTAGGTGACTTTCCCAGTCGGTACTGTGGATGAAAATATCGTCCAGGTAAGCCGAAGCATACCGACGATGTGGACAAAGCACAATGTCCATTAGTTGCTGAAAAGTGGCCGGGGCACCATGCAGACCAAACTGTAAGACCTTATATTGATACAGCCCCTCAGGCGTGATGAAGACAGTTTTCTCTTTGGCAGCCTCCATTAAGAGCACCTGCCAGTACCCTTTCGTGAGGTCCAAAACAGAAAAATACCGGGCTTGTCCTAACCTTTTGATGAGCTCATCCACCCGGGGCATGGGATACGCATCGAATTTGGAAACCTCGTTAAGTTTTCGAAAGTTGTTACAAAACCGTCCGGCTTGGATATAAATACTATAGGACTGGCCCACTCACTTTTTGACTCCTCAATGACGTCTAGCTGCAACATTAGCTGCACCTCCTCCGAGCCTCGGGTACCTGGTATGGTTTTAATCAGACTTTTGCCTGAGGCTCAGTGACAGTGTCATGCTGGATTATGGAAGTGAGTCCAGGGAGGTCCGAGAAAACTACTGTGTTCCGACTAACGAACTCCCTGGCATCCTGAGTCTGTTTAGAGGAGAGGCTGTCAGCAATTCTTACTGTGGCAGCCGCCTCTCTTGCATCAGACAGAGGGGCCGGAACCTCTTCTCCTAGAAAACCTGTCCGCGGGCTGTCTTCTGTACAGGTTTTCCTATCTTTCCACGGTTTGAGTATATTCACATGGTAAATCTGCTCTGGCTTTCGCCGCCCCGGCTGGTGTATTTTGTAGTTTACATCTCCAATTTTCTCGAGTACCTCATAGGGCCCCTGCCACCTAGCCAGGAACTTGCTGTCCACGGTCGGCACCAGAACCAAAACCTGATCACCCGGGTTAAAGATCCGGACCCGAGCCTGCCGATTATAGACCCGACTCTGGGCTCGACACTGTCTCTATCCAATCTTGCATCTGGGTAACATACTCAATGACACTTTTATGTGGAGTGGGTTGTTGTTCCCACGCCTCTTTGGCCACTTCCAAGAGACCGTGAGGGTGTCTGCTATATAGCAGTTTGAAGGGTAAGAACCCAGTAGAGGCCTGGGGTACCTCTCGCACTGCGAACATCAGATAGGGCAGAAGGAGGGTCCCAGTCCTTCCCATCTTTAGACACTACCTTTTTCAATGTATTTTTTAATGTTTAGTTAAACCGTTCTACCAGACCGTCAATTTGCGGATGGTAAACAGACGTCCATAGTTATGTGCAGCAACTTACAGAGTTCCCTCATCACATTGAACATAAAAGGGGTCCCTTGGTCGGTCAGAACCTCTTTAGGTAGTCCTACTTGGGAAAACATCTCCATTAACTCCTTAGCTATGTTGCAGTGGCACCGCCTCCGGGTACCAAGTGGCGTAGTCTAGAAATGACTAAGATGTGTTGATGCCCTCTGGCGGACTTCGGTACTGGGCCTATGAGGTCCATAGCTATTCGGTCAAACGGTACTTCGATAATCGGGAGAGGTACTAGGGGACTACAAAAATGTGGCTGGGGGCTAGTTATCTGGCAGGTTGGGCAAGACTTACAAAACTCTTCCACTTCTTTGAATATTCTGGGCCAGGAAAACCGCTGTAGAATACGATCCTGAGTTTTCTGTAGCCCCAGGTGACCCCCGGGAATGTGTTGGTGGGCTAGATCTAACACAAGCTTGTGATTAGCCTTGGGGACCACCAACTGTTCAATAGGCTCACCCCGTAGTTGGTTTACCCTATACAACATATCTTGATGAACCACAATGGAGAATGGAGAAATGCTGACTGTGCCCCCAGGTTGTTGTGGTTCACCATCTACTATTAACACATTTTCCCAGGCACGGGATAGGGTTGAGTCCCGACGTTGGAAGGTACCAAAATTATCCCTGGAGACATTGAAGTCTGCCAATTCAGGATCCAGCGGCAAGTCCTTAACGTCTCCCATCATCACACTTAGCGGGGTTGTCTTCCCCTCTTCCACCGAAGTGGCGGTCACCCCCTACCGCTGGCCCTTCGGTCTCTGGTTCCCAGGGTTCTGGTCTCCCACATGACGCGGGCCACTCTGCTAGGGTTACCCCTGTCTCATGGGTATCGGTCACTCTCATCTCTCATAGCGGGCCACAGTGCCGAGAAGTCTCTCCCTTTTATGAGTTCATAATGTAGATTTGTGGCGACAGCCACCTCGTGGGTCCATCTACCGGCCACCGTGGTTAGACACCAGTGCGGTGGGGTAGTCCTTTTAAGTCTCAGTGGATGCACATCACCCCGACTTTCCGGCCAGTATACTCAGTGGACCGCACCAAGGTAGCCCTTACTAGGGTCACCAGACTCCGAGTCCAGCAGATCCTCTGCCGGAGTGTCTCCCACTTCCACCTGGCACAAGTGATTTAGAGACTCTGGGGTACCTGTTGCACACAGCCTCCTGGCATTTAGTGACTGACGGTAGCCATAGTTAGTGTCCATGGGCTCAACCCGATGGGGACAGTCAGCCCTTACATGGCCAGGCTCCTGACACCGCCAGAAGACTATCGGAGCCAAGTCCGCCATGGGTACATCCTGGGCGGGTTTTATCGGCTCAAATCTCTGGGCCTGGGGTGGAGATTTCCGGGGTTTGCCGATTACCCTCCCGACAGAACCCTCCTTTAGATTCCTGGTAGCTTTATAGCGTTCCACCAGGTCCACCATTTAAAGGGCATTGCCAGGAGATACCTGACCGATCCAGTGCTGGAGAGGGTATGGCAAAGCCCTCCAGAACCGATCTGCTAATAGTCTATCCAGCATAGCTGGGGGACTCGGCACATCAGGCTGTAGCCACTTTTGCAGGTGGTGTATCCGCTGGGCCCGGACCAACACATTCACCCCCAGTCTTGCCAAAATCTCACCCTTTACTTTTTGGTAGTCGGCCGCTTGATCGTCCGGCAAGTCGAAATACACCTGGGAATCGGATGCAAGGAATGGAGCGATGACCTCAGCCCACTGGTCGTGAGGTAGCTTTTCCCTGATGGCTGTTTTCTTATACATCGCCAGGTAGGTTTCAATGTCGTCTGTGGAGGTTCTTGGGAATCGCGGCACGGACTGCTTTCCGGGCATCGTGGACGCTCAGGGTTGCTCCTGCTGTCTGCAAAGCTATCACGTTTTGTAGCAGCAACTGGTTAGTCTCCTGCTGCTGCTTATTAGCCTCGCGTTGCTGCAGGTTGGTCTCTCGCTGCTGCAGATTGGCCTCCATGAGGGCCTTCACAACAGCTTCTATTTTGTCGTGGGGCACTGGTTGTAATACAGCTGGTTTAATGTCAAACATACAACCGTGCCTGAAAAAATGCAGAAACTAAAAATATCGACGTTCATGCCAGCCTCACTGCTCTTGTCCGCATCCTCCACCAATTGTGGGGACTCGCTCTGGTAGACAAGGTTAGCGGACGCAGTATAGAGGCAACAACAAGTTCTTTGGATCAAACAGTTCAGTGTTTTAGTCACACTTTAGGCAAGTGACCAAAACAAGCAGTCATATTCAAACAAAGTCACCTTGTGGTTTTGGTGGTAATTCAAACCATGCAGCAATTCTGCCTCAGTCTTTGATCATAGCATCACAAACCTGTTTTCATGCCAAACAGATAGCAAGCCTTCATCCAGACACAAGGCTCCCAGATCCCAACACGGAGACATGGCTTCTGAGCCCAGCTGCCCATTTAAGGACAGCCAGGTGCTGGCAAAACCTGGACCGGCATTTAAAATCCGTTCCAGTATTTGATCTTACCTAGCTGTGAATCGGCTCAGCAGCACATGCTGGGAGGAAAATACCTGTTTTCGTAGACAAACCTCTTACTGCGTCAGCTTTTATTAAAAAATGTCTGCAGTCTACATGTATTGCAGGCTGCTCTGTCCCCTTCACAAAACCTCAGTCTGTAACCCTTATCTCTTCACTCCTGAGAGCTCATAGGCTCTCCTTTAAAGTGACACTTTCATCAAAAAGGGGTCTTTTTTAATTTTTATAGAAATTCTTTGAATTTATTTTTTCTTTTTTTTCTTTTGGCACTACTATGCCATTAAAAATTAACCCCCTAAAGAGCCGTGCCAATTTTTAATTTAGCTTTTTTGTTTTTACCTTTTCTACCTTCCAAAAGCCTTATTTAAAAAGAAAAATTTGCTCAGTCATATAGGGCCTATATGACTTGCAGGACAAGTTGTATTTTTAATGGCACCCAAGATTTTTGGGGAGTTTTGGTATTACAGTATGCACTGTGCGCTAAAAATGATATGACTTTATTCTGAATAAAGCATTGCTGAATTTACATACTTTTTATTCTGTTTTCTTACTTAAAAAAAAAAAAACTTTAAAAAATAAAAAAAAAATCTTTGCATCACTATTTTCTGGCAGCCATAACTTTTTAATTCTCTACAGAACTGTCAGGGCTTGTTTTTTTTGCAGTTAGCTGTAGTTTTTATTGTTAGCATTTTGGTACTTTTTTTATTGCTTTTTGTTCAGTGTTGGGGATGAGGTGACCTAAAATGGCAAATTGTGTATTTAAATTTTTTTGTTATGCTGTTCACCACGCAGGAAAATTTTTTTGATATTTTAAAGGGGTTGTTAGGGTCCAGAGCTGAACACGGAAATAAGCTCCCATTTACCATGTATGGGTGGAGCATCGGAGCTTTTTCTTTACTTCGGGCTTTTTCTTCATTACAGGTGATGTAGCGGGCATCACATGGGTATCCTAAGCCTGTAAAACAGCCTAGGGCATCACTAACCCTTTGGCTACTGGAGTTATTTTTTTTGTTTTTGCGTTTTAATTTTTCTTCCCTATTTTCCGTGAGCCATAACTTGTTTATATTTACAGTCACATAGCTGTATGAGGGCTTATTTTTTGCGGGACAGGTTGTACTGTCTAATGATGCCATTAATTATGACATGTAGTGGGAAGCAGGAAAAAAATTCCAAATGGAATTGGAAAAAAACGCAATCCCTCCATCGTTTTACGGGTTTTGTTCCCATGGCGTTTTGTTTATGGCAAAACTGACCAATGCCCTTCATGCTCTGGGTCAGTACGATTACGATACCCCATATGTATAGTTATTTATGTCTAAATAGTGTAAATTTATTTAAACGTTGAGAATTTTTTTTTTTAAATCGCCATATTTTGATCCTTATAACTTTTTTTTATACTTATGTCTACTGAGCTGTTTAGGGGCTCATTTTTTGCGGGACAATCCATAGTTTTTATTCATACCATTTTGGAGTGTGCATGACTTTTTGATCACATCTTATTTCATTTTTAGAAGCAATGAAAAAATAGCAAATCGGCCATTTTTACCCTTTTTTCCATTACGCCATTCACCTTATTGGATTTTTTTATTTTGATAGTATGGACGTCTTTCGGTCGCGGTGATGCCCAGGATGTTTTTATTTATTGTTTAGTTGTTATTTTTATATACGGAAAGAGGGTGATTGAAACTTTATTTTTTTATAGAAACTTTTTTAATTTTTATTTATCATTTTAAGGCTCATAAATGACCTTTTATAAATGTTTTTTTATTTTTCATTTTGACCTATCAGGGATTTGAAAATTTTCAATTTCTTTGCATTTTGCTCATTTCTTATGTTGGCCTGCCATCTGGTGGCCAAAATAAGAATTCTCTTCGTAGACTCGGAGCATTCAGCGCATGTACTGAAGTCCCAATTGGCCTTATGGGGCTTCAGTCGGGTTTTATGCGCATTTAGGTGCCGTGATCTCGCTTGATTTAATTACGATGATCTGCATTATTGCCGGTTGTGGTAATTAGCCTCAGGGCTCTGCTGTTTGAAACGGCAAAGACTTGCCGGCCATGATGCCCGCTGCATGCGCGAGCGGGCGTCATGCTTGCACAGCGCTACCGGTGCTGGTAGCAAAAGGGCTAAAGACCGCCCATTTAGTGCCGGTGACGTCACTGGGATCACTGCTAGGCAGAAGCCTCGCCTAGCATAGTGAGAAAAAGCCGGGTACATCACTGTCGGTAAATAAACAGCCCTTATCCTGCGCTATGGAGCGCAGGCAAGGGGGAACATCTGTGCTAGAAATTCTCCTATGCTCCACTCGTATATGGGAAATGAGTGAAGGGGAGCTCATGTCTGGGTTCAGCTCTGAAACTGGACAACCCCTTTAATAATTCTGACATTTTCAGACACAGCAATATCGATTATGTTTATTTGTATATGTAAAAATATTAAAGTTTTTTTTTTTTTTTTTAAGACTTTTTAAAAATTTTAACATTTTTAGCCCCATTAGAGGATTTGTGAGATGTTACCTGATTGGCAATCGTCATGATAAAATTAGGTGTGGAACTGGGATATGTGCCAACACTATTCTGTTGATAAACAGAAGAGCACTGATTACTGTAATGTGCCATGCTTTCGGTCTATACTGGAGAGGGTCTCTCACCATAGTAAAGGTCACTTGTTGTGGTATAAGTCCAAACAAAACGGAAGTTAAAGATCCAGGACAAGTAGTAGAATCGTGGAGTGACTATAAAAATAGTATCCAAAAAAATAATCTACTAATTTTTATTTTATAAAAAAGTGCATAGAATATTCACATATTGATTAATACGCAATTTAAAAAGTTTTAATGGAAGTGTTCATTCAAGCTGAATTCTTAGCAAATTGGGAGGGATGTTCAACCTGTGGCCATCCAGTTGTAAAACTACAACTCAATCATGTTTGGCTGTAGGCTTTCCGGGCATGCTGGGGGTTGTAGTTTTGCAACAGCTGGAGGGCCGCACGTTGGTCATCCCTGCATAAGACTGTTACGTCTATCGCTTTCTTTATATACAGTAAATTGAGAACAGCAATGTCTGTGTGACTACAGATTCAGCAAACCTCCTGAGAAGCATCCACTCTACTTCACCTGATTCCACTTTTCATGACTCTCCAGTGTTTTTATCTGACTGCACCCGCTCCACTGTTTGAAATTAAAGGGGTTTTCCCACGGATATAAAACTATTATTCATGCAGTCAAGTCTGGAGGAATTTTTCCTTTTTTGTGGGTGGACAGCAGTTTGTCGCATGAGAGAATCAAGCATTGATTTGTCCATATTGTTTCCTTTGCTGGCTGGATTCATTTTTCCATCACATTATATACTGCCCATTTCCATGGTTACAGACCACCCTGCAATCCATCAGTGGTGGTCGTGCTTGCTCACTATAGAAAAAAGCATCAGCCTCTCTGGGGGCCAGGACTGCGAGAGTACACATAGGCTAGTGTTTTTTCCTATTTTGTGTAGGCACAACAGCCACTGATGGATTGCAAGGTGGCCTGTAACCATGGAAACGAGCAGTGTATAATGTGATGGAAAAATGAATCCAGCCAGCAAAGGAAGCAATCTGGATAATACATTAGTAAGTGCCTTGTATTAACTTTCTCTACATGATAAATGCCACTTACTGAAGTGAGAGAACAACCCCTTTTAAAGCTCAATCCTAATCTTACTAATAAGAATGTGGCTTAGGCTCCTTTCACATCACCGTTTCTCCTTTTCATTCTCCTGCTCCTCAATGGAGCCTGAGAACGGAAAGGAGAAACTGTGACGTGAAAGGAGCCTTAAATAAGTGTTTATGACTTCTTAGTGGTTTAGATATAAAGTTTATTAGATGACTGTACAAAGTGAAAGTACCGGTCACACAGTTAACCCTTTGTGACAGAATGGCTCAATCCTCAATAAAGGCCAATTGAAAATATGATTTTGTAGCCAGAAACGAGTAAAATGCAATCATAAACAGAAATTGCCTTTAAGTCACAGTTATTTATGTGCTCCTCTCTCCCACAAACCACCAGTGATTGACTGACGGTTTCTCCTTAGGAGAAGCTGCCATCATCGGCAGGTAGGCAGTGAGAGCGGAGCCTAATGAATAACCATGACTCTTCTCAGGCAGCCCTTGACTCTTCACCACGGGTTGCAATGATAAGTTTATAAGTGACAGCCTGCAGGAATCAACATATCTGTCACCACTTTATGCCTCCCTCAGTGAGGGCAGCAGAAAGTTGAAGACTGGTCCTCTTTAAAGTTCATTTCAGTAGAACTGCAGAAGGGCGGGTTGTTGTGGTTAAGTGTAACCGGCCTTAAATGCACTAAAATGTCATTTATATATTAGAACATTTCTGTGCTAACACTCCATTCGTTAGCTCTGAAATGTAAAAGTTACGTTCCAGTAGTAAAGCTAGAAGAATGTATGTAGATAATTCTGTGTGTTTGAGGTTTTTTCTTTTTCTTTTGGTCCACAGAGCTCATTGCGTGCCAGAAAGGACAGACCAATGCACTGCCTCCATATGAGATATTTTTCTGCTTTGGGGAGGAATGGCCAGATCGAAAACCTAAGGAGAAAAAGCTCATCACTGTGCAGGTACTTAACGTGGAAGAAAGCATGGGCAAGCACCTCAAAATCTGTGTTTCATCAGATGATTAGAATTACATTCAGAATTAAGGGTGATGTCTCATATGCTATATCTATAGTGCATATAGTTTACGTATGCTGTCTTTGCTGTGGTATCTGGTTTTCTTACTGCTTAAATGGGACCAAAGCTAAAAACAACGTAAAGGGGTTGTCTGCTTGTCCTATATTGATGACTTATTTGATCTGCTGGGGCCTGTCTGCCGACACTCCCACTGATCAGCTGAGGATAGGTCATTGATACATAAGTGGGCAACCCTTTTAAGATTTGTCACCTGGAATGTTTGGGGACTTAGCTGGTCACTAACTTTTCACACAACTTTGCATAAATGACCATAAACGTTGTAATGTGTCTTATCAATGAGAAATGTGTAGTTCTCATGGTATGAGCTGCTAACCTTCCCGCCATTGCTTTTCACTTTGAAAAATGCTTAAAGGGGTTGTGTTACTTAGGCAAATGCCCTTTATAATGTAGATGAAGTTAATACAAGGTACTTACTAATGTATTGCCTCCTTTGCTGGCTGGATTCGTTTTTCCATCACATTATACATGGTTATGATCACCATGCAATTCAGCAGTGGTGGCTGTGCTTGCATACCATAGAAAAAAGTGCTGGCCTATATGCACTCCCATGGTCCCGGCCGTCAGAGAGGCCTGTGCTTTTTCCTCCTGGATTACCGGGTGGTCATAACCATGGAAATGAGCAGTGTATAATGTGATGGAAAAATAAATCAAAGGAAGCAATATAGACAATCTCCATACATTAGTAAGTGCCTTGTATTAACTTTCTCTACATGATAAATGCCATTTGCTGAAGTGAGACAACCCCTTTTCGGCTATGGCAAAGCTTGCATTTTTGCTGTAAGCGAACTCTGCTGTGACCCCTGATATGCAAGTCAGCAAAAATCCAGCAAATGTGTGAGCCACACATCGATTGCATGCATTTCTATAGGATCACACCTACCCTGCGATGCCGCCGTGTAGCTGTACTCTTAATTCCGTCCAAGACGGGAGCAGCTCCACAGGAGGATCATATTTAATAAATCTATGCAGAGGGGAAGGGGGAGGAGTGTGCAGGACCTGTGTGATGATTTCTGAAGCTACATGGCTGAGAAGGTTAGAAAGTATACTCCTTTACTTTGTGTGCAGTGGATGGCAGCTAGTCTTCACCCAACTGATCTGGGAGAACTGCAAACTAGACCTTTAGCATCACAGGGGGAAAACTGCTAAAAATGCCAGATACAAGTGATGATATGGTCAGAAATTGTGTAATTCTTCATGTACACACACTGTACTACTGATTAATGCAAAGTTTGGTAAAAAGGTAATGTACACATTAGTGATAAAATCTAGTCTTCGGTTATTTAACATCTCACATGTTTGATGTTATGTGTATAAAGACAGACAGACAGACATGGAGGGAGGGATGCTGGGCTGGTTACATAGTCCCTGGATGGGGTGGGCATATCGTTCAACTTTCACCTCCAACACCAGAGAAATATGGAAAATTGTACCTGACAAGGCTGGTCACTATTTGTGCATGGACTTGTTCAAGGGGATCCTTTTAGCGTTTTATTATAGGAATTATGGGGGTCATTTATCAAACTGGTATAAAGATTAGATTCCATCTTTCATTTTCCTAAGGAGCTGTCCAAAAGAAAAAATTAAATCTGGTTGCTATGGGCAACTAAGCCAGTTCTTCTTTACACCAGTTTGATAAATTACTCTGTGTGCCTTGTCCTATTCAGTGTGGTCCTGGCTATGCCCACTGTGTGGTTGGTGGATTTCAGTGTTACCAGGGGATACAATAAAAAAATAATGTATGTCTACTGTTATGAATGTAGCCATACCCTTAGCTTTTTTAATATGAGAGCCACGGTGGTGATCAGCTGATTTTCAGCAGATGCTGCAGAGTTAATGTAGTATTACAGAGTGGCCATTAAGATGGACAACCCAAGTCCACAAGTGGTAATTTTACTGCATTTAAGCATCTCTCTGCTCTGGCTTGAGGAGGTACCCCCCTCCCCCTCTGTGTTAACTGTATGACCTAATAGGGGGTGGTGGGTAATCCCCTTTTAATTTAATATAAATTAGCAACTGTCTTTTTATGGTAATAACTTTTTTTTTTTTTTTTTTTTCCCCCTTCCCTTCAGGTTATTCCTGTAGCTGCCCGTTTACTATCTGAAATCTTCACAGGAGAATCCTCCTGGTCAGCAGATAGTATAAAGCTCCAGATCTCACACCCAGACCTTAAGGATAAGATGGTGGAGCAATTTAAGGAACTTCACCAGCTGTGGCAAAGCCAGCAGGCCCAAGCTATGGGCCCAGATGGAGGAGGAGCGCATGCCGGAGTAAATGTAGGCCCTGGACCCTGGCCTATGCATACATGAAACATGCAGTAACACCCTGGGCCCTGGCCTATGCATACATGAAACATGCGGTAACAAGACATGTGTTGGTGAATGTGGTTTGTGAACCTGTATTTGGCTCAGCTACGGAGAATACTGTTACTGAGCCAGAGCATTCCAGTGAAATACTCTTCATCTACCATAGAAGAAAAAAGAGCTGAGAGGTTTATGTGCTCAAGTCATGTAGTTGCCTGGGATGGTAAAAGAGAATGATCTAAACTTGCTTCCATTGCAGAACATCTCAGGAATAGTGTCTCCTAATTCTATGAGGGAAAGATTGTTCGTGAATTTCTCTAGCGCAACCAACCAGTGCTCGCGGTTTGTTATCCATCCTCCATGATGTTTATGAAGAAATGGAAGCAGTGATCTACTTCACCCTGATGGCAAAATATTGTAATTTAGTACTATGCATATTAGTGGTCATACTTCGTGCTCCATTCTAAAATCAGTGGAAAATAGAAGAGGAACAGAATATATTTGGATATAATTTCCAGTTCTGCTTCTTGCCTGCTGCCTTCTGCGGAGAACGTTCTACACAGCTAAAGGACATTTATCAAGTTACTGCAGAGAAACTAGGAGTTTTCTATTTTTTTTAACAGTAAGAATCCACACTTAAGGTACAATAATAAGCAATTTAGAATAAAGATGATCCATCATGTGGATGCAAGCAAAATGAAGGGGTTGCCAGGAGAAAACGTAGACACTCTTATCCATGAGCTTTTCTGGTGTTGCAGTTCAACCCCATTCACTTGCGTGTTGGTTACCGATCACAGCTCAGGGGAAATTGTGCTCGCTTGAATTCCACAACCCCATCTCACACTGGGGGAACAAGACCACCACTGATCTAAAATGAATTGCCTATCCTAAGGATAGGCCATCAGTCCCATATTACTGCTTTAATGATTTTATCATGCATTGTTTTAAGAGAATATGCTCAATTGCAAAAATCTGCACAGAACTCCCAATTTTTTTATTTTTATAATCAGTTACTGCACCTGATTTTAACATTTACACTTTGGACCTGCATTTTATATTTCTTTTAAATAAGATTCTCCTGATGCTAGAGCTACACATAGAGTGCCAATATGCATCTATGGATGAGTACTTGGTGGAGACCATTGTTAAAACGGCTTTGTGCAGTCAAGCTCTTGACTGTGTCTTCTGTACACTTTATATGCAAAAATAAAATAAAATGTGCAAAGATGTAACCATTCACTTGGGATTCATTTTGATCACTTGTTCTGCTAAGGCTTAGCCTGCTACCCTGTTGGTATCCTACGTATTGCATTCATAATAATAAGCCTGCTTTGGTCATCCCAACTTAGCATGAAGTCCTTACTTACAGCCACTCCCTCTTTTATACTCTCTATTAAAGGGGTTGTCCGCTTTTTACTATTGATCTATCCTCAGCACAGGTCATTGATATCAGGTAGGTGGAGGTTCGACACCCGACACCCATGCTGATCAGCTGTTTGACAAGAAGGTACTGCCTTCTCTATTCTAGCAGGCGGCAACGGGGATGAGTCTCCCTAGCATCATGGGTGAAATGAGGAGTGCTCATCCCTATCACAGCATGCAATTGGCTACTTCACCCATCGCTGGATGTTTTGATCTGAGCAATAGGGAGATTAGGGGTGTCGGGGAGTGGGGTAAGTATAATCTATATGAGGGGCTGGGTATTGGGGGGCATGTTTTATGGTTTGGATAACCCCTTTATATTTAAAACCCTGGGAGGTTTAATATGTTTTAAAGGTTGCCTCATTTCTAGAAGAAACTGGACAACCCTGAGGATGAGTGCAATAAAGAAACAACCTCTGTTTACATGTTGGGTCCCACATGGCCACTTCAGGTAGTGGTTTAGTAGTAGTCGTCTTCGGTTTAATTGCCTGCAGAAGTGACGTCACATCGACAACACAGTATGTCACCACTGCAGCTGGCTAAACAGATCCCAGCTGGAGGAACTGGAGTGGCATCGCAGGATTTGACAGGTACGTACCTATCATTTCTTTATTGCAGGCTCAATCTCATCCTGAAACTGGACAATCCCTTTTTCCTTCCCATCCAGGAGAGGATAGCTGCTGATCATTATATATTATATCGTAAATGTTATATCTGCTTAGAGTGGTATATAATTTAAAGACAACAGATCTTTCTCATTAAGGCCTATATTGCTGCCTAAATACGTTATTTGAGTGCATCCTTCTTAAGGGGTAACTGGATTTTAGATATTTCAATGAAAGGTGGAAATAGGGTTCATGATAACTAGTCCACCTAAGTTTATGTAATTGATTGCAATGGATTGAGGAGTCCTTGTGAATAGTTCTAATGAAAAGTAATAAGAAGAGTACCATTTTTAAAGAGTAACTACACTTGTTTCAATTTTTGATATGTCATAGGGACATAGCAGTAGTGTTGAGCGGCGGGGGTCATGAGACCCTCACCGATCACTAGAACGAGGGGTTCTAGTGCAACTTCTCGCTGCTGAGACCAGTCTGTTTTAAGTCTATGAGCTCGTCCACAGTCTTGCACTCGGCTGAGTGCTTCTGACCCCTCGCTCTAGTGATCGGTAGGGGTCTCAGAGCTGTAACCCCTGCTGATCAACACTTCTGATATGTCCCTATGACATATCAAAAATTGTAATTACAATAATTGTAAGAGGCTTTTTCTGTGTCTGGTCCCAATAAAATAAGAGTTTTATTTTATTACATGCTAACTGAATTAAGGGGAGAATTTGTTTAGCATTATCCTTACCCATATATATACCCTCCCTGCTTAAAGCAGACTTTCTCTGCACGGATGAGTGAAGAAGAGAACTAGCATACATTCTTCCCATCTGGACATTTATGGAAATCCCCTAGGGAAGTCTTGGTCTTCTTCTGGGTCGTTCGGATGGTGTAAAGAAGCTTCCTCCAGTGATTTTTATTTTATTTATTTTTTTGCTGCAAGTTTGTGGTATTTAATGTAAATCAGTCATACAGTGTTGTATGTATTATTTACAGGTAGCTTTCTTTAAGCTGTAGTTTGGCCCACATGTTCCATCCTGTTGACGTCAATAGAGGGGAAAAAATGACTACTGTAAAAATGCAATACAAGCAGTTCTAGCTTAGGAACAAGAGTTGCATGTGAAGGCAAACTTACTGTATGAACACGTAAAAGTAGTTGCAGTTCCAGGTGTACTGGTTGTGGAGTGTACCCATAACATGACCCTTAATTCAGGAGCGGATTGGCAATTCACTTCTCCAGGAAAATTCCTGGTTGGGTGGCTGCCTGCCTGCCTCACTTTTC
The DNA here is from genome assembly GCF_014858855.1 of Bufo gargarizans. Classification (NCBI taxonomy): domain Eukaryota; kingdom Metazoa; phylum Chordata; class Amphibia; order Anura; family Bufonidae; genus Bufo; species Bufo gargarizans. Next base: position 610,861,553 of record NC_058080.1, on the reverse strand, counting down.
ATGCACTGGTTTAAGTGACCTGGAGCCAATACACATTGCAGGGAAATAATGATGTTACAGTTTGTAATACAAGTTGCGAGTACTTTGTCCTGCTGTGTGTCATTATCTTAATAAACAAGAGTGTAGCAGGGACGGCAGCTTGCTATGTGTATTACTGATTATAACGCAGGCTGCCACTTTCATTATCTTACAAGTGTATGCCCGCTGCCATAACGCAGCTTCTCCTGTCACCACCAGATAATGTGATCAAGGATGGTAGGGCTTTCAAAGCCATGAAGGGCAGTGTCAAGAAATTGGCTCGTGACTGAGGAAGATGGGCACTGAGCAATAGGAGTTGTCACCAGTGAGCAGTGTAATGGAGGTCACACATGAAGTTGCAGATAAAGTTATATATTCCAAGTTCCCATATTGAAGCAAATCCAGGAGGAGAGAATGCCTCAGCTTGTTCTCACATCTCCCCACAACTGCCTACTACCCCTAGGCTCAGAAATATCCAGAAACCCATCCACCCCTTCATGCCTCTCTCTTCCAGCCTACACTAGCTTGCGCTTTCTGTCCCAGGATTATTTTATCCAAGGTGACCACATGGGGTTCTACCACAGTGAGAAGGTTCCAGAGTCCATGAAGCCTTCAGCTGGTCATCCATTCACCTGTTCTGGAACTATGTGATTTATTATTCTTTTAGCGTCGGTCCAGTTGATTTGCATCACCACATACTCAGTCTCTTATGGTCTGTACTCCATTAGATGTCCAGCTGCCCATCCCTTCCTAACTGAAGCCACGTACAACACCAAGGGTCCCCTAAAGGTGACAACAAGCCCCCTGGGACGCCTGCTGTGTTTGGTCTTCCACCTCCTCAAAGCCACCTTCCTCCTCTGACTCCTCTCTCTGCGTTATTATAAAGGTGTGTTAAGTAGTACTATTCCTATCAGGGGACGTGTATGGAATAGATTTTAGGAACTGGGAGATGGAAAAAGATGCTTGGTTGGTCCTTCTCCTTCCAATTTGGGGCACTGCGCGTGCAATATACTGTGCCACCAGATAGGAGTGGTGTGTAAAGTAGTACTATTCCTATCTGGTGGCACAGTATATTGCACGCGCAGTGCCCCAAATTGGAAGGAGAAGGAACAACCAAGCATCTTTTTCCATCTCCCAGTTCCTAAAATCTATTCCATACACGTCCCCTGATAGGGGACGTAACAGGGATTAAACTGATAGGAATAGTACTACTTAACACACCTTTATAATAACGCAGAGAGAGGAGTCTGAAGAAGAGGAGTCAGAGGAGGAAGGTGGCTTTGAGGAGGTGGAAGACCAAACACAGCAGGCGTCCCAGGGGGCTTGTTGTCACCTTTCGGGGACCCTTGGTGTTGTACGTGGCTGGGTGGAGGAAGAGAACTTCAATGACATTAGTGAGGACAAGGAACGGGACATGGCTAGCTTGGTATCCATCCTTGTGTAAATGGGGAGTTTGCGGTTGTGCAAATTGACTGTTTGCGGTTGTTTTTGGTGCGTTAAACAGGAAGTTTGGTCTGTCACTGTGAAGCGGGCGTAACCGTTACACTACCTGATCGATACAACATCATACCTGATGTTTTAAAGCACGTTATTCCAAACAATTTAGGTATGTTAGGTGATTTATGCCCTTTATGGATTAAAACCCGATTCTGCGTCAACTACGTAATTTTCCATGGGAGTTTTGCCATGGATCCCCCTCCGGCATGCCACAGTCCAGGTGTTAGTCCCCTTGAAACAACTTTTCCATCACTATTGTGGCCAGAAAAAGTCCCTGTGGGTTTTAAAATTCGCCTGCACATTAAGGTCAATGGCGGTTCGTCGTTCGCGAACGGAAAATTTTATTTTCGCGACATCTCTAGTGACAGACTCCCTTTAAAGGAAGGGGAGGGGTATTACCCTGTAATTGTAGTGCCGCGTCAATGAAAAATGTGGATTTCCTTAGTGGTAGCCTATAATCAGGCGTAAGATCGTTTTTGTGAATGGTCAATGTGCAAATATATGGGTGGCAGATTGAATGGTCATTCAGCGATCATCTCCACCATATATTGCTATCCATTAATCAAATCCCCCAATAGATAAATCAGTCATAAAGTGTCACTCTGTAATCTCTAAAGTGATGAGTCTGTTGATGAACCCCAGGTGGCTTTCAATGCAATAAATTCGTTGGTTAGAGGGTTAATAGTATATTTCAATTGTTGCCTTACTTTAAGTTGTATACCAGTCACTTTTATTAACCGGGTATTAGTCTGTCAGTCCGGTTCTATGCCTAGTGTGGTGTCCCACACGATATCAAGGCTCGCACCCTGACTGGATTTACTTTCTCCGATGGTTTCTCTGGTTGTAGCTGCTGATGTGCCTTTCAGGACTTTGTGCTGTAGGTTTTCTCCTTCGGCGTCCCACGTGTGTATGACGTCACGTTTCTGTCTGGCGTCCCACGTGTCTCGGATCGGTCAGCGTTCACTGTTAGCGGTTTTTGGGGAAGGTTATAAATAATTGGAAGCGCTTCCAAGATGTTCAATGGTCGTATCTAACCAGTGATTTTGCTGCGGCTTATTTATGCTTTCATCACCATATGCGTTTCGGGGGTCTAAGCTGCCTCCTTAACTGATGAACAAACGAACTGAATAAGGCGACCAAATGGCTTCAAATGCTAGCCAAACTGGTGTACACCTTTTGAGGATAGCATTTGGAAGCCAGGGCATGTTGCACTGGTGTCTCGGTCAACCAAGAAAATTCCTCAGAATTTTCATTGCCAGAGCTGTGCCAGTAATTTGAAGCAAGTTTCTGCATTGTGGGCACAGCTGGCAGAGAATGTGCAATCTACGGCTGCCCAAGGCACGCAGATGAGTAGAATACTATAGAATATAATAGCATGCAAATCAACATTGTAACAGCGTCCTCTGTGCGACGCTGTCCCCCTGCTTACCGCCTCCGTTCCGGGCACTGTACTAATTTGTGATCGTGGTCTGTGCTTCCCCGTCTCTGCTGCAGCTTTGGGTTCTGCCTGTGTGGTTAGTATTACGTTTGAAGATTCCGCTCCACAACTTCAACCTGAACACTGCTTGAACTCTGCTTCAGTTGTGGCAGTACGCATCACTCCCTGAGCAGGGCTGAGTTGTGTCAGGTGATCTCGTTAACCTATCCTGGCTTTTTAGTACTTAGCAGTTCAGGTACTTTAGTAGCTCAGCCCTCTAGCCAGACGCCTCAGTGTCAAGGTCCTAATCTTGTGCTAAAGAGCTTGCTTACCACTCGTGTTCCTGACTTTGTGCTTCGTTCCTGGACGTCTTTATCTCCTATCCCAGCCTGCTTGCATCGCCTCTCCTGTTGCCGACCCGGATTGTCTGACCTTGCTCCTGTGCTGCCTGCCTTGACCATTTGCTTGTACTATGTCTCTGCATCATCCTCTGGGTCCTGTCTTGTTGCTCCTGGTCACGACCCTGCCTTGTTTACTACGTCTGTACTGTCGGTACCTTTGCAGATACCTCCTGGTCTGCCTAGACCAGCTGTCACTAACTAGTTTACGCTCCAGAGTAGCCCCTGGCAACTACCAACGGTCAAGCCTATCCTCGCCATCAGAGGCTCTAGTGAAATCTGGGTAGTTGCTTAGTCACGCCTCTCTGGAGTATTGCTAGTCAGTGGCACAGTGGGTTCACATCCACTGTTCCGTGATAATCATTAACAATCTTTCCAGAATGGTGCCAGCCATTTCTTTTTTCTTTCGGGTTCAGAATCTCCAGGGCAAAAATGGGGAGATCTGTCTGTGATAGGCTAAAATTTGGGGAGATTTGGCCAATCTAGAAAACCAGATATTGTTCCATGACTTTAGGAAAAAGGAATATCGTGAAGTGCGTCCCTGAGGCTGGAACAATTTAGAAGACGGGAGCACGGCTGCAGTGTGGACAGACCTAGACCATACAGGGCAGACATCATATATTTTGCACGTGCTGGCGTAGGTGATGTAGCGAAACACTGCAAAGCAATTAACGACCAAACACAAAGGACAGGAAGCCAGGTCAGGTGTTTCAGGTGTGGAAACAAAGGACACATTGCAAGGAATTGCCCTTGTGCAAGTAATTGTAATGTGTCCGGTAGTAGAAACCAGGTAACAAATTGTACAGTGGGGCCTAGTCAGCTTGGCCATAAAGGGGTTACCTCTCAGAGCCATATTCCTCATCAGGTGCTGAGGGGTCAAAAAGGCCAATCTAGAAAACAATGCTTGACACTCCTGTACTATTTTTTACACAATTTGTTCCCCATGTATTTCCATGTCATGTGTTTTGTTTATCTCTCAGTTTTTTATGTTGATGGCGGTAGTCCTTGTTTACGAATGTGTTAACCCTGCTGATTTTTGTAGTTTGCATTCCTCGCTGCGAGTCTAGGCACTTGGGAACTGGGTTATACTGTGAACTGAGGAAGTTGTTGGTTTGTGGACAGATAACATTGGTACACAGTGCAATGTGATGCTATACTGTGCAGCCAAGCTCTCAGATCCGGACCGGTAACACCGTTTTGCTCAAGGTTTTCGGTAGGGCTGTTATTCTGTGGAATGGGCAAGTCTGGACTGGTAACACAGCTCTGATTGAGGTTTGACACTGAGTGATTGGTAGCAGCAAGTGTGGCCTGTATTTTTGTTGTTGAGTTCTGGAGAGTCAGGGCGTGAGCTATGGTATGGATTCTGCTGGCCTCCACAAGACAGGTTAACAGGGAAAATCAGCCTGAGAACATATGAGTAAGACAAGGATACAGTGCCATCAAGAACAAGATGGTGCTTTGTCCACAGCTCCCCTTGGCTATCCTAACCTATTAGGGTGGATATCCTTATTTGTTGGTACAGATGGATTTGGAAGCAGAGGATGCAATCCTCTAATGGTTGGGTGCTCAGACACCAGTGTTGGGATAATGAGGGGTCCTGTGAGGTTAGCCCAATACCTTCCTCTACACTTGGGTAAAGAGTATTGGTGCTGATGACAGCATGAAACTAATTGCACCATGAGGGGAGGACTCCCCCAGGAGCGCATAGTACTTTCTTCCGTCCTAGGTATGGATACAATGAAGCAGAAGAGAAGAAACCCGAATACGCCCTTAGGGCTCTTTCACACTTGCGTTCTTTTCTTCCGGCATTGAGGCCCGATGACGGAACTCTATGCCGGAAGAATCCTGATCAGTTTTATCCTAATGCATTCTGAATGGAGAGAAATCCGTTCAGGATGTCTTCAGTTCAGGACCGGGACATTTTTTGGCCGGAGAAAATACCGCAGCATGCTGCGCTTTTTGCTACGGCCAAAAATCCTGAACACTTGCCGCAAGGCCGGATCCGGAATCAATGCCCATTGAAAGGCATTAATCCGGATCCGGCCTTAAGCTAAACGTCGTTTCGGCGCATTGCCGGATCCGACGTTTAGCTTTTTCTGAATGGTTACCATGGCTGCCATGGTAAAGTGTAGTGGGGAGCAGTATACTTACCGTCCGTGCGGCTCCCGGGGCGCTCCAGAGTGACGTCAGGGCGCCCCACGCGCATGGATGACATGATCACATGGCACGTCATCCATGCGCATGGGGCGCTCTGACGTCATTCTGGAGCGCCCCAGGAGCCGCACGGACGGTAAGTATACCGCTCCCCACTACTACTATGGCAACCAGGACTTTAATAGCGTCCTGGCTGCCATAGTAACACTGAACGCATTTTGAAGACGGATCCGTCTTCAAATGCTTTCAGTTCACTCGCGGTTTTCCGGATCCGGCGTGTAATTCCGGCAAGTGGAGTACACGACGGATCTGGAGAACGCAAGTGTGAAAGAGCCCTTAGAAGAAGGTGGATATCCAACCAGATACCCTTGAGATACTCTAGAGGATCCCTCCTGGTTTTGGTTCAGAGAGAAGCCAAGTCTCAGAGTCAAGGTTACAGGAACTTTTTCATGCCATGGAAAAAAGACTCCTGCTGTGTCCTGGCGATAGTCTGCTTTGGATACCACCTCAAAGGAACTTTGCTCTTTGAACTGCTTATCCACCTCATGATCGTCCTTAGTATCCTGGAAGTCATACCTTGGACTGTCATCTACAAACGGACGAAAGTACTGGCCAAATAAAGGACTGACTATAACAAGACCATCTTGCTGTTCTATGGAATAAAGCTATCACTGGATTTTCTACAAATGGCGAGTGCTGCGGATTTTTTTGCATTTATCTGACGTTGGGATCATCACCCGGGATCCATAGCTGCCTGCACCACCACCACCACCTTTTAAGGTATCTTTCATGGCTTTCCCAATGTATTGGGTACAGTAGTGCTGCCAGAACTTTGTATATTTATAACAAGACCAGTCAGAAAGTCATCTACTCATGAAGACAGGGGTCAAGGACTTCACTCTGAATCAGACCTATGACCCCGAAAGTGTGGCAATTTATTTTTATCGATTGTGTACCCATAGACATGTGTGACAGCCTATACTCAGGGAAACTTACTCCGTACTGCATTGGTATATGGGTGTACACACATTTTCATCCTATAGTAGTTTCCCTTTGACACGTGTGTCTGTGACCTACCTGTATCTGTGGAGGTGTAGCGAGACATGCCTTGTTGCATGAGTCTCTATGGGGATACACTAAGTTTAATTAGTGTTGCAGGGATTGATTTGTTGTATGCATGTGGATAAGGATGTACCTGTATTTTGTCTCTGAGGGGTTATAAGAGCAGAAACCACTAGGCACAGGTAAGGTACCCACACGATTAGGCATTTGCCACATCAACCCCAGGAATGGTGCAGTTCGTGAGAGATGGTTTAAATGTCAGTTAGTAACAGAGCAGTATCTGGTGAAAGTAATGCCGCTGCTGAAAGGATGCCATTCCACAATTGACCGTACTCCAAGAGGAGGTGCTGCGTGGGTCGACCTATGGACTATGAGGGAGAAGCCATTCCAGAGTCTGACCAGAAAAAGATGACTTTGGTATAGGTGGATACCTTATGATTGGCCAAGACATGACTGCAGAGAAGAGCTTCAATCCTGACACGAGGAGGAAGGGTCAAGAAAGGCGAAGACTGTTTATTCTGTGGATTGAGACGTTGGGTTACGGTGACTGGCAGGGAAGAGGGCACAGCCACAATGGGTACTTTCACACTAGCGCTTTTCTTTTCCGGCACTGAGTTCCGTCATAGGGGCTCAATACCGGAAAAGAAATGGAGAGAAATCCGTTCAGGATGTCTTCAGTTCAGTCACTGAACAGCGTTTTGGACAGAGGAAATACCGCAGCATTCTGCGGTATTATCTCCATCTAAAATTTCGGATTAGTTGCCGGATCCGGCATTAATTTACATTGAAATGTATTAGTGCCGGATCAGGCATTAAAAATACCGCGGTCTTTCCAGTATGCGCATACTGTTAAAAATTTGAAAAAAATATATATAACTGATCCGTTTCTCTGGATGACAGCCGGAGAGACAGCTCCGTTCTTGCAATGCATTTGTAAGACGGATCAGTCTACAAATGCTGTCCGTTTGCATGCAGACAGAACTGCTTGCTGGATAATTCTGCCGCAAGTGTGAAAGTAGCCTAAGGGCAGAATTATGCTTCATTCCATCCTGAACTGTCACCAACAATAAGTAGGGTTGAGGAGGCAAATACATCCCAACACACTTCCCTCATTGTTGTGTTCCTGACAACAGGATATACACACACACACACACACACACACACACATACCAGCCTAGTTATTATGCTATGTCCCTTCTGTATGAGGACTGTGACATGTGCATTGTGCCGCTATGTACCTGGGGGGACCCCCTGTCTCATTATTGGTGCAGGCTGCAGTTGCAGCGGGTGTGTCTCAGACTAAGCCCTGTCGCAGCTAAAAAGTCACCAAGGAGCAATATGTAAAGAAAATAAATATCTGGTAGCAGGTCCTTGCATATCATTATTGAGTTCTGACTGAAGGGCCATTTTATCAATACATCCCCCACATCAAAAACTATTTTAACCCATTGACCCGCATGTGCAGAGCTTAGCACATACATGCAGTCAGTAATAGACGTTATGTTTGATAGTTTAATATGCCTCATCCAGTCATCTTGAGGTGCTGCAGTCCCAAAAGGACTGCTGATGGAGGATCAATGACCAGTTCTGTCCATCAGCAGCCTACATTCACTTACCCTGAGAATGGACTGGGCACATGTCTGTACTTAGTGTAAGAGAATGGAGGTCACTGACTGACTGGACTGGTTACATGACCCTCCATCAACAGTCTTTTTGGGACCATAGCGAGCAAGCAGGTAACATGACTTAGCTGAATTGTATGTGATGTTCTCAGTACATGTGCAGCTGTGGTCAAACCCCCAATAATCACATCCTTTCTCTGATCCCATTTTCCCCTCATGTTGCAATTGAACCTGAGAAATGTATAAAGAAATCTGCTGCCCTGGAAATCAACCATTGTCCCTATGTGCGGCTGTAAGACAACTGGTTGCAGCAGGAGCCTCCCCTTCTACAGGCAAAAATGTGAAGCCTGCTCAGCCATTCCACTGGTCCCAGTAATGTCCCTCACTGCCCCCAGCAATGTCCACCACTGCCCCCTGTACTTCACGCATCAGAGCGCTCAACTCACCTGCATCGCATGCAGTACAGCATCTTTCAGGCCCCAGCACTGCCCTACTTGCATTAGTCCAAAAATAGGCGGAGCCTAACCGATATTTGTCAGGCTCTGCCCACCCATTTAATTTGTGAATAATTCTAGTAGGGCAGTGCTGGGGCCTGATAGATGCATGTGATGCAGATGAGCTCCGACGGGGCCCGGCGTGAAGTACAGTGACTGGGCCACACCCCGTTACATGTGAGCGCAGCAAACCCCCTTCTCTTCCCAGGCTCAGGCCCGATGCCAGTTGCACTCTCTGCGACTGCAATCATTATGCCCCTGGTCCTCTACATGAATTCTGCAAGACTTTATTTCAGAAGCAGTGGCATAACTAGAAATGACTGGGCACCACATTGAATTTTTGAATGGGAGCCCCCCAGCAACCCTTGCTCCTGTGGCTAGTCAGACGAGGCCCAGCAGCCGCTCCATCTGTTTCCTAAAGTGTCTATGTTCTGAGTTGGGGCACCAAAGCAGCCACTTTCTCTGCTTTCCCTATAGCTACACCCCTGTTCAGAAGCATGCAGGAAACTGCAGACAGGTTGGCCATTGATGAGATTAGGAGCCAACACTTATTTTTTTTGCTTTTCACCTCCTAGTGGCAGCAGTAACCCTAACATGTTTTCCTGTGTCCCTCAATCAACTCGCACTTGCACTAGAGGCATTAATGGCAGACATTACTATGACCACTATAAGGACAGGTCGCACTATGGGGTGCCATTGTATGTCCTTCCCAAGGTGGCATATCTGTTTACTTGACATCTGTTGGTTCTTGCTGGCCAAAACTCAGGGTTGAGGTTAGGGTTGAAGTTAGGGTTAAATTTGAAGTTAGTGTCAGTAGGGTTAGGGTTGAGGTTAGAGTAATAGTTATGGGTTAGGGTGTGTGTGTGCGCTGCTAACCATATCCCTACTAACCTGAATTCTAACCCTTAACTTTAACTATAACCTTACCACTAACCTCACCCTAAGCTCAACCCTAACCTCAAGCATAACCCTAACCCACTAACCCTATCCTTAACTCTAATCCTAACCCTTATCTCAACCCTAATCCTAACCTAAACTCGAACCCTATCCTCAACCCTAACGTCAACTCTAACCTCAACCCTAACCCTCAACGGTAACCCTAACTTAAAATGTAACCTCAACCCTAACCCCAACCCTTTTAACACCAACCCTAACCACAACACCCTACTAACCCTCACCCCAACACCCTACTAACAATAACATACGACACACAGCGCACGCGCACGCACACACACACACACACACACACACACACACACACACACACACAGAAGACATACACACGATGCACACACACGACACAAAGAAATAGTCAAGAGGAGAGCAGTACCACAGCACTCTTCCAATTCAACACATTGTGGCGATTTATTCAAGAAGCATCTGCACAAAGTTTTTTTTTTTTACCACACACAAACACGAGACACAGACACAACCAACACACACACAAGACACAGACACAACACACACGACCTGACACCTACGAGACACAGACACACTAGAAAATGATACTTTTTTTTTTTTTCAGTATCAAAACACAAGAAAAACTATACATATTTGGTATCACCAGATTCGTACTGACCTGGAGAAGTAATATCACAAGTCACTTTAACGCATAGTGAACGCCGTAAAGAAAAAAGAAAAGAAAAAAAGAATAAAGATGTGGCAATTTTTTTTAATTTGGAATTTTTTCCACACTACATTGTATGCAATATTAATTGATGGCATTAGAAAGTACAAGTTGTCCCACAATAAACAAGCCCTAAGTGAACGAAAAATAAAAAAAAGTTGTTACGTAGTGAATTATATCCTATTGCCTTTATGTAAAGTCCTGTCTAAAGCCCACACTCCGGGAAGATATAAGTGAGGCACATGAACATGTGGAGTCACTGTGGGTAGAAATACATGGAGGAAAAAAACAATAATAAAATACTAATAGGAGTTTATTATAAGCCATCTAATATACCAGAGTCCACAGAAAATCTACTACTAAGGCCTCTTGCACATGACCGTATGGCTTTTTCAGCATTTTGCGGTCCACAAAAAACGGATCTGCAAAAAATATGGATGACGTCCGTGTGCATTCCGTATTTTGTGGAACGGAACAGCTGGGCCCTGATAAAACAGTACTATCCTTGTCCGTTATGCGGATAATAATAGGACATGTTCTATCTTGGAACGGAAAAACGGAAATATGGAAATGGAAGGCATATGGAGAACATTCCGTTTTTTTGGCTGATCTATTGAAATGAATGGTTCCGTATATGGAATGCAAAAAAACGGAACGTATACGGAAAAAAAATATGTTTCTGTGCAAGAGGCCTAAGTCAAATAGATGAGGCGGCAAATCATAGGTGGTTATTATGGGGGACTTTAACTACCCAGATATAGACTGGGAAACTGAAACTTGTACATCTCATAAAGGAAACAGGTTCTTGTCAATAACCAAAGACAATTACCTTTCCCGCCTGGTTCAGGACCAGACTAGATGGCTATTCAAAATCACATCTCACATACAATAATACAATCGGATATTCATTGCACAGGTAAATATTCACTGGTTGGAGGTCTGATGCATCATCGTATAACCATCATAAACCTGCCTGGAGAAAAAATGCTAACAATACTTGAGGGAGTGGCACCTACACGTGTGAATGCGCTCCTATTTTATCCTGTGAGTAGCATTCCTGTGCACTTTTGCCCTTCCTATCAAACAGGTCGCCTTAATTAGGTGGTACATATAGTGTGCTGCTCCTAGTCACCTCTGTGTGCATCCAGCAACCAATAAGAGGAGGAGCACACACTGCTATATGTGAAGGGTCTGCTCTCCTGAATGCAGATGCCTAACGGCATAGGTAGGTTTAGAGTAGGACCTGTCTGACAGAGCACCTTGGTGAGGGTAGGTGAGCACAGATGTGTTTTGATCAAAATATATTGGCTGAGAGTCTCAGATTTTATTATATCAGAGTGAGGGCTTAGTCCATATATAATGCTTGAATATATTGTGTTAGTGCATTATTATCTGTTTTCTGTGATTTTTTTTTTTTTCATAAATGGAGCCATGGATATCCACATATTTATCGATCATATCATGCAGGATGCTTTTATCTTTGTATTTTATCTTTTCTCTGTGATTTTTGCTTAGATTGGCCTAACTAACTTGGACAAAGTCCTTAAAAATTTAAAGATAGCCACAAAATGGGACATTTTAAAAGCACCCTAAACTCTAATTGTGAGAGGTACATATAGGAATAAAAGGGTAAGGAACAAGAAAAAAACAATGTGGGCAAATAATAGAATTGTAAAGAAAGCAATAAATGACAAAAAGAAAGCATTTAAATCACTAAAACAGGAAGGTAGTAAAGAAGCATTGAAAAACTAAGGAAAAAATAGAATATGTAAAATACAAATAAAAAGTAGCCAAACTAGGGACAGAGAGATTAATTGCCAAAGAGAGTAAAACTAGCCCTAAAATGTTCTTCAATTATATAAATGGTAAAAAGTATAAATCTGAAGGCGTTGGCCCTTTACAAAGTGATGAGGGAGGAGTTACAGACAGCGATGAAGAGAAAGCAAAGCTATTTAAAAACAATTTCTACACTATATTCACTAAACTGTCAGATGAAGTACAGAATGTAGAAGTAAATTTCCCACTAAGTGTCCTGTCTAACCCAGGAAAAAGAACAGCGGCGTCATAAAAAGATTAAAATAGACAAATCGCCAGGACCAGATGGCATAAACCCCCGAATCCTAAGAGAATTAAAGGGGTTGTCTGAGTTATGGAAAAAAAAAAATAGCACTGTAAATTAGATGGTCAGCAATATACACAAGATAAGCAAGTTTTAGGCAAAATATATATATATATATAGTTCCTCATTTCTCCAGTTCTCTCCTGGCCCTTTGTTTACCTGCAATAACAATCTCTGATGTCTTCCTAATGAATATTTGTGCCCCTTATATGTGTAGGACTACAAGTCCTAGCTGTTCATTGACACTGCAGATACACACAGGATTTTCCCCCTACCTGTTCTTGTGCAATGCTCTTCAAAACTCATCCAGTCTGTCAGCTCTGTGTCTGCAGTATGAGGAGAGCAGATCTCTTCACTGCCTGCAGCTGCTTAGCAAAGCCTTCAGCCCTGAGTCTGTGCTGCTGATGGTAGAAGGGGTTAATCTTTCCTGAAGAATCCAGTGGGAGGGAGACACAGGGCAGACAGCAGCAGCTTCGCCAGTGAAGAGGGTATGGCCAGCACAGTGACATCTTGTGCACAGACATAAACCAGCCCCTCAGGCTTGTGCACAAAAAATCATCAGAGCGGGGAGAGAAGCTGACAGGTCATGTGACCCTCAGTGAAATCTGAGAAAGGGGCCACTGCAGATGAAGTAAGTAAATTGTAAAACCCTTACATATGATTAGTTAGAAACATGCAAAAAACAGAAAAAAAAATAACTCAGACAACACCTCTAAGTAATGTCATAGCGAGACCCTTATTTCTGATATTTAAGGACTCTATACTAACAGGGAATGTTCCACAGGATTGGCGCATAGCAAATGTGGTGCCAATATTCAAAAAGAGTCCAAAAACAGAGCCTGGAAACTATAGGCCGGTAAGTCGTGGGTAAACTGTTTGAAGATTTTCTAAGAGATGCTATCTTGGAGCACCTCAATGAAAATAAGCAAATAACGCCATACCAGCATGGCTTCATGAGGGATCGGTCATGTCAAACTAATTTAATCAGTTTCTATAAGGAGGTAAGTTCTAGACTTGACAGCGGCAAATCAATGGATGTTGTGTATCTGGACTTCTCCAAAGAATTTGACACTGTACCACATGAAAGGTTAGTACAGTGCTGCCCATAATTATTCATACCCCTGGCAAATTTTGACTTAAAGTTACTTTTATTCAACCAGCAAGTAATTTTTTGACGGGAAATGACATAGGTGTCTCCCAAAAGATAATAAGACGATGTACAAGAGGCATTATTGTGGGGGGAAAAACATTTCTCAGCTTTTATTTACATTTGACAAAAAGTGTCCAGTCCAAAATTATTCATACCCTTCTCAATAATCAATAGAAAAGCCTTTATTGGCTATTAAAGCAATCAAACACTTCCTATAATTGCAAACCAGCTTTTTGCATGTCTTCACAGGTATTTTTGCCCATTCATCTTTAGCAATGAGCTCCAAATCGTTCAGGTTGGAGGGTCTTCTTGCCATCACCCTGATCTTTAGTTCCCTCCACAGATTCTCAATTGGATTCAAGTCTGGACTCCGGCTGGGCCAATCCAAAACGTTAATGTTGTTGTCTGCTAACCATTACTTCACCACTTTTGCTGTGTGTTCTGGGTCATTGTCAGGCTGAAATGTCCACTGGTGCCCAAGGCCAAGTTTCTCTTGCAGACTGCCTGAAGTGGTTGTTGAGAATCCTCATGTATTGCTCTTTTTTCATGGTGCTGTTTACTGTGATTAGGTCCCCTGGTCCATTGGCTGAAAAACACCCCCAAAGCATTAGGTTCCCACCACCATGTTTGACAGTGGGAATGGTGTTCTTTGGGTTGAAGCCTTCTTTTTTATGCCAAATAAAGGAAACACCTTTGTGACCAAACAATTCAATTTTTGTTTCATCTGACCATAACACAGAAGACCACAAGTCTTCTTCTTTGTCCAGGTGAGCTTTTGAAAAGACCAAGCGAGCTTTTGTGTGCCTTATCTGGAGAAGTGGCATTCTCCTTGGTCTGCAGTGTGCAGTGTCTGTTGGATTGTCTGCCTTGAGACATTGCCATCAGCAGAACCCAGATTCACCAGGATGGCCTTGGTGGGGATCCTTGGATTCTTTTCACCTCTCTAACTATCCTCTTGGCCAGCACAGGTGTCACTTTTGGCTTCCGACCACATCCTCTGAGATTTTACACAGTGCGGAACATCTTGTATTTTTTGCTCAAATGTAAATAAAAGCTGAGAAATGATTTTTTTTTTCCACAATAATGCCTCTTGTACATCTTATTATCTTTTGGGAGACACCTATGTCTTTTCCAGTCCAAAAAATACTTGCTGGTTGAACTAAAAGTAACTAAGTCAAAATTTGCCAGGGGTATGAATAATTATGGGCAGCACTGTATATAAAATAAGAATGCTCGGACTGGGAGAAAATGTCTGTATGTGGGTAAGTAACTGGCTGAGTGATAGAAAACAGAGGGTGGTTATTAGTGGTACACACTTAGATTGGGTCACTGTCACTAGTGGAGTACCTCAGGGGTCAGTATTGGGCCCTATTCGCTTAAATATATTTAATAATGATCTTGTAGAAGGTGATGAAGGTAATTTTGCTTGGAAATTAGAGATTTATGTCTATCTCCGTATTCCATCTTTTATTCTGTTCCTAAGCTGTTGCGTGCGTGTGTGTATGTGTATAGAGATATATATATATATACACACACACGCGCGCTTATTCTGTGTATTATATACACCCCTCCAGTCCTTCATATACACCAGGAGAAACATACAACCCTCGCAGATACTTCTATATAAAATAGTTTACTGATAAAATAGAGATGACAAAGCAATGGACATTATACATAAAGACACAGACACGACAAATAACACAATACATAGAGGACACCACCACACACAGCTGCCTCTGTTCTTGCACTCCCTGGATGTTAAGCAAATGTGGCTAATAATGTGTATGTATATAGAAGCATAGAATGTGTCGGCAGATAAGAACCATTTGGCCCATCTACTGTAGTCTGCCCAATATACTGAATACTATGGATAGCCCCTGGCCCTATCTTAAATGAAGGATGGCCTTATGCCTATCCCATGCATGCTTAAACTCCTTCACTGTATCTGCAGCTACCACTTCTGCAGGAAGGCTATTCCATGCATCCACTACTCTCTCAGTAAAGTAATACTTCCTGATATTACTTTTAAACCTTTGCCCCTCTAATTTAAAACTATGTCCTCTTGTAGCAGTTTTTCTTCTTTTAAATATTCTCTCCTCTTTTACCTTGTTAATTCCCTTTATGTATTTAAAAGTTTCTATCATATCCCCTCTGTCTCGTCTTTCTTCCAAGCTATACATGTTAAGGTCCTTTAATCTTTCCGGATACGTTTTATCCTGCAATCCATGTACCAGTTTAGTAGCTCTTCTCTGATCTCTCTCCAAAGTATCAATATCCTTCTGGAGATATGGTCTCCAGTACTGCGCACAATACTCCAGATGAGGTCTCTCATATATATGTAGAGTATATCCAGATTTCTCCAATATACTTTCTACTGGTTATACACTTCTAACCAAATCACATCCAGTACCTGACCATTAGTACGTGTGTGTGTGTGTATATATATATATATATATATATATATATATAGATATGAGAGAGAGACACACATGCATAAATAGCATATATAATCTACTGGTAATACATTTTCAGACTACAAATATCTATATGCACACATATAAAGTCTACTGGGATATTATACTTACGGTATATACATACACACATAAGCTTACATATAACTTAGCTTGCTCCTGTAGTGATGTTGGTCCAGAGAGAGAGAGAGGCTCCCAAGTTTCATGTCACCTATATGTTCCTGTGCCCCAACCCCCACCATGGACTTCACCCTTTGACCACCCAAATATCTTCCCAATCTGTTGGCCAAGAGAATGTTGTCCAACTGCTTTTACAATGTGCCCTTCCTGCCTTTTATATGCAAACAAGGGACACAATGACAAAATGGCTACTGGCCATACTGATATCACTGAATGGGTGAATACCACTGGATATCAATATACACTATATCCAATTATTAGGCATATTTGTGTGGTCATCAGGCTGAGGTTCTGGCTGAGAGACATATTTTCCTGTAACAGAAGGCTTGCACAGTAAAATATCATTTTTTGTAAATTACACTAAACTGTGTAAAGTAATTGACACGGAAGAAGACAGTATACTACTACAGATGAATCTGGATAGATTGGAGGCTTGGGCAGAGAAGTGGAAGATGAGGTTTAACACTGATAAATGTAAGGTTATGCACATGGGAAGGAATAATGCAAGTCACTAGTACATACTAAATGGTAAACCACTGGGTAACACTGACATGAAAAAGGGCCTAGGAATTTTAGTGGACAACAAATTTAACAGTGGAAATCAGTGTCAGGAAGTTGCTGCCAAGGCTAATAAGATAATGGGTTGCATTAAAATGGGCATAGATGTCTGTGATGAGAACATAGTCCTACCACTTTACAAATCACTAGTCAGACCACACACAATACTGTATACAGTTCTGCGCTCCTGTGAATAAGCAAACATAGCATAACTGGAGATGGCTCAGAGGAGGGCAACTAAAGTAATAACTGGAATGGGTGGACTACCGTACCCTGAAAGATGATCAAAATTAGGGTTAGCTCGAATACCTATGTATAAATATATCAGGTGTCACAGGTACAGAGATCTCTCCCATCATCTATTTATCCTCAGGACTGTGACTGTGATGAGGGGACATCCTCTGCGTCTGGAGGAAAGAAGGTTTGTACACAAACATAGAAGAGGATTCTTTACAGTAGGAGCAGCGAGACTATGGAACTCTCTGCCTAAGGAGGTGGTGATTGTGAGTTCACTAAAAAGAGTCCAAGAGGGGCCTGGATGTACAGGTCCTTCTCAAAAAATTAGCATATTGTGATAAAGTTCATTATTTTCTGTAATGTACTGATAAACATTAGACTTTCATATATTTTAGATTCATTACACACAACTAAAGTAGTTCAAGCCTCTTATTGTTTTAATATTGATGATTTTGGCATACAGCTCATGAAAACCCAAATTTCCTATCTAAAAAAATTAGCATATTTCATCCGACCAATAAAAGAAAAGTGTTTTTAATACAAAAAAAGTCAACCTTCAAATAATTATGTTCAGTTATGCACTCAATACTTGGTGGGGAATCCTTTTGCAGAAATGACTGCTTCAATGTGGCGTGGCATGGAGGCAATCAGCCTGTGGCACTGCTGAGGTGTTATGGAGGCCCAGGATGCTTCGATAGCGGCCTTAAGCTCATCCAGAGTGTTGGGTCTTGCGTCTCTCAACTTTCTCTTCCCAATATCCCACAGATTCTCTATGGGGTTCAGGTCAGGAGAGTTGGCAGGCCAATTGAGCACAGTAATACCATGGTCAGTAAACCATTTACCAGTGGTTTTGGCACTGTGAGCAGGTGCCAGGTCGTGCTGAAAAATGAAATCTTCATCTCCATAAAGCTTTTCAGCAGATGGAAGCATGAAGTGCTCCAAAATCTCCTGATAGCTAGCTGCATTGACCCTGCCCTTGATAAAACACAGTGGACCAACACCAGCAGCTGACATGGCACCCCAGACCATCACTGACTGGGTACTTGACACTGGACTTCAGGCATTTTGGCATTTCCCTCTCCCCAGTCTTCCTCCAGACTCTGGCACCTTGATTTCCGAATGACATGCAACAGTCCAGTGCTGCTTCTCTGTAGCCCAGGTCAGGCGCTTCTGCCGCTGTTTCTGGTTCAAAAGTGGCTTGACCTGGGGAATGCGGCACCTGTAGCCCATTTCCTGCACATGCCTGTACACAGTGGCTCTGGATGTTTCTACTCCAGACTCAGTCCACTGCTTCCGCAGGTCCCCCAAGGTCTGGAATTGGTCCTTCTCCACAATCTTCCTCAGGGTCCGGTCACCTCTTCTCGTTGTGCAGCGTTTTCTGCCACACTTTTTCCTTCCCACAGACTTCCCACTGAGGTGCCTTGATACAGCACTTTGGGAACAGCCTATTCGTTCAGAAATTTCTTTCTGTGTCTTACCCTCTTGCTTGAGGGTGTCAATGATGGCCTTCTGGACAGCAGTCAGGTCAGCAGTCTTACCCATGATTGCGGTTTTGAGTAATGAACAAGGCTGGAAGTTTTTAAAAGCCTCAGGAATCTTTTGCAGGTGTTTAGAGTTAATTAGTTGATTCAGATGATTAGGTTAATAGCTTGTTTAGAGAACCTTTTCATGATATGCTAATTTTTTTAGATAGGAATTTTGGGTTTTCATGAGCTGTATGCCAAAATCATCAATATTAAAACAATAAAAGGCTTGAACTACTTCAGTTGGTGTGTAATGAATCTAAAATATATGAAAGTCTAATGTTTATCAGTACATTACAGAAAATAATGAACTTTATCACAATATGCTAATTTTTTTTAGAAGGACCTGTATTTCTGGAGTGCAATAATATTACAGGCTATAGCTACTAGAGATGGGGCGTTGATCAAGGGAATTATTCCGATTGCCTTATTGGAGTCGGGAAGGAATTTTTCCCCCTAAAAAGTGAGGAAAATTGGCTTCTACCTCACAGGGTTTTTTTTTTTTGCCTTCTTCTGGATCAACTTGCAGGATGACAGGCGGAACTGGATAGATAAATGTATTTTTTCAGCCTTATAAACTATGTTACTATGAAGTCCGGAAGATACCTCTGGATGTCGAGGACCACAGAAACCCTGTGGAAATCTGGGCAGGACAGCCAGGATATCATGCATAACAACAGACCCCATGGAAAGCCTAGGTTGGTCCACCCAATAGAAATGGGTCTATAGAATGCAGGTACATATGAGTCCCGGCCAACAGGTGCCAGGAGGGCCCAGACAAAAAATTTCTAAACATGTAAGTACCAGGAAGGGAGATTGCAACATAGGGAAAAATAGGGACAGCCAAGGGAGATGAAAGCCACAATGGAAACCTATCGGTGGTACTGACAAGAAAAAACCATACACGAATGGTGAGGAGTCTGATGGAAAAACAGTGTCCTCAGAGATCAGTAACCCCAGTAATCCCAGCCATGCTCCAGAGAGAAATGCAGCATAAGGGTACAGCCACACGAACTTATGTCATTAGACAAAAGGAAGACAGAATGATGCTGGATCCAGGACAATATCATGACTGGTGCTAGATAGGCTGAAGAAGTCAAGCAGAGACAGGGTAACTGCACTGTGAAAAGAGAGCAGGCTACAACACGTGAGAGACCACAGATGTTCACCAGGAACATCTAGGGATGCCGCTATAAGTACACTCATGGAAGCAGAGAACCGCAGAGCACACACCTGCTTAAAAATAAAATCCTTACGGAGAAGGTTATATGGTAGGTGGATGCCCCCAGAGCCACAGAGGCTCGTTGTAAGTTCTCTAACAAGAGAAGCTGTCTGATACGCCATAGACTAAACTGCCCGGACCGGCTAACGGGCCAGAAACAGTAGAGGTGCATAGACTCGTCAGAGAGCAACCCCCGCCCAGAGGAGTGCACAAAGAGGCCAGAGATAGGAGAAACAAAGCAGAGGGAGGCAGTAACAACAGCTCCATTAGCCCCCTTTCACAGGGGCGAGTTTTCTGCGCGGGTGCAATGCGTGAGGTGAACGCATTGCACCCGCACCGAATCCTGACCCATTCATTTCAATGGGACTGTGTACATGAGCGATGTTTTTCACGCATCACTTATGCGTTGCGTTAAAATCGTAGCATTTTTTCATGCAACGCAGGCCCCATAGAAATTAATGGGGCTGGGTGAAAAATCGTATAGCATCCGCAAGCAAGTGCGGATGCAATGCAATTTTCATGAATGGTTGCTAAGGAGACTAGGGATGAGCGACCAGACCACGTGGTGAGCGCGATAATGTCAGCGAAGGTCCTTTTGCAGGTCAAGTGGATGAGGTGAGTAATGTTTTTTTTTTTTTTTTAACCCTCAAGTGACATTTCACTTTGCATTCTGTATTATAGAATGCTATTATTTTCCATTATAACCATTTTATAATGGAAAATAGGCTTCATGCACACAGCCGTTGTGTTTTGCGGTCCGCAATACACAGATCCGCAAAACACGAATCGCAATTTGCGGAACGGCACAGCCAGCCATTGATATAACTGCCTATTCTTGTCCGCAAAACGGACAAGAATAGGACAGGTTATATATTTTTTGCGGACCAGGGAACGGAGCAACGGATGCGGACAGGAACACGGAGTGCTGTCCGCATCTCTTGCGGCCCTATTGAAGTGAAGGAGTCCGCATCCAAGCCGCAAAAACTGCTGCTCGGATGCGGACCAAAACAACAGTCGTGTGCATGAGGCCTTAATAAAATCTACAGAACACCTAACCCGAACTTCAGTGAAGGAGTCCGGGTTCGGGTCTGGGTACCACATTCAGTTTTTCTCATGCCCGTGCAAAACGCACTGCACTCACGTGTAAAAAAAAAAAAAAATGAACTTCGGAATGCAATCACAGACAAAACTGACTGCAATTGTGTGCCTACTCACGCGGGTTTCCCGCAATGCGCCCTGAACGCATCCGGCCTTCACTCGCGACGCCCGTGTGAAGGGGGCCTTACTCAATTAGTCCATCTATTAAAGGATGTAATGCAGCTGCACGGAGTAGAGCAGAACTGCATAGGTGGCAACAGTGCAATCATTCTGCCCAATGACGACAGAACGTGGGTCCCAGGTGCGCATGAGAAATATGTAGGCTGATCAAATAATGCATTAAGCAATATAAAAATTCTGTCTACCAGGGGTCAACAGAATCTGTTGCGTGCATAGGTTTGACAGATACAGCAATTACATAATACACTGTCTAATGAGGGTTAGGCCCCTTTCAGATGAATGAGTTCCACGCTCTGGACTCGCAGGGCGAGTATTCAGCAGCTCCCATCCTGACCTCCCAGCACTGCTGGGGTCGCATAGCATTATATTGATTTATGATGCTATGTAACCCTTACAGTTCTGCAATGTATTGGATAGCACTAGCATTATGTCAGTAACAATAAATTCCAGAACTCTGAGGCCTCTTTCACACAGGCGTCGCAGGTGAGGGCCGGATAGGATGCGGGTGCGTCCAGGCAATGCGTTTTGCACACGCATGATAAAAACTGAATGTTTGGTACCCAGACGCGAACCCGGACTTCTTCACTGAAGTTTGGTGTTCTGTAGATTTTATTATTTTCCATTATAATATGGTTATAAAGGAAAATAATAGCATTCTTTAATACAGAATGCAAAGTCAAATGTCAATTGAGTGTTAAAAAAATAATAAAAACATTACTCACCCCATACACTTAATCTCGCAGCTAGGATCCTCTTCATTCAGCGCAGGTCCTGCTGAAAGAAGATATCTTCATTCAGCAGGACCTGCGCTGACATCACCGCACTCACCACGTGATGACGTCAGCGAAGGTCCTTTTGTAGGTCCTTCAAGAAGAAAAAACAAGAGGATCCCAGCTGCGCGATCAAGTGGATGGGGTGAGTAATGTTTTTATTATTTTTTAACCCTGAATTGACATTTTACTTTGCATTCTGTATTAAAGAATGCTATTATTTTCCATTATAACTATGTTATAATGGAAAATAATAAAGTAAATGGGGTCCCGGGTCGCTCATCCATAGTCTCCTTAGCAACCATCCGTAAAAGTCGCATCGCATCAGCACTTGCTTGCGGATGCTTGCGATTTTCACGCAGCCCCATTCATTTCTATGGGGCCTCCGTTGCATGAAAAACGCAGAATATAGAACATGCTGTGATTTTCACGCAACGCACAAGTAATGCGTGAAAAACATTGCTCATGTACACAGCCCCATTGAAATGAATGGGTCAGGATTCAGTGCGGGTGCAATGCGTTCACCTCACGCATAATACTCACCCGTGTGAAAGGGGCCTAAGGGTTACGTAGCATAGTGCTTCTGTGGCTCCAATCTGAATCTTGTGGAACTGCGGACCCATTCAAGTCAATAGATCTGCATCCGTGACACGGACTGCACAGGGCCGGTGCCCGTATATCGGGACCTGCTGTTTGAGGACTGCAATACAGGCACTGGAAACACAAATGTGTGTGCATGAACCCACAGAAAGGTAGCAGTGCAATGGCCTAAGCAGAACCAGAATTGAGCAGGCCTGCCATATATAAAGGATCTAGGGCTGCAACGATTAAATCGATAATATTCAATAACGGGATTCGTAATTGGCCGATTCGTTGCTATGCGGGCGGGAGCGGGTGGTCAGGCTCTATGCCTGCGGGTCCTTAAAACTTTAGATCACTGCATCTTTATTACCTTACAATGAAGCTCCAGTAACAGGCAGAGCGGGCGGCGGCGTAACGCCACTTACTCACGTGACGCGCAAGCTCTGCCTGCTTCATTCATAAAGTAGGTGGAGCAGGCGCGTCACGTAAGTGATGTTACTCCGCCGCCTGCTCTGCTTGTTACTGGAGCTTCATTGTAAGGTAAAAGAAGATGCGCTGATTTAAAGTAAAAGTTACTGCCGGTTAAGGAATACTGCTGTGAGCGGAGGGGCCAGGGCTGTTATGGGGAGGGGGATCTGTGGATGACACTGCTATGGGGGAGATCTGTGGATGACACATAGCATATGCTATATAGTGTCAGCCATAGATCCCCCATAGCATAGTCATCCACAGGTCCCCCCATAACAGTGCCATCCACGGGTCCCCCCCATAACCGTGCCATCCACAGATCCCCTCCATAAGTGCCATCCACAGATCCCCCCATAACCGTGCCATCCACAGATCCCATCCATAACAGTGCCATCCACAGATCCCCCCCATAACAGTGCCATCCACAGATCCCATCCATAACAGTGCCATCCACAGATCCCATCCATAACAGTGCCATCCACAGATCCTATCCATAACAGTGCCATCCACAATTTTTTTTTTATATGGCCTTTGAACATAATTTTTCAAGTAAAATCATATAAACCCCTTTTTTTTTTGTCATTTTGGTGTTTTTTATCCCGATTAATCGATGAAATTATCGACAACTAATCGATTATTCAAATAATAGTTAGCTGCAGCCCTAAAAGGATTTAACAATTACTCCACCCAGCAAAGGGGGAAATATGGCTGACTGGTGCACACTAGAAACAGGAAGGTTTATCGGATACAGTATTTGGTACAATTACTCCGCCTGATAACAGGGCCCACACTACAGTATTGTGCGAATTAATGTGAACACGATCAAATGAGTATTTGGGTTATGGCAACACTTATGTCCATTGTTTTGATGGTAAATCATTTAACCTTATGATCACAATTACTTACTGCCAAAAACACGTAAAATTAATAATCATTTTTAGGTTATGTTTGAGCGTTTTTGATATTTTGCAATAATATTTGATAATTACACAGTAGACTCTTGGAAGGTGGAAGAAAAGCCATGAGGCCACAGAAAAAACAACTCTTGACTGCACCTATGATGAAAAAGAGACTGAATTGGGCCCAAAAATATGCAAATTGGACCAAAAATGACTGGAGGAAGGTGCTGTTCTCAGACCAGACACACTTTCTAGTGCAGGGCCAGCGATCAAAATTCGTTCGTAAGAGGGGGGGGGGGGGGCCAGCGATCAAAATTCGTTCGTAAATAAAAAAATTACTGCAGCCCTTATTGTTCAATCTCTCAAAACATCCAGGTTATGAAGATGTTCTGGGGCTGTTTTTCGTACTCAGGACCTGGCAAACTTATTCCAGTAGAAGGAATGATGAATAGCGAAAAATATAAAGCAATGCTAGATGAAAGTTCAAGCTAACGGCAATGCAATGTTCCAACAAGACTCAGCTCCATGCCATATTTCTAAGACTGCGGTGAAATAATTCAAGGACAAGATGATTAGCATTTTAGACTGGCCTGGAAATTCGCCAGATCTCAATCCTATTGAGAATTTATGGGCAATCTGCAAGGCCAAAATTCCAAAAGATGGACTGTACGACGAAAAACAAGATGATGGAAGCAGTAATTCAGGTGTGGTTTCGAGAGGAGGCAATCAAAAATAATTGTAAAAATCTAGTTGACTCCCTGCTGAGCCGAGTTCAAGCCGTGATTACAGCAAAGGGAGGACATATTTCATATTAAATAATAGCATTTTAACCTTGTTTATAGGTCTAAGAATAGTTTTATTTTGAATAAACAATATTTACTAAATAAATCCTTGTGTTCACATTAATTCGCACAATACTGTATCACTGTGCAGATATGCAAGATACAGCAAGGGAAAGTGCAGCTGGTTGGATCTTGCGATGTAACCACATTAAGATGGTGTTGGCAAACCGGCTTACCTTTGTGGATGAGAAATTGCTGTCCCAACTGGAGAAGTGCAATCTGAGGAGAATCCACTAAAGCGAAGACTAGCCACTTGGGGTGGAGACATCCCCCAGAGGAAGGTGGTCCTTAACTGCCCAGATGAGATACTACGTGACGGAAAACAGCCTGGCACTCTGACCTGATTCCAAATCGTAGTTAGAGGTGTCCCCAACAGGGTGGGAAAAAAAAACAAGGTGTTTCTGCCATTGGTAGCCCTGTCCGAGGAAGGACTCAGGACTTTGAGGACGAGCGAGACCTATGAAGAGAGGCCCTAGGTCACTAATGGGACCTGCTCCTGGACATGAAACATCAGATTCCCTAGGATGGACCCATGCTGCTGAAATGTGGTCAGACAAGTTTCACAGTGGACTGTCCCTTTCCTATGATTTTGTATATATCTGGTCAATGTGCTTCTTTTATTAGTCAGTGTAAGTTGCATTATGTATTAATGTTCTTCACCTCTCCCTGGTACCAGAGATAAGGTATGTTGATGACCTCTGTACCATCACAAAATGTTAGGTTTGGGATCTCAGTGGTCTGGCCCTTGCTTCAAAGCATTACTCTCCATAGGGGTATAGTTAAACCTGGCCCCTGCTAGTGACAGTACAGACAGGGAAGGGACAGAAGTGTTTTCTGGGTATCTCTGAAACTTAGGGTTGGACTATCTGTAATTTTACCTGTAACTTCATGTGTGACCTCCAAAAAAAACTGCTCACTGGTGACAAACTCTTATTGCCTGTACCTATCTTTGTCGATCACAACTCTATTTTGTGACATTGTGGTTGGCAGTGGTGGGATTGAGGTACTGAGCAGAATGAGGACACAAGAACTTGAGGAGCCAACAGTGGGCACCCTGAGGAAGTGGTGCAGGAGTCATGGGATTGTTCCAGAGGGAAAGAAGTCTGAACTTATTGATCTCCTGATACTACTTCAGGTCCAAGAACAAGATGTCACCTCCGAATACTCATCCACAGTGGTCAGAGCAAAATGTCCACATCAGTCTCCATTGAAGAGCCAGATGCAGACCTTGTGGAGGAACTGCTTAACCGAAGGATGCAAAAGCTCAGTGGAGAATTAAGTACCAGCCAGAGGATGAAGCTAATGAAACTTGCCTATGAGGAGGTGTCATTGAGTGACAAAGCCAATAGAGTCAAGCACCAGGGGATCAATGGAGATCTTGGCTCTCTGTACATCATCAAGTGGTCTGCGGCATTCCCCACCTTTCAGGATGGCAAGGAGGACATTGATGCATATCTGGAAACCTTTCAGATTATGTGCAAGTCTCACAGTATTGCAGAACATGACTGGACACGTTTACTGGCTATGAAAATTACAGGTAGGGCAAATTCCACCTTTCAGAGGAACAGCAGTTGGACTATGTTGAGGTAAAGGGGGCATTGTTAGCATGTTATGCCATCACCCCTGAATATTATAGACAGAGTTTCCCTAAATCGACTAAAAGGGACCTATGACACCCATTTGGAGTTTAGCACTAAACTGTCCCATGCCCTGGACCAGTGGCTGTGAGGCAGAGACTTTTGAGGACCTCCACCAGCTATTTCTGAAGGAGCAATTCTTGGAAAGGTGTCCAAGTAGAGACTAGGGAGTGGGTGATGGATCGGGAACCCCAAACATTGGAAGAGGCTGACTGCTTTGCAGATATGTACAGCCCCGACCAAAAGTTTAAAACCACTTGAAAAATGGCAAAAAAAAAACAAAACATATTAGCATGGCTGGATCTTAACAAGGTAGAGCTTCAACATGCAACAAGTAATGGGAGCGAGACAAAACATTTGATCATTCAATTTAAAGAAAACAAATAAACTAAAACTGGCTGTTTTTCAGCTGATCAAAAGTTTAGGACCACCCCTCCAAAAAAAATTAAAATAAACCCCCCAAAACAGAAATCCAACTTCCAAAGATGAACTCAGTAACGAGTAGCTCCGCCGTTATTGTTGATCACTTCAAAATTTGTTTCGGCATGCTTGATGCAAGCATTTCCATGAGGTGAGTGGGAACATTTTTCCAAGTGACGAAGGCCATCTACTGTCTGGAACTGTTGTCCATTTTTGTAAACTTCCCTTGCCATCCATCCCCAAAGGTTCTCAATTGGATTTAGATCAGGGGAACACGCAGGATGGGCCAAAATAGTGATGTTATTCTCCTGGAAGAAGTCCCTTGTCCTGCGGGCATTGTGTACTGTAGCGTTGTCCTGTTGAAAAACCCAGTCGTTACCACACAGACGAGGGCCCTCAGTCATGAGGAATTGTCTCTGCAACATCTGGACATAGCCAGCGGCCGTTTGACACCCCTGCACTTCCTGAAGCTCCATTGTTCCACTGAAGGAAAAAGCACCCCAGACCATTATGTCACCCCCTCCACTGTGGCGCATAGAAAACATCCCAGGTGGGATCTGCTTGTCATGCCAGTAACATTGGAAACCATCAGGACCATCAAGGTATAAAAAAAAAAAAAATCTCAGAGAATAAAACTTTCTTCCACCTTTGAATGTCCCATGTTTGGTGCTCTCTTGCAAAGTCCAAACGAGCAGTTCTGTGGCGTTCAAGGAGACTAGGTCTTTGAAGACGTTTTTGGTTTTTGAAGCTCTTCAGTCTCAGATGCAGTCTGATGGTTATGGGGCTGCAGTCAGCCCCAGTAAGGGCCTTAATTTGGGTCGAGGATCGTCTAGTGTCCTCCGGCTCAGTGCTGGTGAAATTTTTTGGGGTCTTCCACTTGACTTTTTTGTTCCATAACTTTCAGGATCATTTAAGAAATTCTTACCCACCTCAGCAGCGATGGCGTGCTGCGAGAGACCCTGCTTATGCAGTTCAACAACCCGACCACGTTCAAAAAGGGAGAGTTTTTTTTGCCTTTGCCATCACGTCACTACCTGACGGAAAAAGAATCAATCCACATCTTTGCACAGATTTGGCCTTTTAAAGGCATGTGGTCCTAAAATTTAGATCAGCTGAAAAACAGCCTGTTTCAGTTTAATTGTATGCTCAAAAAATGTTTTGTCTCACTCATTTCTTCTTGTTGCACGTTGAAGCTCTACTTGGAACCTTGTTAAGATCCAACAATGTAAAATATGATTTTTTGCTATTTTTCAAGTGGTCTTAAACTTTTGATCAGGACTGTATGTGTATAAAGTCGGTCCACAAATCAGAGAAGCCAAGTCAAATGACAGTACCACCCTTGGGACCTCCTCCTAACTTCAACAGTCTTCCCGTAAATATGCAATGGCTTCTGCTGGTACAAGGACCTGTTATCAATGTGATTCCCTAGGGCAGGGATGCCCAACCTGCGGCCCACCAGCTGTTGTAAAACTACAACTCCCACATTGCCCTGCTGTAGACAGATAGTTGTAGGCTATCCAGACATGCTGGTAGTTGTAGTTTTGCAAAAGCTGGAGGGCCACAGGTTGGGCATCCCTGCTCTAGGGCATCTGAAAGCAACTTGCAGAGAGGCCAGCTCTGGTTCCACCTATCACAAGAGCTTCGGCGTTACACCCAGTTGCTTCAGTCAGTCAGGAAGGGATGGGCCGCTGGACATCCCATGGACTACAGACCATGAGAGACTGAGCATTTGGTGATGCAAATCCACTGGACTGACAAAAAAAAAAAAAAAAAAAAAAAAAAGAGAAATCACAATGTTCCGGTACAGGTGACTTGACAACCAGCTGAAGGCTTCATGGACTATGGAGCCTTCATCACTCTGGTAAAACCCCATGTGGTCACCTTGGACAAAATAATCCCAGGACAGATAGCAAGGATTGTGTTGGCTGGAGGAGAGAGATGTGAAGTGCCAGTTGCCCAGGTGACTCTATACCACCATATATCTTCCCACCATCCCTCGTGCAGCCACATACTCATCCCTACCCAACTACCTCCATATATTGACTATAATGCTGCCCCACAGGCATATGCCCATTACACAAAAATGTATTTCTACTGTTCAAACCTTTTTCCCAAACTCTGGTTTGGTTCCAAGGTACCACTTGGAACCGAACCCAAGTTCAGGAAACATTTTTTTAATAGTAGAAATTCATTTTTGAAGTTATTACCCGAAGTCTCATAATAACTTTGGCTCATTGGAGCCAATACATTCTAACACTGTACGAAGCATTGCTCCTTACAGTATTCTAACTAAGTTTTATGTGATTCGACTTTGGATGTTTCATCCGAAGTTAATTCACTCATCCCTAGTAGTAAAGTTCTTCATATCTCCCTGAGATAAGGTATGCTGATGACCTCTGTAACCCTCGAAAAATGTTAGGTTTGGGAACTCTCCGTTTCTACAGGGGTCTAGCTGCGCTCCAAAGCATTCCTCTCCATGGGGTAGTGAAACCGGTCCCTGCTAGTAACGGGCCAGAGGAGGGGCGGATGTGTTTTCTGGATATCTCTGAGCCTGGGGGTAGTAGTCATATGTTGAGAGGTGTGATAACAAGCTGAGGTGTTCTCTCCTCATGGATTTGCTTTAATATGGGAACTTTGAATATCTGTAACTTTACCTGCGACTTCGTGTGACCTCCATTACACTGGTGATAATTTTTATTGCTTAGTGGCTATCTTTGTCAGTGACAAGCCCATTTCGTGACAAGCGCCTATGGGCTCAACAATAGCCAAAAAATGGTGCCTGTGGCCAGGTGGAGCCTGGGGCATGCTAAGGGGGCCTGGGAGCAAGGTGTAGACCACAGGCAGGTTCAGGCTGCCAGTACAGAAACCCCACACCAGTGGCAACATGCAGCAATCCTGGGGGAAAGTCATCCCACGCTCCCACCATGACAAGAAGTCACCCACAGACAGAGGCTAGCCTACCAAACCCTAGGGGGAAAGAGACCACTGAAGACTGAGATGCACCCTCTCAGGAGAGGAGCATCTCCCACAGCAAATGCTGAATTGGACCACAAATTGAACAGCCCTCCTGATGTCCCTGAGGGAAAGCAGATCCCCAGAAAAAGCCTGGGAAGCCAGAAAAGGGGGGATTAAGTGCTGCCTAGCCCTGCCAAAAGCTGGGTATTAGGGTAGATGAGGCGGCTGAAAAGGAGGCACCCCTCTCGTGCTGATTCTACGGGGTGCTGAGAGGAGGTGACATCTATCAAAAAAGGGATGGCTGAAGGGGAAGGTGGGGGGTGGGGGTCTGTAGCAACCACCACTTAGGGAAAATTGTTCCATATAGAGCCACTGGGGAATAAGCACTAACGGCGTGGCCTTGTCCCGTTAGAAGCTGGGGATTAAAGTAGAAAACGAGGCAGAGAAACCAGGAAGGGGCCCCAATGGAGGGTGAGGGGAGGAAGGCTAGGGAGACCCTAACCAAGAGGGAAAGAGACAAGGGGGAAAAACATACATTTCAGCGTCTTCAGGCAATTGTGGCATTCCACTGTAGATGCAGTAAAGGATGACTGGCGAAGCACCGGAGGTACAGTATGCACAGTGTGAAGAGAAAAAAAAAAAAAAAAAAGAGAAAAAGAAAAAAACGGTAGGTCAGGTCTGCCTCCTACAGACCCCAGACTAAAACTGATCAGGCTAGTGTCTGTGGAGAGGGCGAGCCAATTTATTTTCCATTTCTAGTGTCAGCTGGGCGTATACACATGGTGCCGTGTCCTCCAGTGACATTAAAGGGAATCTGTCACCAAAATGTCAAGTTCTGCCCTGGCTACATAACCCTCTGCCTTCGGCATGCATAACTCCTGCCTAACCCCTCGTGTGGCCTGCCCTGTAATCCCTAGAGATGATGTGCTTATATGCAATTCACCGCCGGGACTGGGTATGCACACTGTTCTGATAACTGTGGGCATCGGCATCGCTCCCAGCAGTGTGCATGCACCAGCTAACGGCATTCTACTAGGGATAGCTGGCACCGGGCCCGGCAGTTAACTGCACACGCGCAGGCTCTCTGCCACTCAGAGTGACGCAGGGATTACAAGGCGGACCAGACGAGGGGTTAGGGAGGAGTTATGCACCTAGAAGGCAGAGCGGCCTGGACATTTCTGCACGAACGCCGCTCCTGGGCACTTGCGAGCCCTTATTTGCATATCACTAAAACTGTGTTTTTGATGTTTATGAACATCAAGAAAAGGTACCTTTTAAATCATGTTTATTTGTGCTACAGCAGCGCAAAAAGTGATATTTTGGTGACAGACTCAATTTAACAAGAAACTGTCAGAAGCTTTATTCAAACCTGATGTACTTGTATTTACGGATGCACATCTTCGGTTAACCTTTGACCTATGCAATATGCAAATAAATCTACAAAGGAGGACAGTTTACAGACAAAGAATGGACTGATCTATATTGTGTCTGTATACAGATCTCAATATAATAATGTGGGACAACAACCTTTACTTCCACAAAAGAATTTACCATTCATTTTGACTTTAAATTAAGGCGTCATACCCACATAGATATTTTTCCGTGCTCGTTCCATTTTTTTTGCGGCAGAACCATTCACTTCAATGGAGAGGCAAAAAAAAAAAAAAAAAACCACAAGGGAAATGACTGAGCATTCCGTGTCCGTATGTCCATGCCACAAAAAATAAATAAAAATACCATTTGTTCTATTATTGTCCGCATTACGGACATGAATAGGACTGTTCTATTAGGTAGAATGCACATGGGGAGTATCCATGTTTTGCGGATCCCAAACACACCGAATGAGCCCGAAGGGTGGGATCATCCAGTCCTCGGTCAATGTGTTGAGCCTGGTGACATGCCTTGCTGGGTTTGTTCCATCACTAGGCTATGGTCACCTTGATATCATATGAGAAACAAAAACAAACCACAAATATTATACCACACAAGCTAAAGTTCATTTTTGTAAGTTTTATTTGCACTTTTTCTTTTCACAGAAAGTTTAGCTGCATATTTTTGTTTGCATTCACGCAAATTTCATTTCCGCCAACTGATGATCTCTTATGACGGCTTGCTCTTTTTTTTTTTTTTTTTTTTTAAATCAGTTTCATTTTTTTTAGTATTTTCTTGTATTTAATTTTATTTTAAAACAAGTCCATCACGGAAAGCTCTAGACCCTCCTAACCCCACCTTCTTCTCCCCTCCCCCAATCCATCCCATAATGCATACGTGGCACTTGGGCACACAACATTGTCTGGAGGACCCCTTCACCCCTCAAACATGAGGACAATGTGGCACTGTGGGGGATTGGGGCAGCGGTACACTTCTGGCACGGTTTGCTCATTGAGGTTCTTACTACCGTGGAACATTCTTATAGAAACCACAGCGCTACAGGGAACATTTGCCTCTGACCAGAAGTGAAAGGGTTTTACTTTTATATTTCCCAGTTCTTTACATTATCTTCAGCACACGTTACATAGGGACGCCATCCACAAAGCTTACGGGTCTGTCTTTCCTCTTGCTTTGCATCCCCCATTTGGCATCACACACTATGGGGTATAGAAGCCAATCCACAATGGTTCTCTGTTCGGAAGGTGCCGTCTTAGTGGCCTGGGTAACCTGACTTCACTGAGAAGAAGCAAGAAAGGAACATCATGATGCATCAAGAACAGGCTACTAAATATCCGTCTGCCATCTCTATAAGGCCGCATTCAGACAAGCGAGTGTCACGCATTGTACTCGCAGCACAGCTCCCGTCCTGAACTCCCAGCACTGCGGGGGTCGCAGAGCATTATATTGATTTATGATGCTATGTAACCCTTACAGTTCTGCAATGTATTGGATAACACTGACATAATGCTGTCAGTGTTATACAATACATTCCAGACCTCTAAGGGTTACATAGCATCATAAATCAATATAATGCTATGCGACCCCCGCAGTGCTGGGAGTTCAGGACGGGAGCTCTCTGATACTCACGCTGCCAGTCCGCAGTATGCAACTTGCTCGTCTGAACGGGGCCTAAAGAAAAGAAAAACCCTAATCCATATGTTAATTAGGTTTTAAGTGCAACGAGGGTGGGCCACTTCGCACTCTAGCTCCTCTGCTGGCCACTCCCCCTTCACGCTGACCAAGAAGGCCTAGCATCTTAATGGCAATATGTCAATCAACTGGAAGAGGGCGTGGCCAGCAAAAGATCTAGAATTAGGCAAAGGAGTTTTACTCTACAGGTCCAATGCAATTATAAAACAATGATGTTAATGCGATATGTCTTTTCTATATGATAGTGCAGAATATGTTCTATGAGAGATTGTCTTCATATAAACCTTCAAATCCCTGCTGAATTTAATCAGCATCTTATCCAAAATGGCTGGTAATCAATGCTGGATCTGCCCTGTAGCAGCTGACTGGATAGTTATGCAACCTCACATTCACTGCCATTAGCCCAGGAAATGGACAAAAACGGTTAACTCATTGACTTCTGTGTAAAGCTTCCTTAAAGGGAACCTGTCACCTGACACTCCCCGCCCACGTGCTGCAGTTATTTCCCATAGGAATCAGCAGCAGGTGGGCAGGGGAGTGGCTATAGCTCTGAATTAAATAAACGCTGGACTCAAATCAGCTCATTAGCATGTGGCATCTTTGTGTGTATATTATGAGGTGATCATCTGTCACACCAGTAAGTGAATACATCTAAGGCACTTTTTAGTAGTTAATGATTGTATATAATTAGTTAGATTATAAAATTAGTGTTGAGCGAACTTGTGTTTTAAGTTCGGTGTCTAAAGTTCGGGTTATCAAAGAATCGCGTTATGGATTCCGCTACCACGGACCATAACTTGGCCCGGGGTAGCGGAATCCATAACGCGATTCTTCGATAACCTGATCCCGAACTTTAGACGCCTAACTTAAAACACAAGTTCGCTCAACACCAATTATAATCAAATATCCACATGACAGGTTCCCTTTAAGGCTCAATGGCATAAACAGTAAGACTATTAACCCCTTAGTGACCACTAATATGCCTTTTTACTGACGTAAACAAAGGGGGTTTTAGCTAAACAGCTTGTGGGGGGGGGGGGGGGCGTTTTCGTTTGGCGCTCCCTGCCTTCCCAGAGCCATAACGTTTTTAACCATTTAATATTGCATATCATGTAGTGGGAAAAAAAAAATATCCAAATGGGGTGAAATTGCCAAAAAAAAAAAATGAAATTCCACTTTTTTTTTTTTTTACTTTTATATATATGATAGATGTTAGCTCGATGGACATCTCAATTTCTGGGACTCACTGATCACTAGAATTGGGGACCAAGGCCCCCTCTCTCCCCCCACTAGTTGCCCGACTGTGGCAAGGAGGAGTTTGAACGGAGACCTCACACTAAGGACTAAAGTGGTTGTCTCACTTTAGCCATTTTCTATCACGTTATACACTGCTCGTTTCCAGGGATTACAACCAGTCTGCATTCCAGCAATGGTGGCCGTGCCTGCACACTATAGGAAAAAGCACCGGCCTCTCTGGTGGCTGGGACCATGGGAGTGCGAGTAGGCACTAATACACAGCAGCTCCCATCCTGACCACCTCATCTGCACTGCAGCAGTAGCCATAACCACTGCAAACGAGCAGTGTATAACGTGATGGGAATATGAATCTAGCCAGCCAAGGAAGCAATATGGATAATAACAATACATTAGTAAGTGCCTTGTAGCAACCTTCTCTACACGATAAATGCCACTTACTGAAGTGAGACAACCCCTTCAACTCTGCAGTAGCAAATATGACACTAAGGGCTCATGCACATGGGTGTTGATCGGCCGAACCGTGCATTGGGGACCGCAATTGCCTGTCCCCAATGCATGGGCAACATCCATGCGGATTCCGCAGACTGATCACGACCCAGTCAACTTGAATCCGTCCACACTGCAAAAAAAGTAGGGCATGCACTAGTTTTTTTGTGGGGCGGAGGCACAGACAGAAACTCCACGGAAGCACCCTGTAAGTGCATTCGTTCCACACCAACCTTCCGAATTGCAGACCCATTCATGTGAATGGGTCTGCATCAGTGATGTGGGGTGCACATGGTCGGTGCACATATATTGCAGACCCGCTGTTTGCAGGCTGCAATACGGGCACAGCTGGGCAACGGCCGTGTGCATGGGCCCTAATGGTGCTGTCATTTGCAAAGTTGGGGAAAAAATATCCAGGCTTCAGTTCTTGTGGAAGACAGGTGGTGCCGAGTCACGGAGGTACAAATTCTCTTTAGCCTGGGTGTACATGGCATGGATTGGCCATAGACATAAGAAATTTCCCAGTGGGCTGATGCTCAGACGGGCGCCCAAGTCCTCCTTTCTGCTGCTGGCTAGGTACATAATGAGCTCCCAGTGTTAAAGGGGTTGTCCAAGTTATATTTATTGATGACCTATCCCCAGGATAGGTCATCAATATCAGATTGGCGGGGGTCCGACACCCGGCACCCTCTCCGATCAGCTGTTTGAAGGAGACTCGCAAGGTGTCAGCGCTGCCTCCTCTTCACTGTTTACCTTCTAGCCGTTGCATCTGCAGTGGTGAGCAGGTGTAATTACACCCAAGCCTTCCTATTGAAATTAATAGGAAAGCTTGGGTGTAATTACACCTGCTCACCACTGCAGATGCAACGGCTAGAAGGTAAACAGTGAAGAGGAGGCAGCGCTGACACCGTGCGAGTCTCCTCTTCAAACAGCTGATCGGAGGGGGTGCCGGGTGTCCGACCCCGCCGATCTGATATTGATGACCTATCCTGGGGATAGGTCATCAATAAATATAACTTGGACAACCCCTTTAACTAGCGCTGCGAGAATCAGGTACTTATGTATCTAGCACATGCCCTCCCGATTCCACGGCTGTGGCCTGCGTCTCTCCTCCTAAGCCCCTGCTCTATATCGTAATCGGAGACAACTAGAGGAGGACAGAAAAGAGCCACTATTGATAACCACAAAAGGGACAGCTTTGGGGGACAATATATTCTGCTGTCCTGTAGTATACGGTTCTCCTGTGACAGTATTTTGTGCAATGGTATTGGGGACCCCGCCTACTTCTGTTGCCCCGCCTTCTGTCAATTTTGACCCACCTACAACATAGGGTCTTTTTTTTTCTCCAGTCCGACCCTGGGCAATGCCATTGTTCCACCAAAGGGCTTCTGTGCATCACTGTAGCTTCACAACATAATGAAAGTTGCTGTGACCAGAGAATTGCAAGAAATCCTGCAGTGTTGTATTCTTTGCAACTGTCCAGTCACAGCAATTTGTGGGTCACAACACGACCCCATTCACTTGCATTACTTGTAAAGCAAAGCAATCTATGGTTGCAGTGACCATAGTTGTCATGTAGCCCCAGCCTTAAAGGGGTATTCC
This sequence comes from Bufo gargarizans, assembly GCF_014858855.1. Taxonomy (NCBI): domain Eukaryota; kingdom Metazoa; phylum Chordata; class Amphibia; order Anura; family Bufonidae; genus Bufo; species Bufo gargarizans. The sequence goes on along the minus strand of NC_058080.1, from coordinate 610,825,527 downwards.
TATCACAGACAATGGGGGCATGCCCCCATTGTCCGATCAGTGCGGGTCCCACCTCCGAGACCCGCACCTATGCCGAGAACAGAGCTGGGAAAGTGATGGCTGGAGGACCACCGCCAAGCGGTCTCCCCGTACAAGTGAATGGGAGCGCACTACGCTAGCGCGGCCACTGCTTCCATTTATTTCTATGGGGCCGACTGCACATGCGCCCCCTTCACCACCTTTCCAGAGGTGGGACCCGCACCTATCAGACAATAGGGGCATATCCTAGCAATATGCCCCGGTTGTTTATGATGGGAAAACCTCTTTAAGCAAGGCCATGTAAAATGTAGCTCCCATTGGGTAAGCAGGCCTCAGTTTAGGTTTATAGCAGGCAGTTGTAGAAAAGCTGAACCACCTGTTAAAGGGGTTGTCCGGATTCGGAGTTGAACACGAGCATACCTCCATTTTCACCCAGGCAGCCCCCCTGACTTGAGCATCGGAGCAGTTCATACGCCGATGCTCTCCTTTGCCCTGTGCTAAATCGTGCCGTGCAAAGGCATTTTCAAGAGTTCAGGTGACAAACCGGGCTCTCCATGGGGCTGCCAGGAAGCCCGGTGACGTCATCGGCACTGATGCGCGGGCTTTAGCGCTGCCCTAGCCTGTAAAACGGCTAGGTCAGCACTAAAGCACGCCCATCAGAACCAGTGACGTCACCGAACACAGTGCCTGGCGGAAGCCTCCGCCTGGCAGCGTGTTATAGTAAATAAAAGAGCCCTTGCTCTGCATGATCTACCGCAGGGCAAGGGAGTGCATCGGAGCAGTAACTGCTCCGATGCTCAAGTCAGGGGGGCTGACTGGGTGAAAATGGAGGTATGTCCGGTTTCAGCTCTGAACCCGGACAACCCTTTTAATATTACTCTTTGGCTTCATGCACAAGACCGTTTGTGCTTTGCGGTCCGCAAAACAAACGGATGACATCCGTATGCCATCTGTTTTTTTGTGGTTCTAATGTAACAATGCCTATCCTTGTCAGCAAAACGGACAAGAATAGGACATGTTCCATTTTTTGTTTTTGCGGGGCTACAGAATGGACATACTGATACGGACAGCACACTGTGTGCTGTCCATATTTTTTGCAGACCCATTGAAATAAATGGGTCCGCATCCTATCCACCAAGAAAAACAAAAAAAACACGGAGTGTACAAAGAAACAAAATACGTTTGTGTGCATGAGGCCTTTGGGTACTAGCGTTTTTTCTATTCCGGCACAGAGTTCCGCCAAAAGGGCTCAATGCCGGAAAAGAACTGATCAGGTATATCCCCATGCATTCTGAATGGAAAGCAAGAGCATTCCGTTCCAGATGCATCAGTTCAGTCATTTTTGACTGATCATGCAAAAGATAAAACCGTAGCATGCTACGGTTTTATCTCTAGCGAAGAAAACTGAAAACTTGCCTGATCCGGCATTTTTTCCCATAGGAATGTATTAGTGCCGGATCCGGCAATCAAAATACCGAAATGCCGGATCAAAAAAAAAAAAAAAAAAAAAAAAAAAAAGGAGGAATGAAATAAAAGGAACGGACACACACAAAGCCATTTTCTTATGTTTCCTATTAATTTCAATGGGAGATTCAGCACAGATTCCGCCCCAAGATAGATCATGCTGCTTCCATTTACCCTGAAGGGTTAAAAAAAAAACTAACAAAAAAAACTGAGCTGGCCCTTAAACTACTGGTTAACATTGCCACAATACCTCACCTGGCAGAAAACCAGGTCCAAAACTAACAACTCACCGTGACAGTCAGGCTGGGTGACGTAGGAGAACAGCTATCGGAATAACCTGGTGAAATCTCTCAGAGCCCAACACACCTGTTTACATTCCTCAGCACTGGAAGAAAGACAAAGGACGGGCAGTTTAGTACAGGGGAAACCGGTTCCTGCACCGAAGTAGGTCAGAGATAATGTCATACAATGGCAGGCCCACAAACTAAGCATTTTTAAGCCTTTTGAAAGAGGCAACACTGTAGAAATATGCAATATTAAAGAGGACCTTTTACCACTCCTGACATGCCTGCTTTAATAGTTTCATGCATTCCCCATGTAATCACAATTCTGGAGCCTCTATTCTTATGGCTGTATGTTGTGCCATTCCTTTATTATTTCTACTAGAAGTTATGAATGAAACACTAGCAGTCCGCAGTAAGGGTACAGAGGGGTGGTAACCAGTTGGGGGTGTACCTGCACAGTCTGACTCTATCCAATCAGTGTTGCCATTGTTAGACTGTGCAGGTGCACACCCCCAACTGGTTACCACCCCTCTGTACCCTTACTGCAGACTGCTGGCAATTCATTCATAACTTCTAGTAGAAATAATAAAGGCACAATATCGAGCCATAAGAATAGATGCTGCAGGATTGTGATTACATGGGGAATGCATGAAGCTATTAAAACAAACATGTCAGGAGTGGTGACAAGTCCTCTTTAACCACCTCAGCTCCCCTAGCTTAAACACCCTTAATGACCAGACCACTTTTTACACTTCTGCACTACACTACTTTCACGGTTTATTGCTCGGTCATACAACTTACCACCCAAATGAATTTTACCTCCTTTTCTTTTCACTAAGGCCCCATGCACACGGCCGTGTTTCACAGCCGTGTGCGGGCCGTGGAACCGCGGCCTGGATGCCTCCTGAGAGCAGGAGCGCACGGCGTCACTGGTTGCTATGACGCCGTGCGCTCCCTGCTGCCGGCACAGTACAGTAATACACTGGTATAGATCATACCAGTGTACTACTGTATTGCGGCGGCAGCAGGGAGCGCACGGCGTCATAGCAACCAGTGACGCCGTGCCCTCCTGCTCTCAGGAGGGATCCAGGCCGCGGTTCCACGGCCCGCACACGGCTGTGAAACACGGCCGTGTGCATGGGGCCTAATAGAGCTTTCATTTGGTGGCATTTCATTGCTGCTGACATTTTAACTTTGTTATTAATCAAAATTTACCGAAATAGATCATACCAGTGTACTACTGTATTGCGGCGGCAGCAGGGAGCGCACGGCGTCATAGCAACCAGTGACGCCGTGCGCTCCTGCTCTCAGGAGGGATCCAGGCCGCGGTTCCACGGCCCGCACACGGCTGTGAAACACGGCCGTGTGCATGGGGCCTAATAGAGCTTTCATTTGGTGGCATTTCATTGCTGCTGACATTTTAACTTTGTTATTAATCAAAATTTACCGAAATATTTGCAAAAAAAACACATTTTTCACACAAAAAAATACGTTTCTATATACATTTTTCTCGAAATTTATTGTTCTACATGTCTTTGATAAAAAAAAAAAAAATGCAATAAGTGTATATTTATTGGTTTGGGTAAAAGTTATAGGGTTTACAAACTATGGTACAAAAATCTGAATTTCCGCATTTTGAAGCAGCTCTGACTTTTCTGAGCACCTGTCATGTTTCCTGAGGTTCTACAATGCCCAGACAGTAGAAACACCCCACAAATGACCCCATTTTGGAAAGTAGACACCCTAAGGTATTTACTGATGGGCATAGTGAGTTCATAGAAGTTTTTATTTTTTGTGACAAGTTAGCGGAAAATGATGATTTTTTTTCCTCTTTTTTTTTTCTTAAAGTCTCATATTCCACTAACTTGTGACAAAAAATGAAAACTTCCATGAACTCACTATGCCCATAACGAAATACTTTGGGGTGTCTTCTTTCCAAAATGGGGGTATTTATACTGCCCATGCATTTTAAGGGACCTAAAGCGCAAGAAGCAGTTTGGAATCCAAATGTGTAAAAAATGCCCTGCTAAATCCTAAAGGTGCTCTTTAGAATTTGGGCCCCTTTGGGCACCTAGGCTGCAAAAAAGTGTCACACATGTGGTATCGCCGTACTCAGAAGTAGGGCAATGTGTTTTGGGGTGTATTTCTACATATACCCATGCTGGGTGAGAGAAATCTCTCTAAAAGTCAACTTTTCCCATTTTTTTTTATACAAAGTTGTCATTATAGAGAGATATTTCTCTCACCCAGCATGGTTATATGTAAAAAGACACCCCAAAAAACATTGCCCTACTTCTTCCGAGTACGGCGATACCACGTGTGACACTTTTGCAGCCTAGGTGCGCAAAGGGGCCCAAATTCCTTTTAGAAGGGCATTTTTAGACATCTGGATTCCAAATGTCAGGGCAAAATGCCAGGGCAGTATAAATACCCCACATGTGACCCCATTTTGGAAAGAAGACACCCCAAGGTATTCCGTGAGGGGGATGTAGAGTTTTATTTTTTTTCCCCACAAGTTAATGGAAATTTTTATTTATTTTTTCTCACTAAGTCTCCCTTTCCGCTAACTTGTGACAAAAAGTTCAATCTTTCATGGACTCACTATGCCCCTCAGCGAATACCTTGGGGTGTCTTTTCTGAAATGGGGTAATTTGTGGGGTATTTATACTGCCTTGGCATTTTAGGGGCCCTAAAGCGTGAGAAGAAGTCTGGAATATAAATGTCTAAAAAATTTACGCATTTGGATTCATGTGAGATTTTATTTTTTGTCACACAAGTTAGTAGAATATGAGACTTTGTAAGAAGAAAAAAATAAATAAAAAATTTCCGCTAACTTGTGCCCAAAAAAAAATTAAAAAAAAAAAATCTATGAATTCGTCATGCCCCTCAAAAGTGATATTTTTATAGCGCCGCAGCGATTTTACTGTGTTTTTGCATTGATCAGAAAAAATATATAAATTCCGTCACTGCGGTGGGGCAGACTGAACACAAGTGTGCGCACGAGATCAGGCCTGATTGGGCAAACACTGCATTTTTTGTAGAGCCTAGAACATGTCCTATTCTTGTTCGCAATTGCGGACAAGAAAAGGCATTTTCTATATAGTTCTGGCAATGTGCGGATCCGCAAAATGCGGAAAGCACATTGCCAGTGTCCGTGTTTTGTGGATCCGCAAAACACATACAGACGTCTGAATGGAGCCTTACAGGGGGGTGATCAGGGAGTCTATATGGGGTGATCAGGGGTTGATAAGTGACAGGGGAAGGGGTGTAGTGTAGTGGTGTTTGGTGCTACTTTACAGAGCTGCCTGTGTCCTCTGGTGGTCGATCCAAGCAAAAGGGACCACCAGAGGACCAGGTATATTAGATGCTGTTATGAAAACAACGTCTAATATACCTTTTAGGGGTTTAAAAAAATAAATAAATAAATAAATAAATAAATAAAAAAATCGAATCTACAGCCTGCCAGCGAATGATCGCCGCTGGCAGGCTGTAGATCCACTCGTTTACCTGCCGATCCTGTGTGCGCGTTCACAGGAAATCTAGCGTCTCGCGAGATGACGCGCCGGCGCGTACAGGAGGAATAACAGGGCCGCCGCCAGGACGCAATCCTGCGTACAGTGGTCCTGAGGTGGTTAAATATGGAAATAAAGGTATGATGTAGTGCTCCTGTTCATGTGTCTTAGGCTGTCTGTACAATTATACCAGAGCATGTGTCCCTGTCCAAATAGTAAGACACCGGCACCTGTGACATGTCATACATCTTACCAATGTACAGTGATCTTCCTCTCACCTTGTGACTTGCTTATGAAATTCTGTTAACTGCTTATGCGTTACTGTGATAGCACCCCCTGACATCTCCTTTGGTAAACTCTTCAAGGATGTTTCCAACCACCTACAAAATGTCTGAAAAGAAGTTTTTCGTTTACCTTCCCGATCAGAAAAAGCTAATTATACAGCACTTACCAAAGATAACCTGAAACAAGAAATGTTTATGTATGTATATTAGAAACTAGATGGAAGTCAATACAGATGGACTCTTAATCACCACAGTAGCCAAACACATTTACTCAAGGACTACTAGACAATCTGAGCAATGGTTTTCCTTACCGGCCTGTCAAAGGTCATAATCTCCCAGACGACTTCGGCCACGTCAGGCAAGGTGTAAGGTGGGAGACAGAAACAGCACGAATGTAGAAGCTGACTTGTCAGCTGCTGCCCAAACTGGTTCAGCACCTGCTGGATCAGGTCCTTCCGTACCTCAAAGTTTTCTTCATGCTGGGTATTGAGACAGAGGAGACAAGACGTGAAAGGCTTCCCCTGCTTTCTCTGATGGGATCCAATCCCATTCTTTTGTCTGCATGTAAAGCGTATGTTTTGTGCCATATATATGGGTCTGTATGAATCACAGTACTGTATAATAGAAAAATGCTAACTAGTATTTCTATTCCTCAAGATGTCTGCTTATTGTCGGTGAATGGAAACTTTAGGCTGGGTACACATTTTTGCCATATATTTTTTCTGCAATGAAACCTAAGATTTTGCACCAAAAATATGGTGCAATTGGGTGAATCAAGGTCTCTGGAAATTACACATCTAGCCAGATAAAGGGGGGGGGGGGGGGTTAACAGAAAATGGGATTGGCTTGGTGGATTACGGGGCATAGTATAATATGCAACATTTCAAGCCAAAATTGCACAACTATTCTGGCATAAATTTCTACCTCAAACCAAGCTAACTAAGTTAGAGAAAAGCGTCCACCCTGCACCAGATGTATCATCCGGCCTGAGCCCCTGTGAGAAATCTGGTGCAGCTCAGACAGCCTGACCAAGCTTCATCCATCAACAGGATTAGTCAGTCAATCTGCCCCGCACATGAGCGTGCCCGAGGACTACAGCCGTCTATTCATAGTTAAAATGGCAAAATCTTACCTCAGCCTAAGGCCCAATTCTCACATCAGCGTTTGGTCAGTGATTTCCATCAGTGATTGTGAGCTAAAGCCAGGATTAAAGCCTCCACAGACATAAGGTATAACCCTGGGTTCACACCTGAGCGTTTCTGAGACGCGAGTTTTACGCGCGGAATTTGTCGCACGTTTTTATGCTCGTTTTTGCAATAGTAGACGCGCGTTTGTGTGATTGACTGCAGTGTTGTCCAATGAGTCTATGGCCAAAACGCGCGACAAACGCCCCAAAAAAAAGCTCAAGAACTTGTTTATGCGTCGGGCGTTTTACAGCGCGTTCAAACGCGCTGTAAAACGCTCAAGTGTGATCCAGGGCCATAGGGAAGCATTGGTTTTCACGTGTTGAGCGTTTTACAGCACGTTTGAACGCGCTGTAAAACGCTCAGGTGTGAACTTAGGGTAAGGGAAAGATCTGCTCCGGTTCTGGGTTTAGAGCCGCTCCTGGTTCTGGCTCAGAATTACTGATGGAAATCACTGACCAAACACTGTAAAACATGTACATCACATAGAGCAGATATTCACTCCAAGTACAAGTCTTCTAAAAGCCTGGAGTGGACTAAACAGTTTATATGTCTCTTATGCGTTTAGTATGAGGAGTTTTTTATCCCCCACTCCGTGTCTGTACCAATTCTCCTGATGAGCCTCGTCTCCCATGAAGTCAGGGCTGACCCACACCCAGCTTTCCTTAGTTTCCATGTTGTCTGTCGGTGGCTGAGGAACACAATCTTCCTTAGTACCCGGACCTGCAGCTTCAGAGGGGCCTTTCCAGCACTTCTCCTCCCTATCTCCTCCACAGAAGGATTTTTATGGATGGACACTCGGGAGGAACAAACGTACAGACCCCATGGGTAGAACGGTCAGTTAAAGAAAGACATGCTGCTTTTTATTTACCATTTACAGGATAGATTATTAAAAAGACCTTAAGCATAAAATCCTGTAGCCATTTGCCTGCACAACCTGTTTCGCCTCACGGCGTCTTCACGGGCTGTGGGTTCACAAACAATTCCTTCTTTTAAAACACCCGCCCAACCCCCTTTAGACGTAGCTCTGACTCCCCCCTCAAATTAAACAATTAACATCCAGCTCCACATTGAGTCTCCATCTGGGGTAGATGCCTAAGGCCCCTTTCACACGAGCGAGTTTTCCGCACAGGCGCAATGCGTGACGCGAACGCATAGCACCGAATCCTGAGCCACTCATCAAAATTTTCACACATCAGTTCTGCGTTACGTAAAAAACGCAGCAGGTTCTATATTCTGCGTTTTTCACGCAGCCCTGGCCCACATAGAAATAAATAGGGCTTCAGTGAAAAACGCATTGCATCCGGAAGTGCGCATGTGATGTGTTTTTCACTGATAGTTGCTAAGTGATGTTGGTTGTTAACCCTTCAGTTTTTTATCACGCACCTGAAAAACGCATTGCACTTGTGCCGAAAAAACTGACTGAACTTGCTTGCAAAACGGTGCGAGTTTTCAAGAAACACATCCGGAGCCAATCCGTCACGCTTGTGTGAAAGAGGCCGATTTGGTATCAAGCCCCCCAATATTTTTCACTATGAAACATTCCATATATATATATATATATATATATATATATATATATATATATATATATATATATATATATATATATATATATATATATATATATATATATATATATATATATATATATATATATATATATATATAGAAAAAACACAGGCGGCACCACCCTTCGTATATGGGTGCAAAATCCAAGGACGGCAGCAGGTGCTTACCCCGTATTGTAGATACAAAAATTGGACTGCACTCCCAGCAATTCGTGAAGAAAATCTTAGTTTATTCACCCATCTATGGCAAAGCGACGTTTCGGCTCCAACTGAGCCTTTCTCAAGCCTCAGGCAACTAGTATTGTAATCTGTGCTATATAGCACAGTGAATAGAGTAGGGAATGTTAATACATATATTTGAGAATATTGTGTAAACCAAGTATACAGTTTTTTCCCCAGACCACACTTATAATTATACCTCCTTTATAAGGCCGAATGCACGCGGCTTGGGATGGTTTTGGGAGGTGACCGTTCCCTTTAAGCAGGATGAACAAGGTCCACTCCTTGTATTGACCTACACCATTGTGATAAACACCTCCCCTATAATTAGGGATTTATCTTTAAAGGGACTCAAATAAGAAATGTACACGAGGCTCCGAAACGCGTTTGGTTCTAAAGAAACAGTACACGTGTGACTAATAATATCCCTGAGTTGAAATACAGGATTATACGCTACCATTTTTTTACAGCGAAACAGGAGCACTCCTTGCTTTCACGGTCCATCCAGGCATTGCGGAGCAGGAAGGATCACGTGGGACGCCAAGAACAGTGGAGGTATCAAAGGCATAGAGGCTGCAGCTAATACCTAACACTGCACACAGGCTCCGGGACCACAGGGAAGGACTGGTAACGTAACCATTTGAATATCGATATCTATTACAGCGGTGATTGCAACAATTACAACCCAGTGGCAACAAGTGAAGTTGCAACAGTTAACTGACTACCATCGATCGCCTGTATTTTCATTTGAAGAGAAAATTGATTATCCAGAATATATCATTGATACAGAACAGCAGGTGCAATTCAGTGAGGTGGAAGGACACGGTTTCCAATAAGAACTTGACACTCTCAGAGCACTGCTGGCCATGTGGTTATTTTAATAACTATTGATTTGACTTTCATATTGTGGTCCATTACATATAGTGATAAACTGAAATAGTATGCTGTGGAATTACCATGTATTAACTATGATAAAGAGATCAGAATATATTATTAAAGGGAACCTGTCACCTCCAACAAACATCTGAAGCCGGCAGCAGTACCTTAGAGTAGCCAGCAGCATGTTTGTAGCGATAATTTTCTTCCTGCAGGCAGATGAAGCAGAAGCTGTAAAAACGTTGTTTTATCCCCTGCCAGCGCGCTTCTCTAGTCAGACTTAAAGTCATGGGGGCAGCGGCCTCCTTGCTTCAAGTAACGGTAACCACGCTCCCTTCCCTGTAAATGACAGCGATTATGCACGACAGTTCGGTTGGCTTTGCCAAACAGCCGGCTGTCAGTCACAGCGAAGGGGCAGGGAAGGGGGCGTGGTTACCGTGACCTGAAGCAAGGAGGCCGCTGCCTCGGTGACTAAGCCTGACTAGAAAAGCGCGCCGGCAGGGGATTAAAGAGTGTTTTTACAGCTTCTGCTTTTCCGCTTGCAGGAAGAAAATGATAGTTACAAACATGCTGCTGGCTACTCTAAGGTACTGCTGCCGGCTTGGGATGTTTGTTGGAGGTGACAGGTTCCCTTTAATAAGGTGCATGTGCAGATTACCCATGAGGTCTGACCACAAACTAGGACCTATATCAAATTCTGACATTATATGGTGAATGGTACACACGTATTATCTAGATATCCGACTCATTGGTTTGAAGTTTTCGTTTTTATGGCTTTTTCTGATATGCATTGTATATACGGTATGTGTTTTTTAAGGTCTAAACAGGTATTATATCTTTTTTGAATAAATGATTCCTATTTTTAGTTGAGGTACATTTCCCTGCAACACCCAGATAGTGCCCTCCACTCTCTTTACTCTTAATAATTGTTCTTTGTTGGCAGTGGGTGCTGCCAAGGGAGGGAGCACCTAATCTGTCAGTTCGTGCTGGTTCAGCCACTGTATCCACTTACAAAAAATAGAATAAGTTCTATATTTTTGCAGTGCGGAGGCACGGACAGAGAACCCACAGAAGCACTCCATAGTGCTTCAGTGGGGTTCCGTGCCTCTGTTCCACAACGCACTTTCTGGATTGCGGACCCATTCAAGTGAGGCCACAGTAGAGGCATCAGCCGACAATGGTTGTGTGCATGAGGCCTTGGAGGGTCCGTGCGGAGAACAGGCAGAACTAGGAGATCACATAAGGAATATTAAAAAGGGAGTAAAATCTCAGTGTATCGGCACATTTTCCTGACAAACATGATAAAAGCCCAAAAGGGTTGAAAGTGGTAGGAATGTTTCATAGTAAAAAAATATTGGGGGGGAGGGGGGAGGGGAGACAGGCTTGATGCTAGTAGGCCTGTTTTATACGAGCGTGACTGATTGGCATGGAGGAAAACTCGCACCATGTTGCAAGCAAGCTTTTCCGCGCGGGGGCAATGCATTTTGATGCGTTTTTTCACTCGCGTGATAAACTGAAAGTTTGCAAACAACATCTCCTAGCAATGATCAGTGAAAAACACATCACATCCGCACTTCCGGATGCAATGCATTTTTCACTGAAGCCCCATTCACTCCTATGGGGCCAGGGCTGCGTGAAAAGAGCAGAATATAGAACACATCGCGTTTTTCACGCAACGCAGAACTGATGTGTACACAGACCCATTGAAATAAATGGGTCAGGATTCAGTGCGGGTGCTATGCGTTCACGCCCTGGCCCCAAAGTGCGGAAAACTCGCTTGTGTGAAAGGGGCCTTAGACATCTACCCCAGATGGAGACTCAATGTGGAGCTGAATGTTAATTGTTTAATTTGAGGGGGAGTCAGAGCTACGTCTAAAGGGGGATGGGCAGGTGTTTTAAAAGTAGGAATTGTGTTTGTGAACCCACAGCCTGTGAAGACGCCGTGAGGCGAAACAGATTGGCTACAGGATTTTATGCTTAAAAAGGTCTTTTTAAAGGGGCTCTGCAGTTTGTTTAAACTGATCATCTATCCTCTGGATAGATCATCAGTATCTGACCGGCGGGGGTCCGACATCCAGGACCCCTGCCGATCAGCTGTTTGAGAAGGCAGCGCCGGGGCCTTCTCGCTGTTTACCGCTGGCCCAGTGATGTCACGACTAGTATCAACTGGCCTGGCCGCGGCTAAGCTCTGTTCACTTGAATGGAGCTTAGCCCCGTCCAGGCCAGTTGATACTAGCTGTGACGTCACTGGGCATGCGCTAAACAGTGAGAAGGCTGCGGCGCTCCTGGAGTGCCACTGCCTTCTCAAAAAGCTTATCGGCAGGGGTCTCGGGTGTCAGACCCCTGCCGATCAGATGCTGATGATCTATCCAGAGGATAGATCATCAGTTAAAACAAAGTGCAGAACCCCTTTAATCTTCTATCCTGTAAATAGTAAATAAAAAGCAGCATGTCTTTCTTTAACTGACCGTTTTACCCATGGGGTCTGTACTTTTGTTCCTCCCGAGTTTCCATCCATAAAAATCCTTCTGGGGAGGAGATAGGGAGTAGAAGTGCTGGAAGGCCCCTCTGAAGCTGCAGGTCCGGGTACTAAGGAAGATTGTGTTCCTCAGCCACCGACAGACAACATGGAAACGAAGGAAAGCTGGGTGTGGGTCAGCCCTGACTTCATGGGAGACGAGGCTCATCAGGAGAATTAATACAGACACTGCGTCTTTTCTCCCCCACTCCCAAACTAAACGCATAAGAGACATATAAACTGATCAAACACTGACCAAAGCACTGACAAGTGAATATGGCCTAAGAAACAAATACAAGTTCATACTTTCTTCTATTCCGTTTACAGTGGCTTAAAATCATTGTGTGCTGTAGTTGGAAAACTTAATTTGTACAATCAATTATAGCTTCAAAATGAGGAATAAATAATTCAAAGGCTCTGTGCAAAAGGAGCACATACATAAAATGTAGGAATAAGATTTGCTCACAACCTTGGCACTAAATGTACAGTTATAGGGTACGACCACACAGCGCAGTCGCGATGTGGTTGTACCCCAAGAGTTCTGCTGGATCCCTAAATTTTCTGCTTGAGCACAGAATCAACAAGCACAAGCTTCTCCTATGAAAAACTACATTTTTATATTAAAAAAAATAAATACAACAACACATACATGAAAAGCATTATTACAGGTCAAACACCATAGAAGGAAGCTGTAGGGCACATACTGGAGAAACCATCCAGCACATGGTAACAGACTGTGCAGACTTACATCATTGGCCACCCCAGTATGGACAAGATCACGGAGAAACTTCATGACACTACAATTGGCATCTCGATGGTCTAGTGAAGTGGCAGCAATAGCCCACTGCAAAACATGCACCAGCACCTGACTGCGCAGCAGGATAATGGGACATCGCTGAATGAACCTAAGAGAGCATATACACAAGGTGACCTGGTGAGTGCAAAATATTGCTTAGGCGGCTTAACACTGGGGGTCCATTCCCCAGTATACCCTTTCCCTTACAAGTGGAAACCAATCTTAGTCCTTAGGGAATGCTCCTCCCTGGGACCCAATTGCCACTTTTTCTTTCCAAATAAGACAGTGAAAGAAGCCTAATCCCCAAGAAGACTTACATTAATTACACAGTTGGAAAGAAAGCAACTCACAATTAACTGGCCAAAAAGGATGAAATGAGGGTAAGGAGTCGCGCAACATATAGGGTACAACTACCCTCAACAGGTCTCACACAACATATTACATAATGGCAGTCTATGGTGTCACACTGCGTTTGTTTTTGCGACTGTCGTGTCGCAGTATGACACTATAGACTACTATAAAAATATTACATAACATTACAAATGTCGTCATGTAGCCCTAGCCTAAGAGTCCCAAAAACGGAAGAAGAATGTATGTACACAGTAGGGCCGCAGCTAACGATTATTTTAGCAATTGAGTAATCTACCGATTATTTTTATTATTAAATCGAGTACTCTTATAAGAAAGAATTAAATAGACAGATTTCCTTTATAAAAACTCAGACCCCCTGCTATCAGTCCCCAACACCCTTCGTTTCCCCCAGTGCCATCATCACCTCTTCCACCCCCCCCCTTGTGCCATCGTCTCCGATTTCCCCCCTCCCCCCCTTGTGCCATCGTCTCCGATTTCCCCCCTCCCCCCCTTGTGCCATCGTCTCCGATTTCCCCCCTCCCCCCCTTGTGCCATCGTCTCCGATTTCCCCCCTCCCCCCCTTGTGCCATCGTCTCCGATTTCCCCCCTCCCCCCCTTGTGCCATCGTCTCCGATTTCCCCCCTCCCCCCCTTGTGCCATCGTCTCCGATTTCCCCCCTCCCCCCCTTGTGCCATCGTCTCCGATTTCCCCCCTCCCCCCCTTGTGCCATCGTCTCCGATTTCCCCCCTCCCCCCCTTGTGCCATCGTCTCCGATTTCCCCCCTCCCCCCCTTGTGCCATCGTCTCCGATTTCCCCCCTCCCCCCCCTTGTGCCATCGTCTCCGATTTCCCCCCTCCCCCCCCTTGTGCCATCGTCTCCGATTTCCCCCCTCCCCCCCCTTGTGCCATCGTCTCCGATTTCCCCCCTCCCCCCCTTGTGCCATCGTCTCCGATTTCCCCCCTCCCCCCCTTGTGCCATCGTCTCCGATTTCTCCCCCCCCCCCCTTTGTGCCATCGTCTCCGATCTCCCCCCCCTTTGTGCCATCGTCGCCGATTCCCCCTCCCTCCCCCTTGTGCCATTGTCTCCGATTCCCCCCCCCCTTCATCGCTCCCCCAAGGCCGGGCATCAATTCCGTGCGTCCGTGGATTAACTGTCCGTGAAAGCCCAGCCTGCCCTCCTCCTGACATCCGGAGTGGACAGCCTCATTGGTTGCTATGACACTGTGCACTCCGGGCGTCTGGCCTTAGCCGCGCCCCCACCCCCTCGGTGTCACCAACTTACGTTTCTAGCATGGGCGCCGCCGACACTCAATCGTTCCGCGCTGCTCTGGGTCTGACATCATACAGCGCGTCATGTCACGGCGTGCACACGTCAGGAGGTCAGTGCAGCGTGGGACCATGGATGTGCTGTGGAGTGTCCGGAGGCCCCCTGCTGGAAAGGTGAGTATTCAGAGCGCATTGCAGGCCAACAGGAGACCACGGAGCGGGAGTAATAGCAAACGCTTCACTCCCGCTCCGTGGTCACATGACACAAACTAACCAAAAAATTTGCATCGAGAATTATTTTGTGTCGAATTACTCAATTTAATCGAGCTCTCGTTGCAGCCCTAGTATACAGCATTACCTTGTTAAGAGTCGGAAAAGGTCATCTACCGTATCTGGGTGGTTACGAAGCCCATTTGGATGCTCAAGTAGTTGAAAGGTAGGAACACATAGAGCCTGGTATTAAAAAGAAAATTTCAGGCAAGTACAATGCAAAACCATCAACATGGAACACGTGAAGCAGAAGAAAAGAAGCTCATTCCAATCTCTGAGACTCACCTGCAGCATATCAAGCAACCCTTGCTGGCAACCTTCTTCCATCCCATACTCATCCACGAGAATGCTGCCCAGGTACAGGAAGCATGAGTGTTGGTGCATCTGGTACACATTTACCATCTAGTGAGAAAATACAACTGTAACTCAGATCAGGAAAAGAGCAACTGTAGGAGACGCAGGTAATAGAACGCAAAGGATGAAGTAACAACTGTCTTCAGATAAAATTTTTATTGGTGATCTGTGAGGTACATAGTACAGTACATGACAAAAGTGCCTGAAGCCCCATCATTCAAGAGGGCTGGTGGGGTTTAAAGTTGTTCTCTGGGAATTTAGTTATGACCTAGTGAAAGACCGATACCTACCTGCTCCCCACCGCTGCACCCTGGCTCCCCTCCGTCAATCTTCCAGTCCATGGCTTGTATACTGTCCTGTATGGACAGTCATCTGCACAGCTGCAGTCAGTAACTGGCTTCAGGACTGACGTGTATCCAAGCGGCAAGTCACTACTGATCATGTACTGCTTGGGGACATGTCATTGGATGCAACGGCACACCAGATGACCATGTCCATATCCCAGTCAGAAATTAACTATCCAGGGACTGGAAGATGGACAAGCAGGAGCCAGGGTCCAAGAGTGGAGCAACCGGGGCGCAGGCAAGTAAGAGACTTTAAGTCATACACAATAAGGGCCCTATTACACGGGCAGATAGAGCAGGGGATTGTAGGAAGGAAAGAATTTCCTCCCGCCAACTGCCTGCTCGCAAGAGGAGGAGACCACTGCTATGACATGCAACAATCTCCTAAGCATAGGGAGGAATGATTACTAATGCATCACTCGTCCCTATACTGTTTCATTGTTTGCCGGCAGCAGAGCGTCTAATACACAGCGAGATCTGCCA
This sequence comes from Bufo gargarizans, assembly GCF_014858855.1. NCBI lineage: Eukaryota > Metazoa > Chordata > Amphibia > Anura > Bufonidae > Bufo > Bufo gargarizans. Next base: position 610,809,734 of record NC_058080.1, on the reverse strand, counting down.
TCGGCAAAACAGGTTTTAAAAAAAAAAAGTGTTAAAAGATCCTGAGTTTGCTTGCTAGTCGGCAGTATTACACTTGGATGACCGCTAACAATAACCTGCCCATGTAATAGGGCCTTCAGGGCCATAATTAAATGATACGAATTCCCAGAAATACCCTTTAAGATCATGCACACACCAGTGCCATTTCTATGTCAGAGTGTAACTCATAATAGGAGAGGTTACCAGAAAGAATATGCCACACATCACTTTGCATAGAAGGACACTTATAATATTTGATCAAGTTGGTAAGTTCCACTAAGCCTGTAGAACAGTATATATACTAAGCTGGCCTGTGGACCCCCTACAATACCTGAGTTACAAGAGGCTGCAATAGAGCAGCTGATCCTTTTCCAACACATCGCACGGCAAAACGTAGACATCGACAACAGCGCTCCACAATGCGATTGTCCGCTCGGTGCTTATTTAACGTTTCTGACATCACAGGCCATATCTGAGCATAGATTAGAAATAATGGCTAAGTAATAAACACCACAGTCTGCAAGCGCCAAAAACAGAACCACTCCGAGAACTGCAAGCTCGTCTTTGGTACTTACTTCTTGAATGACTTTCTGACATGGATGAGTCTGCCCATTTTCCACTGTGGGAGAAGTATGCCTTTAAAAAAAAACAGGAAGAGTCCAAGCATGACTTTCAGTCCAATTTAATATAGGACATATACACCTATCAAAATATGGGCAGGTGAAATGACTTGTGACCAGCTTACCTGAATATAACTGCCAGTCTGTCCAGAAACAGTGTGGGGTCAGAAGATATACCATTGTTAGGGTCTTGAGAGAGAAGCTGGGCAAGAAAGAAGACAACACGTATCAATGAGTAAGGCTCCATTCAGGCGTCCGTAGTGCATTGCGGATCCGCAATACACCCGCCCGGCACCCCCATAGGAATGCCTATTCTTGTTCGCAATTGCTCTATTCTCTTGCGGAGCTGCAGACCGGAAGATCCGGGCCGCACTCCGGATAATGCGGATGTGGAGAGCACATAGAGCTCTCCACATCTCTTCCGGCTCCAGAGAATGAATGGGTCCACACGCGCTCTGGATAATTGTGGAACGGATGCAGACCCGTTCTACGGATGTCTGAATGGAGCCTTAATGTTCAATTTATTGGAGAGCCAGTAGTTATATACCCATCTCAATGTACTGAAGTGTAATACCACTAGAATCGAGCAATCACAATACAAAGACCTACTACAAGTGACTGCCGAGTTACTTCATTGAGTATGAGGCTGGAGTCACTAGAGCATAATATGGACATATCTGTCTGTATAACCTACAATTGCTATGGCCCAAGTTCAACTGACCTGAACACTCTAGAATGCTCAGAGTTCAGCCCAGACCGTACATAGGGGGCTAATATGGATAATAAACCGATCGGTATTATGCTCATGTACAGTCAGCTTTAAATTCTGTACTGGTTAGAATGGGTGGCAAATCCTCCTAATGACTACATACAGAATGATTCACTGTAGATGTGAGTGACCAATATTCCATTTTTCTTCCCTTTGAATCTTAAAGGGGTTGTCCAAAGATTAAAACTTATACCCTGGTCCACAGGATATATCATTGGGCATAAGTGTCTGATCTATAAGGGTCCGACTGTGGGATATCCACCAATCACAAGCATGAGATCCTGTGCCCCAGTATGAATAGGGCGATAATCGTACATGTCCGCTGCTGCTCAGTTTAAATCCATGGAACTGCAGGGGATCAACGAGCACTTTACTCGCATCTTGTCAGACCCACTGTGCATGCTTAGGACACCCTGGTTCATGATGGTCCCAGCGGTCAGACCGCCACTAACTAGAGATATGCTCTTATGATGTGGCCAGGAAAAACGAGATTTTTGTATAACTTACCAGTAAAATCTCTTTCTCGCTCTTTCCTTGGGGGACACAGAAGACCTTTGGTATAGCTCATCTCCATAGGAGGCGTGACACTAAGTGAAAACTGTTAAGCCCCTCCTCCACAGCTATACCCTCAGCCTGGAGAGAGAGACTGCCAGTTGCGTGTCCAAGCAGTGAGAAAAGGCAAAGTCCAACAAGGAACCAACAAGCCAACTACCCAACGGGTAACAAAAACTTGGAAACAGTACAGAGAAAAACAATGAATGGGTGGGTGCTGTGTCCCCCAAGGAAAGAGCGAGAAAGAGATTTTACTGGTAAGTTATACAAAAATCTCGTTTTCTCGCCCAGTTTCCTTGGGGGACACAGAAGACCTTGGGACGTTCAAAAGCAGTCCAAAAGGGGGAGGGACCACAGCACCAAGGTGAAGCACCCGAAAGGCATCAATGAACCGCCGCCCGCAAACCCAGGCGGGGCAGGCAGCATCTGCCAAAGTCAGAGTATGCACCCTGTAGAACTTGTCAAGGCGTGCAAGGTAGACCTGTGGCCGCCTTGCCCAAATGCATGGCCGAAGCCCAATGCCTCCGGCCCAGGAGGCACCGACCGCTCAGGTGAAATGAACGGTGACACCAAGACAGAACCCTGCCCTAGGTGCGGGAACCTCCGCAATAGCCAATCTGAGCAAGCGGAGGACAACCACCCTGGAGTCCGTCAACCCTATGCACAGACCTCCTGGAAACCCAAGAGGCCGAACATCTACAAGAGTCGGAGAACTCCAAGGAAAAAAACGGCAAGGCCCAAACAACGTCCAAATAGGTGAGGTGTTGAAGCGAAAGGCAAACACCACCTTCAGAAGGAAGGAAGGAAGGAACGAACGAACGAACAAAAACGGGATGTAGAACAGCCCTGTCCTGGAAAAGACAGAAGGCTCGTAACAAAAGAAGGGCCATTCCGGCACCCGTCAGAGAAACGACTGATACAGAACACAACCGTACCGGACAGAGGGGGTAGAGAGAACCTCTGTAACGGCCCCAAGGACAAGATTGGAGCGCCGAGAGCTCAGTATATAGTCCCAGGGCGGTACCGAAGGACAGTACAGAGGAACCAAAGAGCCACTCCGAGGAAGGAGGTCTTGGCAGGCCCAGAGGGCCGGGAACGCTGGAAGAGGAAGAACAGCGCCGACACAAGACACCCCAAGTAAACGACAGAACCATGGGGAGAGAAATTCAGAGTGGGGAATGCACAGCTCCCCACAGAACCCCATACAAAAAAAAAACCCAAGCCTTACGACAGATCCTGGACGAAACACAGCCAGGAGTGGACAGTAGCGAACCCGCTGGAGTCGCCTGGCAAGCGGGCGAAAACCCAATGTGATCAGGCGCAGACCAGTAACACGGGCAGAAGGGTCGACAAAACTAGCCCCGTCGGCCCTCGAACAACGTTGTCCCGTATCCACCCAAGTGGGGGAGCAGAGGACAGATGGAAAAAACCCAAAGGATCCGCCAGATACCAGGAGAAGACAGGCAAAAGTCCATGCTGATGTAACCACGTTGTACAGCCCCGGTGTGGGAGATCAAAGGACAATCTGGATCGAAAAAGGTAGTCCCCCCAAGTTATCAAGAAGGCAAGTCTACAGCAGGACCATGCAATCTGCACTCAGCGGGAGGACAGCACGCGGTAGACTCAGTAAATAGGCACACAGCTAATACAGCCAGTGTGAACCAGGGAGACAGCACGAGGCCAAAAGGAACACCGGAACCATCCACATGAACAACCATGCTCTCCCCAGAGGGGAGGACAGTGAAAGAACAGCCTCTGAAGTCCGGCGGGAAGCCACATCGGAGTGATCCGTACCGAGTGGGAGCCAAACAAAGCCGGCGAGATAAGGCAGCGGAGACAGAGGCCGGCATAACACCCTCCAACCGAAAGGAGGAGGGGAGGGCAACAGGGAAGCCATAGGCCAGCTGAAAAGCAGAACCCGCTACACTGAGAGACGCCCGGTCCACCGCCTCGCAGAAGGCGAATACCTTGGCGAACCCAAGGCGGAGGTCCTCCGGACCTGGGTAATCGAGCACCCAAGAGAAGTTGGGTGACCTTCCAGAGAATAGCAGCCCGAACCTGGCAGCAGATCAGACAGAAGCGCAGAGGCGCCAAGACGAAGGACTCATACCACACTGCATCCGAAGAGGAGGAAATTGCAGCAGGCAAGGGAATCGCAGTCCTGTACGAGCCAACGAAGAATTCGAGAGGCGCTGCAGACAACAGCACTCTCGAGCATGTGACCACTAGCGCAGGGGAACAATGCCGCGGGAGAACGAATGGGTACGCATCTAGGGACCACGAACACACCCCGGGCGGAAGGGCCACGAAAGGAATGAGTACCACCCAGCCAGGTGCAGTAGCGAACAAGTAGAGCCCGTCTACTGATAAAAAAGGTAGGTACCTTGAATACATTGGGCATTCATCTGCTGTTTGTTGGACACCACCTCAGGCCCACACAGTTGGACCGAATGAGCTCTTTAGAGAATAGTGCAAGGCTTGCTGGAAGCACCATATCCCAAGAGAAAAAAGTACATCTCAGGATAAAGGGGGGCATACGGACGAGCAGCCCCGTAAGCAGTGAGAAGGCCAACCCACCAATGGGAGGAGAAGGCATACACGGCCCAAACAACGGATAGAGCGCACAAGAAAGTCCGCCCACTGCAAAAATAGTCACTCAGCGAAGAATCAGCCAGAGTCCAACCGTAGCAATGGAAGTGCAAAGTGCAACCCGAAAGGTAGTCATGCACAAGACTAGCACGGCATGCGATGGAACGCAAACAGTCCGCCCAGAAAAGGGGGAAAATGTACCTGGCAACCACTGCAGAGGCCTGCCCAAAAAAAGGGGGGGATGCCAAGGCCAGAACCTACTCCGGAAAGGTAGGACATACCATACTCCGCCCAGAAGGGGGCCATGCCCATGGCCGCACATATCCAGCAGAACGCAGGAAGGTCCACTTTAGTGAAAGGGGGCATGCACAGGTTATTCTATCATTAAGTGATTGTGCAAAAAAAATCCACCCAACACCGAATGTCGTGAGAGTGCACCACTCCTCCAATGACGGGGGACGTGTACCAGTCCAGCACAGCATAAACAAGGACAGCCGTGGATCGTGTGAGCGTGCAAAATGCCGCCCATGGAATAATGGGGGGTTAAGCACAAGACCAGCACCGTATCCAATGGAAGTGCCAGCATTCCACCCAAGTTAGAGGGCAGGCTCCTGACCGGCAACGCATCCAGTGAGTGCAGTATTCCGCCCAGAAAAGGGGGTCATGCACATGGCCAGCCACGCATCCAGTGAGAGCGCCGCCATGGATGAGAGTGCACGTATGTCGCCTGAGGAAAGGAGACATGTCCATGGCCGGCAGCGAATCCAGTGAGAGTGCGGCACACCACCTACGGAAGGGGGGGTGGTCATGCAGATGGCCTGCAACGGATCCAGTGAGAGTGCAGTGTACCTATGAAAGGGGTTCACGCACACGGCCGGCACCGTATCCGGTGAAGTGCAGTATTCCGCCTATGGAAGGTTTCATGCACATGGCCGGCAGCGAATCCAGTGTTCCGCCCATGGAAGGGGAACGTGCACAAGGCCGGCACCGTAACCGGGGAAAGTGCAGTACACCTCCTTATCCGGGGAGAGTGCAGTAGACCTCTCATGGAAGGGGTTCATGCACATGGCCAGCACCGTATCCGGTAAGAGTGCAATATTCCACTTATGGAAGGGTTCATGCACAAAGCCGGCAGCGAATCCAGTGAGTGCAGCGTCCCGCCTGTGGAAGGGGGTCGTGCATATGGCCAACACAGCATCCGGCGAGAGTGCAGCAGTCCGCCTAGAAAAGGGGGATCATGCATGAGGCCAGGCCGCAGCCAGGGAGAGTGCAGTATTCCGCCTAGGAAGGAGGGTCATGCACCTGCAGCCACCAGAACTGGAGTGGGTGACGAAGTCTGGTCAGAAAAAAATCTGCATGCACTTGGCCAGCGCCGAATCCCGGGCGAGGGCAAGAAAAAACCGCCTGGGAGGCGCCGCGGCCGGGGAACACGACACACCGCCTAAGAGAGGGGGGCATGCATACAGACAGCAGTACTGAATGATGAGGCTCCCGCATCCTGCGCAGCCCACAAGTCCAGTTATTTAAAACAAAATAATAGTATTTTTTTTTTTTTTTTTTTTTTTTTTTTTTTTTATTATTATCATTTATTTATTAATATTACAGCCTCCCTGAGGCAGAAAGGGGGCCACCATACAGGGGCACAGGTCGTACAGGCCCTCAGGAGCCGGCCAGTACCCCAAGGGTTAACCGGCATCTGGCCTGGGGGCGGCGCAGCGAACCCCTGGGGGTGGGGGAACCTCCAGGCGGGAAGAATCCGCGCCTGGAGAGTTCCCGCCCCCCCCCCCCAGAGGCCAGAATGTTGCGGCCTAGCAGGCCGTGAAGCCGGGGCCTAAATTTTTGCGTCGCCCGGCTGACCGGGGCCGCAAGTATTTAAAGTATCGGCCGGGCCTAAGCCGGCCGCGGGAGCACCCGTACCGGTCGCGGGTGCCCAACCCGAGCGCCGGAAGTGCGCAGCAGGCCGCTAAACAAACTATGCAGCGCCCCGGCCGGCCGCGCCGCCATGGATGAGAGAATGCACCGACGGCCGGCCGGGACCCGTTGGAACACAGCGCTATCCAATGCCGGCTGCGGGAGCCCACCCGGCAGCCGGGAGAATCAGGGACCCGAGAGGAGCGTGAGGTGCGGCCCAGTAGGCCGCGATGTCTGGGCCCAAAGTTGCGGCGTCCGGCCAACCGGACGGATGGTCGGCCGGCCCAGTTATAGCATAGTGCGCACATGCAATGCAGACCGCGGGTGCTCACCCCGCGGCCCGGAAAAGTCAGGGGCCCGAGGAAAGAGCACCGGATGGTGCGGGCCAGCAGGCCGCGAAGCCTGGACTAAATTTTGGCTGCGCCCAGGATTACCCATGCCGTCAGGAGCGGCAGCAGGTCCTGAGCAGCGCACCGGTAAGCGCCCCCTCTTCGGTATGATCTATGGCGGGAGAGAGAGGGAGCAGATTGCCGCCTTGCGGCACCCCAGGGACCACCCTAGGTCCAGCAGGGCCACCCTATAGCCACTCTGCTATAAGAGACAAACATATGAAAACTGTCTTAGGTAAAGCAATGGGTAATGCCTAAACCTTGCACCTCTCCGCTCTCGGATAGGCTACCAGTATGGGGGGTCAGTCACGCAGGAGACCGGGGAGGGAGGGGACGTAGGGCTGGAGAAGCCACTCTCTCACCACAGATGTCTTCGCCCTCGGTCCGTTCCAGCAGGGTCGCCCCTTCAGCTACTGGCACCGTAGTGGCAGGACGCTGGAAGAGGGGCTTGGCGTGCGGGCGACCCTTGCGCTGGCGGGATGCAGGGGAGCTGGGCTGCCCTGGTCCACCTTGCCTTCTGTGGGGGAGGCAGCAGTGCGGATGACCGGCACTGGCGCAGCTCAACCCCGGGAGAAACAGAGAGGTCTAGTGCGTCTCTGTTGTCCCGTATTCTGGAACAAAAAGAAAAGAAAAAGTAAAAATCAAAAATTTTAAAAACAACAAAGGAGAAAAGAGCCCTGCAGAGCAGGGAGTGTCTTGCCTCCTTGGACACTAAGCAAAAACTGGCAGTCTCTCTCTCCAGGCTGAGGGTATAGCTGTGGAGGAGGGGCTTAACAGTTTTCACTTAGTGTCACGCCTCCTATGGAGATGAGCTATACCCAAGGTCTTCTGTGTCCCCCAAGGAAACTGGGCGAGAAAAAAGTTTTAATCTCGGCACGACCTCTTCAATAACTTTGGGCCTCAATTCTTTTACATTCACTACTCACAAAAAGTTAGGGATATTTGGCTTTCAGGTGAAGTTTATGGACAACGTAAAAAGTTCACCCTACAGTGATATTATGTCATGAAAGTAGGGCATGTAAGTAGAAGCAGCAATGGCGATTTCCTCATCTCAAACAATTTATTGAAATAAAAGCCCACACCAGTGGTGGGTATACCGCCACAAAAATGTCAGTGTCTCAATAACTTGTCATGTGGCCTTGAGCAATAATTACAGCTTGACAACGACGTCTCGTGCTGTTCACAAGTCGACTTATTGTCTGCTGAGGCATGGCATCCCACTCTTCTCGAAGGGCGGCCCTTGGGTCATTGAGGTTCTGGGGTACAGAGTTACAAGCCTCTACGCGGCGACTCAGCTGATCCCATAGGTTAGTGGTGGTGAACCTATGGCACGGGTGCCCTCTCTGTAGACTTTTCCTGCCATTCATCAGTGTAGAGCGCACTATGGACAGCACAGGCAGCACACTGAATATAGGCAGGCTGTTCTATCTAAATGATAAAGTACATGGAAGATATATTATATTGGACTGTAGTGTTCAGATTAAATAGCAGTGTTGGCACTTTGTGATAAATATGTGGGTTCTGGGTTACAGTTTGGGCACTCAATCTCTAAAAGGTTCACCATCACTGCCATAGGTTTTCAATGGTATTCAGTACTGGAGAAAGTGCAGGCCACTTAATTTGAGGTCCCACAGTCTCCAGCAGCCGTTCCCTAATAAGGCGACCTTGATAAGCTGGTGCATTGTCGTCTATGAAGATGAAATAAGGATTGTGTTCATGTAGAGACACAATGACTGGATTACTGAGGTTATTTAAGTAGTATGGGCTTGTCACTGTACTATTCATAAAGTGTATGGCAGTTTTGTATTGACTAGACACACCTGCCAACACTAACACCACCAAAGGCTCGTCTGGTGACAACAGTGGCTGATGCATAGCGCTCTCCTTGACGTCTCCAACATAGTTGGCGGCCATCATTTCTGCTCACCGTGAATAGACTTTCATCAGTGAACAGCACTGAGGCCCAGTGGTCCTTGGTCCAGCGTAGATGCTCCCTGGCCCATGCAAGAAGATGACACCTATTGTCAGGTACCCTTACAGGTTGTCTAGCACGCAGACCACGCTGATGTAAACTGTTCTAAAGTGACATTTGGTTGGCTCTCACCTAACTTAAATGTGTCTGGAGTTGTGTGGCATTCATCATCCGTTTCCGCAGGGCATTGTTCACAATAAAGCGTTAAAGGGGTTGTCTGGGTTCAGAGCTGAACCCGGACATACCCATAATTTCACCCATGCTCAGATGCCGTCCCTTGTTCTGCACAGGATCGCTCAAGGCAAGGGATATTTTATTTACAATAATACACTGCTGGGCAGAGGCTTCTGCCCAGCAGTGTGTTCAGTGACGTCAGGGGGGCTGCCTTGGTAATATTGGGGATACAAGGTGTGCAAAAAGGGCTGAAACATTGAACAGTTGGACATGTGCACTCAAAAGTTTTGAGAAAGTGACATTAAGTTTACCTCGAACGGTTAGAGTGAATTTTAGGCTCATCCAAATATCCCAAACTTTTTGTGAGTAGTATGTATGTAATATTAGACAAACCAATAAAAATTACATATTCTACTACTAAACACAATCCATAATTATGCAATATACTGAACCATTTTCTCACCTTTTTCAGTGATTCAACCTGGACAGAACACAGCTCACTCAAGCACTCCGAGATCTTATCCAGAGGCAGACGTGTCAGGACTAATGCTGTGCCTACAGACGGGTAGAGAGAAGGGCGTGGGTGTGACAAAAGAAATACCATTTTGTTCTCACGCAATTGATGTGCAAAACGGGATATCCATATTTTCTGATAATTCAGGAAGCTTTTTTGTTTTTATATCTACTACACACAGAAGGGGTCCGTGGTCGGCATTTGCTGCCAAGAATACTACGTATTGTGTCTTTTGAGGAACAGAGTGCTTTTGACATCTGCATGTCCTATTCTTGGCCACAAATGTGGACCACATAACCACTGAAGTAAATGGGTTCACAAAAAAAAAAAAAAAAAAAAAAAAAAAAAGAAGGATACACGGACATCATCCATATATTGCAGCCCACAAAATACATACAGTTGTGTGAATACGCCCTAATGCTCTAATATATGAAATCAATACAAATAATGGAACAATGCACATTTAAATGGGCTGTCTGAAATTTTTATACTGATTACTTTTCCTCCCCTGCCGATTAGTAGTTTGAGGAGGCCATGGTGCTCCGGTTAACATCAAGGCCTCTTCCTAAGCCAGTGAAGCCATGTTCATTGATCACGTGGCCTAGGTGTAGCTTCAGCCCCTTTCAAGTAAATGGGGCTGAGCTGCAATACTAAGGACAGCTACTATACAATGGACACCACTGTGCTTTGTAAGCTCCAAGGAGGCTGCTGCCACTTCTAAACAGCTGATTGACAGGAGGGGGTTGGCTAGGTGTCAGACCCCTGTCAATTTGATATTGATGATCAATATCAAAACCTAAAAAAGGGACTGTTGCTAGGTCCTCACCACGAGACCTCACTTTAACAACATGATTGGTGATGGATGTGCAAAGAGACATTTTCATCAGTGTCTTATTTTCTTAATCCTGGACAACACCTTTTAATCTTTGCTGAGCAAAGGAGGATAATCCTCCTAACTTCTCACCTTTTAAAAGTCCCACAGAGGCCTCGGGTGGCAGAGTAAACGAGTCCAAAGATTTTGCAATCCCCAGAAGTCCGCTAAAGTGCTGTGCCATGTGGTCTCTACACACAGAGCAAATATTCTGGATGGCTTTGGCAGAGGGGGAAGCCAAGGCTGGCTGACACAAGCCTTTCATAAGGTAAGATAAAACAGGATCTACAATGAGAAATGTATTGTAGATGGTTATAGTCATGCATGCTGAAAAAAAAAATAATAATATACAAAACAAAGAAAGCTTTGAAAGAAGAGTCAGGTACTGGCATGAATATACCATATACGTAAGTAATCGGATCATATGCATAGGTGCACCTGTAGGATCTCAAACTAACCTTTCAACATATAAGCAAAGACGAAAAAAAATAATATATAAAAACATGGGTTTAAAGACTCACCAAGAAACTGAGGATTTCTGTCAACTACTTCGCTCATTTCCCCTACCAGTTCAATGCTAGTATACCGCACAGCAATATGCACAGATTCGGGAAGCCTGACCACACCTTCTAATACCTCAATTAATGTCGGGTTTTTCTCCCTGAAAGAATAAAAATGAAATTAAACTATGGGACACAAAGTAGATTGATACATCAAGATCTGGGAATAAAAAAATCCTGTATGACATTTACTTTTCATCCACTTAAGATCATTCGTTACTGATCCTCATGGCACCAACACATGGTAGGTATTATACTACAGAAAGTTGGTTTCCTTTTGACAGTACACTGGAGTACCACATTTTATGTGCAGTTTACATGCAGAGGAATACTTACGGGTCTACACTTTTGGCAATGGAGGCCATGATGAACAGCACTGCCTCTGTGACTTCCCATGGCGGATTACCGTCTTTCAAGGTGGAATACAACTGCAGACAAAATAAAAACACAAGATTAAGGCTACATGCACACAAACGTTGTTTGTTTACATGTTTGGTCCGGGTTTTATTTATTTTTTGCGGATAGGATGCGGGCCCATTCATTTCAATGGGTCCGCAAAAAATGCGGAAAGCACACCGTGTCCTGTCCACATCAGTATGTCCGTTCCGTAGCCCCGTACTGTGGCAGGCATTTTGGGGATCTCTCAATATAAAAATATAAAGAGGACCTACTACTCCCCACACAAGAACAGACAAATAAGACAAAGGTTTTTCAAACCAATCACCTCCACTAGACTAAGTCAAGTCACTGGGACCACCAGAAAATCAAAGAGCAACATTTCTCAATAACTGCCCAGGGCTGCAGGGTTTTAAAATAATCAAAACCTTTAACTCATATGTCTAAAAATGTAGAAGGTCTGTTGCTGCAGTTATATGCAAGGGGCTAGGCAGTCAATGACATTCAGCGCCAGGTCTTTCAGTAAAGGTGGTCTGTTGCGGTGATGCAGTTACATGACCAACCGATGGCACATTGCCAAAGCATGAGAGAAGAAAGAATCAATGAAAAGGTGGTTAGCCCTGCGCTGTAACCAAATCAGGGATGGGGAGGAAGGGCACTGTGTTAACAGGTGGGGTAGGTGACCAGCAGTGTCTAGGCTTTAGGAAAACACGGAGGACTTGCTGACTGAAAAAAGGGACTAACAGTAAATTATGGAAAGAGGAAGCAGATCGGCTGTGAAATGGGAAGGTATGAGGCTTTCTGTAACTACTGAGGTTCTGCCTGACAACTAGGTACAGTCAGGTCCATAAATATTGGTACAGCGACAATTCTAACATTTTTGGCTCTATACACCACCACAATGGATATGAAATGAAACGAACAAGATGTGCTTTAACTGCAGACTGTCAGCTTTAATGTGAGGGTATTTACATCCAAATCAGGTGAACGGTGTAGGAATTACAACAGTTTGCATATGTGCCTCCCACTTATTAAGGGACCAAAAGTAATGGGACAATTGGCTTCTCAGCTGTTTCACGGCCAGGTGTGTGTTATTCCCTCATTATCCAAATTACAATGAGCAGATAAAAGGTCCAGAGTTAATTTCAAGTGTGCTATTTGCATTTGGAATCTGTTGCTGTCAACTCTCAAGATGAGATCCAAAGAGCTGTCATCAGTGAAGCAAGCCATCATTAGGCTTAAAAAAAAAAAAAAAAAAAAAAAACACATCAGAGAGATAGCAAAAACATTAGGTGTGGCCAAAACAACTGTTTGGAACATTATTAAAAAAGGAACGCACCGGTGAGCTCAGCAACATCAAAAGACCTGGAAGACCACGGAAAAAACTGTGGTGGATGACCAAAGAATTCTTTCCCTGGTGAAGAAAACACCCTTCACAACAATTGGCCAGATCAAGAACACTCTCCAGGAGGTAGGTGTATGCGAGTCAAAGCCAACAATCAAGAGAAGACTTCACCAGAGGGAATACAGAGGGTTCACCACAAGATGTCAACCATTGGTGAGCCTCAAAAACAGGAAGGCCAGATTAGAGTTTGACAAACGACATCTAAAAAGCCTTCACAGTTCTGGAACAACATCCTATGGACAGATGAGGCCAAGATCAACTTGTACCAGAGTGATGAGAAGAGTATGGAGAAGGAAAGGAACTGCTCATGATCCTAAGCATACCACCTCATCAGTGAAGCATGGTGGTGGTAGTAGTGTCATGGTGTGGAGCATTTATGGCTGCCAATGGAACTGGTTCTCTTGTATTTATTGATGTGACTGCTGACAAAAGCAGCAGGATGAATTCTGAAGTGTTTCGGGCAATATTATCTGCTCATATTCAGCCAAATGCTTCAGAACTTATTGGATGGTGCTTCACAGTGCAGATGGACAATGACCCAAAGCATACTGCAGAAGCAACCAAAGGAGTTTAAGGGAAAGAAGTGGAATGTTATGCAATGGCCAAGTCAATCACCTGACCTGAATCCGATTGAGCATGCATTTCACTTGCTGAAGACAAAACTGGAGGGAAAATGCTCCAAGAACAAGCAGGAACTGAAGACAGTTGCAGTAGAGGCCTGGCAGAGCATCACCAGGGATGAAACCCAGCGTCTGGTGATGTCTATGCGTTCCAGACTTCAGGCTCGAGTTGACTACAAAGGATTTGTAACCAAGTATTAAACAGTGAAAGTTTGATTATGATTATTATTATGTCCGATTACTTTTGGTCCCTTAAAGGGACACTGACAGGCCCAATTAGCATATTTAGTTAGATGTGTGTATATATATATATATATATATATATATATATATATATATATATATATCTATCAGTACAGGTCTTATACAGTCTATTAAAATCATCTAAGTATCCCCCCTGTCCACCTTATAAATACGGAAATATAAAGTTTTATAACCTGCTTGTCCGGTCACCAATCTGTCCAAGGGGTGGCGTTTCATCTGAAAATGCGCCCAGCCAGCCGCTTCCAACTGCCGTTCTGAAGCCCCGCCCAGCTCATCAATATTCACTTCGCTGGGCGGCGGCTACAACTCTCCAGGGTCACGATCCTGCGCATGGGCACCTATTATTAGCCCCTTTTGAGATGTGAGTGAGCAGCGCTCTGAAGCGCTGCTATGAACAGTGCCTGGCACATGCGCATGAGGCTGCAGCGGCCTCGGGGACGCAGGCAGGGTGTGTACGCAGTAGATTAGACATGAACGATGCCAGGAGGATTCGATTGCCCATGCGCAGGATCGTGACCGTGGAGAGTTGTAGCCGCCGCCCAGCGAAGTGAATATTGATGAGCTGGGCGGGGCTTCAGAACGGCAGTTGGGAGCAGCTGGCTGGGCGCATTTTCAGATGAAACGTCGCCCCTTGGGCAGATTGGTGACCAGACAAGCAGGTTATAAAACTTTATATTTCCGTATTTATAAGGTGGACAGGGGGGATACTTAGATGATTTTAATAGACTGTATAAGACCTGTACTGATATATATATATATATATATATATAAAAAAAACTAAATATGCTAATTGGGCCTTGCAGTGTCCCTTTAACAAGTGGGAGGCACATATGCAAACTGTTGTAATTCCTACACCGTTCACCTGATTTGGATGTAAATACCCTCAAATTAAAGCTGATAAGCTGATAGTCTGCAGTTAAATTTCAAATCCATTGTGGTGGTGTATAAAGCCAACAATGTTAGAATGTTCAAGTCCATGGGAAAGACAGAGACAGCAAACATTAAATCTGGCAGCATGCAAGCATAATGACTGCTCCATTCATACTCCTCCAGAAGGGGGACGTGAGACCCTCATTCCAGTAATCAGTGAAGGTCCCAGAGATCATACATTTATCCCCTATGCTATAGATATGTAACAAATGGTTTTCGTGGTCTAACCCCTTAAAACGATCATTTTGTTCATGTGAAGGACTAGCTGTCCATAAATTATGGACAAGTATTAGCACAGAGTAAGAGTTTTGGCTCACATATATTGTGAGATTACAGGAATTATACAAACACACCTGAGAGAAACACTCCACAGAGCCCACCAGAAAGATCAGGTCCTTCACTAGATCAGAAACTCGCATGCGAAATTCTCCAAAATCATCTGTGTCCTCAGGAACTCCCTCCTAGGAAGGCAAAACATTTTTATAATAAATGATAACTGAGTTGAAGCCTAACGTCGGTCTTAGTTTCCCCCTTGCGCTGCCCTAAGATATGTCTAATGTATGACGAGACGTGCGGCTAATCATAAATTAGGTGCTTTTATGGCCTCGACATGCCCCAGCTACTCCCCTGTCCCACCCAACTGAAGAACACAGTGTAAACCCGGACGTGCAACAAAATAAAAGGTCGCACAGCTGGTTAAAAAGGGGACTTTTTTCGACTAAAATAGTTGGAATTCCCTTAGTAAATGTGTCTTTGGAGCTACATCTGTACCAATAAATTAGCTAAAAAGGTTACTTACATGATCTGGATCAAGCTGACAGTGCCGGGCTAAAGCATGCAGAAGCCTCTGGATGTATGGTTTGAAGATACTGTGTAGCACAGCCTCATTTATTTTGTAAAGATGTTCGCCCAGCCTATACCAGAAGTTAAATGATATTTCAACTACCTGCAAGACAAAAAAAAAAAAAAAAAAGGAGATTTTATAATATTATCCATCCAGTCATCCCTGGATCTAAACCTTCATGCACAGGCCTTCCAACTTCAGCTCACAATTAATTTCTCCTGCGCATTTTCCTCTTGTGCTAGGAAAGCTCCTGGCACCTACGTTAAATGTACCCCTAGCGTCCAGTTTTAGACCAAAAGGGGATCTAAAGAAAAAGGGATTTTTGTGTTCACCTGTAAGAGCATTTTTTTGTGGAGATCATTGAGGGACACAGAAAACCGTGGGTATAGCTGATGCCACTAGGAGGCGACGTTGACTATACCTCTCCTGGAAGGTAATCAGAGGTAAAAAAATAAAAAAAATGGGTGGGAGCCGAGTCACCCAATGAATGCAGGAAGAAAAGGATTTTACAGGTTAGTATAAAACTCCCATTTTCTCATTTGTGTCACTGGGGGGGGGGGGGGGGACACACACACAGAAGAACGTTATAACACAATCCTGGCACTGGCACAGCCCCGACAAACCCCCACTCCTCCCCTGTCCTACCCAACTGACGAGCACTGTGTAAAACTAAAATAAGATAAGGGTGAACCCTGCCTCACCGAGCAATGCTGAATGCCATCCTAATACTAGGAATGAGGGTAGCCCTAGACACCACATGAAAAGGGATTAGACCAACAGAAGTGTGAACGTACACGAATGGACTGCCCTCACATATACTTGTTGAATCAAATAAACAGCCGACAGAGAAAAGACTGCGTGGAGATTACAAATGGAGTGGCAGCATGGAGACCCAGATGGTCCAGAATCCACCCACTGGGGGCCGGCCCAACCCCTTCCCCAGTGTGTGTGTGTATATATAAATAAAACACACACCACAGGACCAACCTTCAAACTATAAACCTGGTAAGTCAGTATTCCCATAAGATGGAAGCTAGCATTGTGCTCCAAAATGCTATTAAACATGTTTTTCTACTGTTTTTCTTCGATTTGATTTCACCAAACGTTAAAGTGATCGCCGATCATTCAGGATTTTTTTCCCGCCACATCTCTTCCTCGAATACAATGGGTCCCCACTATCCTTCCAATTTTTAATAATGCGTTGGACAATTCTTAGCCCAATTTTAGTAGTTTCTGCAATCTCCTTAGATGTTTTCTCTGCTTGATGCATGCCAATGATTTGACCCTTCTCAAACAGACTAACATCTTTTCCACGACCACAAGATGCGTCTTTTGACATGGTTGTTTAAGAAGCGAGAAGCAACTCATTGCACCAGTTGGGGTTAAATAACTTGTTGCCAGCTGAAAGATAATCACCCATGCAGTAATTATCCAATAGGAGGCTCAGAACTATTTGCTTAGTTAAAACCAGGTGATGACTTTTTTGGGACAGGCAGTGTATGTAGGGAGACTAAGCCAGATGCACAGGGGGTGCCCAGCCCAATTCAGAAGCGCAAAAACAGGACTAAGCAGGAGCTTTGTCAGGCAGAGCAATATCGAAATGGCTCCGCTAACAGAAAAATGCACCCACGTAGACAGAATTATGAAGGCTTGTCATAGATATTGCGAATACTCCACTTGCAGAAGGTAGTAATGTGACTGTCTGGCAAATGACCGAACGCGTAGGTTTGTCAGATACAGAATCCAGCGGTAACCTCACTAGCTGAAGGAAACAATGTGGCCTGGGGACTACTCCACCTTTGAAGAGAGTAATGCAGTTGACTGGAGCACTACAACATCCAGAAATAAGTCGATTAGTCCATCTTGTGAAGGGAGTAATGCAGCTAAATGGAGCACATCAGAACTGCCTAGGCCAGGCATGTCCAAACTGCGGCCCTCCAGCTGTTGCAAAACTACAACTCCCAGCATGCCTGCATAGCTTACAGCTATTAGGGCATGCTGGGAGTTGTAGTTTTGCAACATCTGGAGGGCCGCAGTTTGGACATGCCTGGCCTAGGCTATCCAGTACTGCAGCAGGCAATAGCGCGAGTACCCCATCTATTGAAGGGTGTAAGGAAGTTTGCTGGATAACTCCTGACTGTGATAGTACAAGTACTCTGCCTGTGGAGGGGGTAATGTGGCTGTCAGGTACAAGACTGAACCGTGTAGGCTTATGAGCAGCAAGCAGAATTACTCTGCCTATGCAGGACATTGTGGAGCACAACAGAACATAGCAGGCTTACAATCCAGTAACATCAGAACTGTATGGTGACAAGCAGCAGAGCAATTACTCCACCTATAGACTGGGGTAATGTGGCTGTCTGGTGCATGTCTAGGCTGCGTAGACTTGTCAGTTACAGTATCTTGTGACATTACCAAGCACTCGACCATTGAAGAAGGTAATGCGTCAGTAATGAGTAGGCTTGTCAGGCAGGGCACCTAGTGACAGCACAACTACTCTGCCTACTGAAGGGGTCAATGTGGGTGTGGTGCACCTCATAACTATGTAGGCTTGTCTAATAACTGCACAATTACTCCACCACTGAAGTGGGTAAGGCCGACACAGGCTTGTCAGATACAGCCCTAGTGAAGGCACAATTATTCTCCCTATTGCAGGATGTAATGCAGTTACTTGGTGAAACTCTGAACAGTGTAGTCTTGTCAAATACAATGTCTAGTGACAGCAGAATCACTGCACCATTAAAGGGAATAATGCTGATTTATATCTTTCGGGCCCTTCCAATCCCGATCCCAGCTGCATTTTTTCAGAAAGCCCAGGCATTATTGGGCAAGTACATATGGGGAGGTTCTAAGCCTAGGATAGCTCGCGAACTCTTGACCAGAAGGGGACGCGCTGGTGGAGCGGGTCTCCCAA
Source organism: Bufo gargarizans (assembly GCF_014858855.1). Taxonomy (NCBI): domain Eukaryota; kingdom Metazoa; phylum Chordata; class Amphibia; order Anura; family Bufonidae; genus Bufo; species Bufo gargarizans. The sequence goes on along the minus strand of NC_058080.1, from coordinate 610,791,422 downwards.
ACATTAGAGATTATTTTATAGCAATCGGCCTTTCCTTTGCTAGGGAATGGTGGGCGTCGAGTAATGAAAAAGCGTGGCAACAGATTGAGAGCCATGCGTTGAAACACGTTCCGGTTAGGGATTACTTAATCCACCTGTTGTGGGGTCCTGCTTCCCTCGCACCCACTCTGCTCACAATATCGCATGTGGGAGCCCTGTGGACCACCATACATAAGGCATCGAAAGATGATTCATCCCAGCTCTTCAAAATAGCCTCCACACGGGCTATTGAGTTGTCCATACCCGACATTAACTTAGCGCCTTGGCGAGATAAAGGGGTCATCACTATTTCCCAACTGATAGCTGACCACTCAATTCTCCCGTTTCCTACCATTCAAAGTGCTTTTGCATTACCTCACTCTGAAATTTTCACATATTTAAGAATACGTCACTTCCTTTCAAAGACCCTTCAATCCCCTCCACAGATCAACTCATCCGTGATGCGATTATTCCAGTTTCCCTCCTTGTTCAGAAAACACTCCACAAGATCACTTTATGACATACTGGGGGATAAAGCTTCTTTTGTTAAATCCCCTCCTGTCCTCAGATGGGAAAGGGATCTAAATAGGACCTTTTCAGAGGACTCATGGACTGATGCTATTGGATTTGTAGCTTCAAATTTCAAGTGTGTCACTCACTATGAGGCAGGTCTAAAAACCATCCTACATTGGTACTTTACCCCCCAGAGACTTCATATAATTTATCCTTCTACATCGCCATACTGTTGGAGAAACTGTGGAGGAGGCGGATCCTTACTCCATGTCCTATGGTCATGTCCCATCCTAAACGACTATTGGAAGTCAGTCTTCCGTTTGGTTTCAAATTTAGCGAGGCGGAAAATAGACCCATCCCCTGAGTTGGCCTTGTTGTTCATTGGGATTAAGGAAATACCGCTCCCGAATAGACACATTGTAGGCCATGTTTTGCTCAGCGCCAAATTGGTAGTTACCCGGCACTGGAAAAGTCAGATCCCTCCTTCGATTTTCGAAGTTATACAAGAGATTAATCAGACTTGCAGGTATGAACATTCATTACCCCCATCAACCATACCCATTAAATTGAGACAGGCGACTTGGAGTGAGTGGATCAGTAGTCCCTTCTACTCCCCTTGAGGAGGGAGTCCGGGATACAGGCGGAAGCAGCGGAGATACAGCTGAAATACGATACGGGTATTTCTTAACCCTTCCTTATGTGTGTTCCTCCCCCATCCCTCCGTTATTTCTTCTTCCCTAGAGGAGGCCTTACCCTAGGTTGCTCTGTGGTAATCCACAGCTCTTGGTTTGATCTGTTTATACTGTTGGTGTATACGGCGGCATGGCCTATGCTGCGGAATGTGGATAACACCTGTAGGTGTTTTGGCGTTACACCTGGGTTACTGCTGATATGTACGGTTATGGTGTATTGTGCATTATTGTGTGGCAGTGGCTGCGCCCACTGATGTATTGTCATAACGCACCTTCTCATCTGACTACTGTGATGGTGTCTATGTCCGAATACTTCTTTGTTTTATTGATAAAATAAAAAACTATTGAAACTAAAGGGAATAATGCTGATGTCTGGTACACTGCAGTACCGAAAAGACCGGTCAATCATGGCACAATTACTCAGCTTGTTAAGGGAGAACTGCGTAGGCTTGTAGATAGAGCATCTAGGGACACTGCCTAATAAAATGGAGAAAGCAGGAACTTGTGCGCGTCAGAAATGCATAATAAATGGTTTGCAAATAATACAGAGGATTATACTTTTGTATAACCACAGGAAACAGTCCATGATGTGGTGGCTGCCCCTGTTGAAGGGAAAAAGAAGCCCAACACACTGCTATTCCAGAGCTCCGGGACCTCACTGAAGGCTGCAGAGAGGTTACTGGCCATAAGCTACAGCTTAGGTAAAGGGGGTCGGGATCTCGTGACCTAAAAAGGAAAGAACTTTGGCCCAGTAGGAAGAAAAGAGCGGTGGCTAGATCTCATCCAGATTGCCAATGAGGGATTCCTTGAGCAAGCGTCTCAGGCTGCACAAGGAAAGTGCAGCCTCCAAATTAGGGTGAAGACACCTATGGCACAAAGGTGTTGACCCCAGGAAGTGAAGAACTCTGGAACCACCACCTCCCACAGGCATTGCACGTTGGGACCAGGCAGCCAGAGCATGCATCCTCTGACCGCTAACCAGTACGTCACAGGTATTAGCAACCCTTCCAGGCTGGCCAGATAGATTGGTAGGCTGGGGACAGCAAGAAGAGGAAGGAGTGAACCAGTGAGGTGGGAACAATCCATACTCCGCCTTCTGTGAGACACTTCCGGAAAGTAGGGTACAGAGGGAACAAGGCTGGGGCAGAAGAATACTTAACTTCCAATGTCACCTCTTTCTGCTTACTGCCCCTTGGGGAGAACATCTACACTGGACAGTGGATATTACATGCGAGGTGACACGATCACTAGCAGGTAATGGTGGATTTATGATCTGCTGTCCCTCGATGTTTTCTAGGGGTAGGGAATTGTGGGTTAACAAAGGTTGGAACTGTACGTGTTCCTATAAAAAGGATGGAAAAAAAAAAAAAAAAAAAAAAAAAAAAAAAAACTACATCGTCTCCTACATATATTAGGCTCAAACACTCATGGAGTCATTTATTAAGACCGGCGTTTTAGATGCCATTCTTAAAAACCCCTTGCGCTGGTGCATGATGCACCCAAGTTATGTGCCAGCCTTTACATAACTTAGGCGCATCCACCGCCGGACTAAATCTACACCAGCTCCCTTGCCGGAGTAGAGTTAGCTCATCTTCTATGCCTAAAACCGGCGTAGAAAATGATAAATGAGATGGGCCGACCTGCCCAACCCCCTTCCCTGCCCACACCATGCCCCCTTTCTTAGACTTGGAGTGAGCGGGGAAAAGTCGCAGATTTGGCCTCTAATCCCCTTAGACTGAATCTACAACAGAAATACGCCAAAAATTGGCGTATATATAATAAATTACCCCCTCATCTGGCGGGAGGAGCTTATTTTATTTTTCCCCCCACTTCAGGTTGCCTCCTATTGGCAGCGACTAAAATCACGGTCTTCTGTTTCTCCCCCAGTAACACAAGGTAGGAAAAAAAAAAAAGAAAAAGTTTACCATATGGTTTTTAAACATGGGAACTTATGGGTGACATTCTTATTTCTGAAGTTTCATCAAGAAATCCCCCGTGAACAGTCAGCTAATGAACCCCAAATAGAAAACCAAATGTACATGTGTTGTGAATAACACTGGACATCATGTCCAAAAATTGAGATGCAACGGGTAAAGTGATGGCATAAAGATGGAGAGGTCATCACTTCTATGCGACCACTGGGCCCCCACATTCCTGAGAACGACGGACTGCAGCTCTGGTTTGGCACCGCTTCCTCTTCACTGATTTCTTCTGTGTAGCGGAATCCTGGTCACTTGCTGAGCAGGGAATTACAGAGCATCCCCAGGAAAGTGACTTGGGAAAGCTACAGTTTCATGCAAAGAGGGTGGCCGGGAGCATCAATGTATTTGAAAAAACCTGAAGTGGAAGCAGCTAAAGTAATGTTGTGGTGCCTTCTTTCTCAAGAATGGTGGGGTCCCAAAGGTTGCATCCCCTGGTCATAAACTGAAGATGTATGCTACAGATGGGAATACTGCTTTAATATGTAAAAGGCATAATGCTGAGGTAAAGGTTGTCTTTTCATAATTATATAACAACTTGCTACCTCATATTGTGGGTGACCAGCACAAATCAAGAGAAGGTCCAGCGTTCGTAGGTCTCCCAGCTCGTGACCTGGAGTGGAAACGATCTTCTCTAGAAAGGTTTCACACAGCTCTGTAAACATTCTGCAATAATTCAACACCCTGAAAGGTAGAAATAAGAAGAGCAATCAAAGGTAAATGTGTATACACAAGGTAAGGCTGCCAAGAGACAGACAGACAAGCAATACGCTCCAAACCTCTCACCCCAGGTTGCAGACTATGAACATGTGAGCCGCAGCCTGCAGTAATATAAGCTAACTTTAGTAGACCCTACCTTCCTGAATGACTGATGAGCTGAATGTGCTCAGGAAGGATCATGTGGCCTGATGTCAACTCTGCTGCGTATGTCTAAGGTTACATCTGGTTAGCAGACCCTCAAGGCAGTACAAGTTTTGCCACAAAGGGCCAAGGACTAAAGTGGGTGAAGTGGATAAGTTGCACAATCCAAGGACTTGAGAAGCAACTGCCTGCATGTGGGCGTTGTCAGAAGCAATAAGCTGACAGAAAATTGAAATACTGCCAACCTCTCCCAATAGCTTCTGGGCTTATTATAGGGGTTGTCCAGGCAAACAGTTTCACCCAACCCAGGTCCTTGTCCAATTAATTAGCCCTCCCGAACAATACTTTGTGGGTGCAGGACTGTTGCATCTCTCTATGCCCAATGTCAGATGGGGGCACAAAAGTATGTCCGGCCAACCCCTTTAAATCGGACTTTAATCAGCAAAGAAAAAAAAAAAAAAGAAAAAAATACAAAAAAAAAAGGGTTATCCAATTCCTTAATGCAGCTGTACACTGGGTGGCCGGTTGTTGAGGCAACAGTCCTGCACCCCGAAAGTATTGTTCGGGGAGCTAATTAATTAGACAAGGACCTGGGTTGGGTGAAACTGTTTGCCTGGACAACCCCTATAAGCCCAGAAGCTATTGGGAGAGGTGGCAGTATTTCAATTTTCTCTGTCAGCTTATTGTTTGGGGGGGGGGTTAGGTTAAGAAATTGGATAACCCCTTTAACTTATGCCATAGTTATTTAATAATGTTTGAGAAAATATGAATTAGGGTTATCTGAATTTAAAAGGCAAAATCTACCTTTAGTGAATAATGACTCAAAATGAAGTGAAACCTATAAAGCAGGTATGCTCAACCTGCGGCCCTCCAGCTGTTGAAAAACTACAACTCCCAGCATGCCCGAACAGCCTACAGCAGGGCATTGTAGGAGTTGTAGTTTTACAACAGCTGGAGGGCCGCAGGTTGAGCATGCCTGCTATAAAGGCTATGTACACCTTTGGAGCAAATATTGGTTTATGATTGCATTTTACTTATTTTGGGCTAAAAAAATCATTTTCAATTGGACTTTAATAAACAAATATTGAGCATTTCTGTCACAAAGTGTTAGCTGTTTTTCTAACTGTGTGACTGGTACTTTCGTTTTGTGCCGCCATCTAATAAACCTTATCCCTAAACTACTAAGAGGCCATACACACTTATTTAAATAGCACCTGTCACCACTCCTGACATTCCTGTTTTAAAAGCTCCATGCATTTCCCATGTAATAACAATTCTGGAGCATCTGTTCTTATGTCTGTATGCTGTGCCATTTCTTTATTTATACTAGAAGTTATGAATGAATTGTCAGCAGCTTGCAGTAAAGGTACAGATGGGTGTTACCAGTTGGCGATGTGTCCTTGCACAGTCTAAGCTATAATGAGTGTTTATAATGTCAGCTCCCCAACAGACGGAAATAAGTCTCAGCTCCCCAACAGACGGAAATAAGTCTCAGCTCCCCAACAGACGGAAATAAGTCTCAGCTCCCCAACAGACGGAAAATACAGAATCCATAGGGTGCTACTACAGCATCTCCGCTACGTACAGAAAAAAGGGCTCCATATTTTTAATAGACGAATTGAAAAAAAGATTTTTAGCTCAGAATGAGTACAATGCAGTAATAATAATAAAAAAGCCCCCAAAGGTGTACATAGCCTTTAAGTCTGTACCTGACAGACATCTTGGCTTCCAAGAGAGAAATGTGAAGCCGACCACGCGAGTGCTGCATGGCTCAGATTAGGTTTTGAAAGCTATGTATATGCTGCCTGCACATACCACTGAGGAGCTTCCATATAGGATGTCATGTGAAACCAGTTTTACCACACAGGAAAAAATGTGTTGCATATGCATAATTCATGATATATGTCGCATGTTATGAAAGCTGCTGTCTCATTCCAGCCTAGGTGGACACGTTCTTGTTTTCTGACTAAATGAAATTGCTGATCACCACAGAAGACAAAAGGAAGTCCTTTCTCACTTCAAAAATAGGATGACGGAGGCCTAATACCATCAGCCAGTGTAATATGGGTCTAGACAAATGAATGGGGCTTAAGTAAACCCTGAGTCAGCTGGCAGACAAGATCGGATCAAACTGATATTTCGAGGTTATCATTTTAATGCACTAGTTTGCATAAAGGACTAAGGTTGCATGCATTTTGCGGTCCCTAAACTGACGACCTGCAAACTATTGATATCGGTATGCATCTCGCTCTTTTCTCGGCCACTATTATAGAAATGGCTATTACTGTCTGCAAAACGGACAAGAACAGAATATGTTCCATAATTTGCAGAATGGCTGCATTGAAACAGACAGCCCACGGATGACATCTCTGAGCTGTCCACATTTTTTGCGGCCCTATAGAAATGAATGGGTCTGCATCCGAACCTCAAAAATATGCAGTTTGGGGACGGACCAAAAATATGGTCGGGTGCAAGAGGCCTAAATGCAACTAATTCTCAAATTTTACATGTGAGTCATAGCAACAACTCTGCCATATGATGCTGCAGCATGTTATCAGCTTAACAGACAGACAGAAGGATTGCTACAAGCGCCTTCAGGCATCGTCTAGTAGCTTTTAGTAGGCAGTAGCCATGTACGTTAGGCTGATTGCTATGTAATGAATGAGTGACTGGCTGAGTCTTCGAAGGCTGACTATGCACAAGGAAATGTTGGTCTCAAAGCTATCCCTATACCCCTGGCAGAGGCATGTCTCAGGAGGAACATAGGATGCCACATGTTGGATTTCATTTATTGGTCTTCCATTGGGGAGTTAACTTTTAAAGGGCATCTGTCAGCAGATTTGTACTTCTGAAACTGGCTGACCTGTTGTATCTGCGCTTGGCAGCGGAGGAATGTACTTGCACTGCTGAGAAAAATGCCATTACACCTAGATGCCCTGTCATTTCTGCAACTGCCGCGCCCTCTACAAACTGACATGACCAGGCATGATGACATTTACACTGCCTGGCCCTGTCAAAGAGAGAACTTCATATGAATATGGGACCAATACAGATGTCTTCAGCTGCCAATCACACATATAACAGACCAGCCAGTTTCATAGCTACAAGTCTGCTGACAGATGCCCTTTAAAGGGGTTCTCTCATCGCTAGGATATGCCCCCATTGTCTTATAGGTGCGGGTCCCAACGCTGGGACCTGTACCTATATTGAGAACAGAGCCCCAAAAGTGAAGGAGAGCGCACTGCGCAAGCGCAGCCGTTATTAATTTCTATGGGGCCGCCGAAAATAGCCGAGCGCTGGCTCGGCTATAGCCGTCTGCCCCATAGAAATTAATGGGAGCATGGGCCGCGCATGCGCGGCACGCTCCCATTCACTTCTATGGGAGAGGCGGGGGATTATCGCTTGGTGGTGGACGGATCCCGGGAAATCTGGGGTCCTCCAGCCACAGTGCTCTCAGCTACATTGTCGATATAGGTGAGGGTCCCAGCGATATGCCCCGATTGTCTAAGATGGGAATACCCCTTTAAGAACATTATATTCCATTTTACATTCTATTCTCAAGGGGCATTTCAGGACCTCCATTCTCATGATCGTTGAGTCCCAGAAGTTGGACCCCCAGCAATAAGATACTTAAGCCTCATTCACACGTCAGTGTTCGGTCAGTGATTTCCGAGCCAAAACCAGGAGTAGAGCCTCCACAGACATAAGGTATAAGGGAAAGATCTGCACTTGTTCTCTGTTTAGAGTCACACCTGGTTTTGGCTCACAGTCACTGATGGAAATCACTGACCAAACACTGACTGTGTGAATGAGGCATTATTCCGCTTCTCCTGTGGATAGGGAATACGTATTGTTAGTCAGATATGCCATGTAAGTCTGGTAGTTATGTTTTAATACTTACAGATATGTTTTTTTTTTGCAGAAAAGGAACAGCCACATATAAACTTAGATTCTACTAAACTCATTGCTGCATACTGACAGTTTACCGTCAGCAGCTCACATCTGAATCACAGGTGAAAAGCAACATGGCCGCTAAAGAATTTCAATTAATCGTACTAAAAACAGGAAATGTGATTACAAAAGAAGCTATACTCAACTGGCAAACTGCTGGCTGCACTGGAGGCCTCCACCAGTGTCTTTTGACTTGTCCTGAAGTTATGAAGTGTGGTACATGTGCACGTGACTGCTGGGGCCATTCACTGGCTTCTGCGGTTTCATGCCATACATGCAAGTATCACCACTGTGGCCTGTAACTGGCTTCACTCGTAACATGGGCATGTACAAGACATCATCATCATCATTGCAGGAAAACAAAAAGACTGGAGGGGATCACCAAAGTGTTGGCAGGTCAACCAGGTGAGTAAAAGTTGATTTTTCTAATTTTATATTATTACCAAATTGAATTTTTTTATTTTTTATATTTTTTTTATATCTTGGACAACCCCTTTAAGGCACATCTCCAGTGTGATTGCAAAGGCACTAGGTAGATGTAAACGCAAGCAAAGGGGCAAAGTACTTCAGATCTAGCAAATGATTGCTAGATCTGAAGTACTGCGCCTGCGCCAAAGGAAGGAAGGAAGCCGGCAGCAGGAGTGCGTTCTTCACTCACTGCGCCTGAATCAAATAATAAAAAGGGAAGGCGCAGGATTTACAGGACACTGAGGAGAACTCGAAGGTCAATCAACTGGACCTGGGAGTGCCAAAGGGTGCGCAGACCGAGCCTCTAGGTGCTGAAGCAACGCCCTGATAGCACCTAGAGGCTCATTAGCATATTATAAAAGTCTTTCTTTTAAGAGAGCGGTGGCAGGCAGGGAGTTATAAAGCACAGTCATGTACTGCTGACAGTAGCACATCGCCTACATAACGTTATGTCTCATGACAGAAACCCTTTAAAAAAAAGGGTTCTGTTAAGGAAGAAATCACGATGTGTTAGCCCTCTGAAAAATGAGAACCCCATGAAAAGTCTCCAAGAAAAACTTATCACAGGCAGAAGATGCTGCCTAAGGAGCTGGCAGTAGTGCAGACTCAAATAAGCCAGCCAGCAAGTAAGCCGAGGGGTTATCCCATTTTTTTATGTATACAAAGGGGCATTTTATGTCACCTGCTACCAAGTCAAGACCCAGCCTGTTAACGCATTCCTGTATCTTACTTGTCCATGTCCTCTCGAGCGACTGCCATGTGATAAGCTGGTTCGAGTGTAAGCACCCCCTGGAAGAGCTGCGTCCCCAGGTTCAGGTGGTTCTCAATATTTTCAATAGCGTAGAGGGCAGAACAGACACAGTCAGAAGCAGCTTCATGCAGATTGGAAGGGGTCTGGTCCTGTTGCTGCAAACACAAAACACCTCAAGTGGTCATGAATACAATACAAGATGAAACACTCTACACGTGGCACTATGCAACCTGTCCCTGGTGCAGAAGGGACTTCTACAGTTACAAGACAAACGCTGCTGTGAAACAGACTGCTCTACAGACAGTGGTTAGTTAAAAGGAACATGTCCAACAACAATCTTATCACACCATATCAGCCTATGGGAGAAAAAAAAAAAAAATGGATGGATGATTTGCTAGATATAATTTTTTTAAGTAACACCATGTATTCGACTTCTTGTCCTGGTTCATTAAACAGATTTTCTAAGATTTTCATACTGATGACCTATCCTCGGGATAGGTCATCAGTATCTGATCGGTGAGGGTCCGACACCTGGGACCCCCCACCAATTAGCTGTTTGAGAAGGCACCGGTGGTCTTGTGAGCGCTGTACATTGCTGAACTGCTCCTAGGCCATGTGACCGATCAATGTGTTGTCACCGGCCTAGGAAAAGCCTCGATGCCTTCTAAAAAAGCTGATCGGCAGGGATATCGGACCCCCACTGATGAGATACAGATTACCTAAAAATCTTGGAAAACGCCTTTAACTACCTCTTTGTTTGGACTTTTAGAATGGTAAAGCATCCTTGTTTAAAGGGGTCGTCTCACGTCAGCAAATAGCATTTATTATGTAGAGAAAGTTAATACAAGGCACGTACTAATTTATTGTGATTGTCCATATTGTCTCCTTTGCTGGCTGGATTCATTATTCCCATCACATTTTACACTGCGCATATCAAAGGGTTACAACCACCCTGCAATCCAGCAGCAGTCATGGGAAAAAACCTTGGAAACGAGCAGTGTATAATGTGATGGAAAAGTTAACCCAGCCAGCAAAGGAGGCAATGTGGACAATCACAATACATTAGTAAGTGTCTTGTATTAACTCTCTCTATATGATAAATACTAAAGTGACAAAACCCCTTTAACTCTCTCAGCTAGGGTAGTTTCAATCCCCAAAATTTTTATTTAATACCATAAAAAAGTATTGCGATACTTGAAAAAAATAAAAACAGCAAAAAAGCAGCATGCACTCCACATTTTATGGAACATCCGGCCCATAATCGAACTGTCCGATCCTATTGTTTGGGGGAAAAGGTGACAAAAAAAAAAAAAAAAAAAAAGGCAAATCACAAGTTTTTTTTTTTTTCTGTTACGGCGTTCACCGCATAAGAGATTTTTTTAAATATTTTAGTAGTTCACTTTTTTGGGCGTGGCAATATGTAATATGTTTATTTATCGTTTATATATTTTATATGTAAAATTTGGAAAGGGTGCGATTTAAACTTTATATTTTTTTCTTACTTTTTATTTAATAACCATTTCCCCCTTAGGGACTAGAACCTGGGATCTTTTCATCCCTTGCCCTATTCACCCTAATAGAGCTCTATTCGGGTGAATGGGATCTCACACTGTCCCTGCTGCCATGTGCATAGTACACACAGAAGCAGGGAGATTACCATGGCAGCCAGGGCTTCAGTAGCGTCCTAGCTGCCATTGTAACCGATCGGAGCCCCAGGATTACACTGCTGGGGCTCCGATCAGAACTGCCACTGCACCACCAATGAATGAAGAGGAGGGGAGGGGACCCTGTGGCCACTGCCACCAATGATTATAATACTGTGCTACCAATGTTTTTATTACTAAGGGAAGATTGGGGGGGGGGGGGGGGGGGGGCACTGTGCCACCAATGAACATAAGTAACCTTTTCATACAAATACAGGAGGCAAGGGACGGCCACAGAATCACATAGCCGCCCCCGACCTCTATGACAGGGTGCTGCGATCCGCGGCAGTTAACCCCTCAGGTCAGGCACCCTGTATTTGTATTAACGGGCGAGTTATCATAATTGGTGTCGCAGTGGCCACAGCCCCTCCCTTCCTCCGCCCCCCTCTCTTCTTATTGGCAGCAGCAGCGGCACAGGAAGGGAGAGACTGCTTCTCCCCTGTGCTGCTGAGGAGAACATGGAGCGCGCTGAGAGCAGTGCGCGCAATGTTCTCTGATACTAGGCTGTACAGTAGCGCAGCCTAGTATCGGTAAATGTCAAATCCCGGTATCGAATCGATACCGGTACAAAAGTATTGATAGGGTATCGATAATTCGATACCCGCTGCAACCCTACTCTCAACTAGGCCATCACTGCAGCCAGGGAGTGCCTGCCCCCCCCCCCCCCCCCAGTGACTCAATTAGCCCCTCACACTGATCAATATAGTGTGGTCTAGGCCCATTATTAGAGCAATAGTGCTCTCACACATTTAACCCAATTCTACATCTATTAGACTAGCAGATAACATCTTTCCCTCACGGCCAATGGCTGCAGCAACACAGATGACCATGTCCATACCCCCAGCCAGCAGTTAACAACTAGGACCGGAAGATGGACAAGCAGAAGCACGGGTGCGGGAAGCAGATAAGTATCAATAAACGCCACAGCGCACACCTAAGTAGTGAGGTTTCATAGAAAACGGCTTTAACGTTGTAGCAAACTGTCTAGCTGACAAGTCCACATCATACAGGTTTCAGAAAGTATTAATTAAGGGAGTGACATAGCTTACCAGGACCTGGAAGAGGATCAGCAAGAGTCGGTTGTTTGCCATGAAATTGCTGTCTAGGACGCCCAAATTAAACCAGCTGCCCAAACATTTAAAGGTCTTTATCATCATTTTTTCATTGGTAACAGATTTCTCTACACAGTTTATCTAAAGAGTCAAAAGAAGACGGAAATCAAATACATTAGATTCTGCAGACCATTTATCTTATAGCTATTAAATAATGCAACTAAATAACTTCTACACCCAATTACAGGGGTACTCATGTCATAAAGCATTTACTATGATTGGTGGGTGTCCGACAGCACCAGTCCTGAGACTGAGAACGCGAATGCATTTGAGACTTAAAATACAAGGGTGTTATAGGATCTTGTGTAAAACTCAAGAAGGGGTTAATCCCTTTCCCTAGGACATGGCATCACTTAATGCTCTTGGGGAGCTTCTATCACTGCACTGGCACTACTGCCTATCCACATATGTATGGGGCACCTGCAAATGAATTGTCATACCAGAAGAGAAACCACAGTGCTGGAATAATAAGCCAAATCCTCGATGATCTCAGCACGCCGATTAGCACCGATACGCAGGGACCGGCTATGCACCTCCTCGGGTAGCAAAGTGAGGATCTCCAGGAGGAAGGGCAATGATGAGGCATCATTACTATACCTGTAGAAAACATCAGCTTGGTGAGGAAGTAGCCATCAACATGTAAAACACTCATGCCTATAAGGAGCAGGCCACTCACGTTTCTACAAGGGTCTGCACACAGCCTTTCCAGGAAGCCATCTGCAGGGCAAGATCCGCTATTGCTAAAGCCAGCTACAATGGAAAAAGAAATTGTATGTCACAACAGTCAGTACTCCTCAGAGAATCTTTACAATTAGTTAGGAATGACATCATGGATCCACGGAGCAGTAGTGATGGCAGGTAATGTTTGTCTACGGGTCCATTCACACGTCCATAATGTATTGCGGATGCCAGCACACCCCATAGAACTGCCTATTCTTGTCCGCAATTGTGGACAAGAACAGGACATGTTCTATTTTTTGCGCTGCAGCCCGGAAGTGTGCTGTCCTCATCTTTTCTGTCCCCATAGAGAATGAATGGGTCTGCACCCATTCTGAAAATTTGCGGAACGGATGCAGACCCATTTGCGGATGTGTGAATGGACCCTACAGCAGGCATGCTCAACCTGCGGCCCTCCAGCTGTTCTGAAACTACAACTCCCATAATGCCCCAATCATTCTTTGGGAGTTAGAAGAACAGTGAAGCATGTTGCATGCTGGGAGTTGTAGTTTCACATCAGCTGGAGTGCCAAAGGTTGTTGATCCCTGGTCTACTACTTCTCAGTGAGTAACAGATTACCTTAAAGGGGTATTCTCATTGTTAGAAGTTATTCTATCCACAGAATAGGGAAGAACTATTAGCATAGGAGGGGTCCTACTACTGAGACTCCCATTGACCACCCAGTGAACAGGGTCACTGTACCCCTCGGAGTCCCCTGAAATGAAGCGGCAGGCAGAGCATGTTTACTACTGCTCCATTCATCTTTACAGGAGTTTCAGTGACAGCAAACTCCCATGACCGACGTGCCACTCTGTTCAATTCGGGGGGCTTTGAGTGGTACAATGTCCCCGTTATCGTGATTGGTGGGGGATCCCAGAGATCTAATAGTTATCCCCTATCCAGGCAGATGGAGATAACTTCTAATAACTGGAATACCTCTTCATTCAATAACATAAAACGAGATGCGCCTCATTTATTAAGAGGTGTGAGCCCTTAATAGGGCACATCTCTGGCCCTCCATGCTCCAGAAACTCAAATCTATGCCAGCTATGAACTGGCATAGATTTAAGCTATGATTTACACCTGGCTCTAGTAAATTTTCTGGGTCCCACTGAACCCCATCCACTTCTCAGGAAAGTGCCAAGTATGGCGTGCAAGGGTAAAAAGTTCCCATTTTTGCAAACATGTACAACCTTTATTTTCAGTCCCAAAACTGTCCATTATTTGCCCTTTACTGAGGACTAAAGGTTGTTAGCTGGCACCATGGTATAACATAGGGGTCAGCCCACTGAAATAGCACCCTGCAGGACACCAAGCTCTCCATTGCTATTGCTCCTGCATACATCTTGACGGTAAACTTGTAGCATTCTGTTCAGATACAAAGGATATATTCACCGTGGCAAAGTCCATACCTGATCAGTCCAAATCTAGGAAACCAGGAGCACACGGAGAGGGTGGCACTGTCTATGCACCCGTTAGCAGTGGGTGCAGCCGAAACCGCAGAACCCATAATTTAGAAGGTTGAACATTGCTCATAAAACATGGGGGCGTTCTTGGCTGCTTCCAGCTCTTTCTAGTAAGCCATTGTTTCCTTTCAATCAGTAAGTGGACACCTAGATATACACCTAACACTTCTCACTGCTGAGGGTTTGCTACATTGGATTCAGCACAGACAATACCCAAGATGAAATCCTAAGGGCGGATGTTTTCTGCTGCTAACGCTAAGCTCTGAGGAGTATCAGGACTCCCATGTGGCTATGACATGGAGTGCCTAGGGAGTGTTAATATGGACCCAGAGGCATTGCATAATGCATCAGCAAGTCACTGTACTCGCCCACAGAAGGACGGCTCATATAGAGGAACACCTCCGTAATACAATGGGCCAGGTCAGGATTCCTAGCCTCTTTCTCCATGTAAAATGGATGCTCAAAGCCTTAGGGCCAGACAGGTTTTCAACCCCAGGATGTAAACTATCACTAAAGCAAACAGAGATATTGCTGATTGTAATGTACTTGGGAGTATCAGAGAAAGTTGAAAAGGATTCCATTACGACTTTCCAGGTACTTTGTTACAGGTTTCTTGAGCCACCCAAAAAATGTACATAGCTTAAAGAGTAACTAAACCTTTATCTAAACTTTTAATATGTTCTCCCTAATAATACTATGTCTATAATGAATTATCTATTTTTACTACACTTTTCCCTCCCTAAAGCGCACCATTCCCTATGTGCTTAAAACTCAGTTCTCTGTACACCGCGGTGTACGGAGTACAGGCTGTAGATACTTTATGAATGGGGCCGCACAGCAGTGAGTACAGGCAGGAGAGCATATTGCTGCTCCTGCCCGTGCCCTCCGGAGGATTACTAACTCCTGGCACAGCACATGGATACCCTGTACCCATATACTATGCCAAGATTAGCTGAGCGGAGCGGGCTCCTGCTTCTGCCTGCTCCGCTAAGAGTCCTGCATGTCAGCAATATGCGCTCCTTCCCGTACTCACAGCGCTGCTGCGGCCCCATTGAGATTATTATTTTTTCTTTGCTTCTCCATATTCTGATCCCCATAACTTATTTTTCTTATTTATAGATCACTTATTATCCAAATTTTGTATGGAAGGAGAAGCAATGAAAACAAAAAATTTAAATTGTCCATTTAGATTTTTTTCCCCGTTAAGGCGTTCACGTTTTGTGTTGAAGTGTACCGCAGAGGTTTGGAGGGGGTGTATATCTCACCTGGTCTCCAGCTTAGTTGGGCGAGGTAGCAGAAATCCAGAGATGTGTTTGCTTGCTGGAGATGGTTTGTTAAGTTCTTTGGACTGGGAGTCTGTCCACAACAGGTATAGGCCAACTGTGATAATCACTGGGGGATAAATCAATCCTCAGTGCAAGTGGGGAGGAGTTGAGAAGGAAGCCTGCAGAGGCTCCTTGTAGTCCCAGCCAGGAGGGCCACAAGGCTGGGTAAAGCCTAAATTTGGGTGGCCTGGTGACACCTGGAGAGGATTGTCGAGAGGACTGTTGGACCATATCCCCCCAAGATATAGCATGGTCACAGTCAGGAGGACTTGTGGGCCGAGACCCCAATGTGTTGTGTTGGTCACAGTCAGGCGCCTGCTGGACCGTATGGCTGTGTGAAACCAGATTTCCCAATGTGTTGTAAAATAATTTTTATTGTACAATACTATGAACAATTCGCAATAACAAATATGCTGCTACACATGGCAAATTAGATAGTCAGTCAAAACATTACACTCTTACAGAATAAAGTTACCAGATTTCCCAATGTGAACAGGGACCTATAGGTGAGATAGGCAAGTATTGTGTATTAGTGAGAGCCTAGACGGGCAAGGCTGGTTTATTTTGTGGTGTGACACTGGAACTGTGTTCGTCTGGCCAAATGACACCAAACTTGGAAGTTTGATGTGCTGTGTGACAAATAAAGCACCGTTTGAGCTTGAAAAGCCCCTGTTTGATGAGAAGTCTGTCATCGCCGCCCCAAGCAGAGAGCGATCCGTATAGTTTATACTTTAATATCTCGGGCATTTTGGGATGCGGCAATGTATAAACTGTACCAATGATCTTTATTTTTTTATTGTTTATTTTTAATATGGGGAATGGGTTGATCAGAATTTTCATAAAAAAAAAAAAAAAAAGTTAAGTCCCCCTGGGAGACTTGAACATGCGATCATCTGATTGCTTCTCCCCAAAGACCGCAATAAATTACCACTGCAAATTAAGACTCAAGGCCAACACAGCGAACGGGGGAGTCGTTGCGACCTCAGCCCAGTGCTCGCGGGAAAAGCCTCTCAGATGCCATGGTCAAAACTGACCAAGCCATCAGAGGTTAAATGTCCGGGATTGGAGATACGGCTGTTTAAAACAGCAGGAACCCATCGGCTATGGTGCCATGTTTAAAACTCCAGACGTCTGCCGTACAAATACGACAGTCGTCATTAAGAGGTTAAAGGGGATGTCTGTGTTTAATATTGATGACCTATCCTCCAGAATAGGTAATCTATTATCAGATTGGCAGCGCTGCGACACCTGGCACCCCCATTATTCCAGGGAGCGCCGTCCATTGGATAGCAGCTGTTGCTAAGTATTTCTGCCCAGCCCCCTTCACTTAAAAAATACTGATATGCGCTTAGGCCATGGGACCACGTGTACTAGTATATTCTGGAGACACACAGTTCTTGTTCAGAACTACTTGACCTTGAATTCATCAGCTAAACTAAACGCATACATATCCCGATGTCAGAAGACCTGGACCACACTTATCAGGCAGGACTGCTTTGAGCCTATGGGACAAATGGCTACTGTCACTGATTATTTCCAAAGACAAATATTCAGAAGATTTTTGACAAATAGTTGTTTCTTCGAACTTTATCAATGAGCATGTCTGCGTGCCATATCAGAGGCATTCGCCACTAAAACCATTGCTCCCAGGGGAAAACACAGTAACACCAAGTACTAACGCCATGGGCATTAGCCTGTATTGCTGATTTATGCCAATTTTAGGGGTGGAAATCAGCTTGAATTGTGTCCTGAAATGAATCTACATTTTCAAATACACAAACTGTACCTGTGGGATTATTTTAGATGTCTTAGTCCCAATGCTATAAGCAGTCAATAGAACAAGGTGGTTGTTGTTTTTTGAAGGGAGGCTACATAAAAGGAAGTTGGCAGTTACAATGGCTGGACAGACATGATGTACCTGACCGTGTGAAAGCATAGATCGAATTGTGCTCAGTCTCGCACACCACCAGATTTTGAGAGACAGAAGCGATTAGGTTGTCTACATGCTATAGTACCTGAGTTACGATGACAGGTGACATGTCCTTCAGGTTCTGTATATGAGACAACAAGGAGGCCCGCAGGGAAGCATGGGAGTCTGCGGGCAGTTCATAGAACGAGGTTTGGATCTTCATTTTCATGGTTTGTGCTGCAAAGTAGCAAGACTCCACATCCTGATGAATTTGCAGCAACTGGTCCGAGATCTCCCAAGCGAACACCTATGGAGGAGACAGGGAAAGAAAGTCAAGCAATGGGTCCCGACTGACCAGATCACGGTTGTATTCCTGAGCAACCGCAATGAATGTAAAACGGATTGCATTCTGGATACAGGATATGAATGCTCTAACCGATCCACACCCCGGGCTGACAAAGATTAGGTGCCCACATTACTGCAGAGTTCTCCAAGCGTCAGGAACCTGCTGAATAGGGGACTATCTATATACCGCACTAACCCGTCACATCACTCTGCACTTTATATGGAGGTCGTCTCAGATACTGCTGGTAACTGGTTTATGCAACTCGATTTCCATTCATCCTGCCCACCCTAGGGGCTTGGCCCCCGGCCAGATTTAGCACCATGTATAAGAAGCTAAATATTCAGTCTTACCTAATCTGTTCACAATTTGCAGCCACATTAGACTAAGGTGGGCAAATGTTCAAGATTAAGGGTACAATCACACGGCGCAGGCAGTTCCCATTAAACTAATGAAGACCCCACTGTTTAGTCCGTCTGTATTGTTAACGGCCGTGCTGCAATTAATATAGACCGACCGAACAGTGCGGTTTTCATTATTCTAATTATTGCCTGCTGTGGCCCGTACAGCCGTGAGATACATCGCCATGACACAGCCATGCTGCGCGGCCGTACCGGAAAGTCACCAGCTGTGCCCTCTTGTTACATCCACGTCAGCTTATGCCAGGGAAAGCTTCTGATACATATGCCAAATGCAACCACAGGGCCCTGCGGATACAATGTATGCCAAGTAGTATCCATCCGTTTTTTTTTTTTACAGAATGGAATAGCGCAGGGATGCCCAACCTGCGGCCCTCCAGCTGTTGCAAATCTACAATTCCCAGTATGCCTGGATAGCCTACAGCTATTACCGCATGCTGGAAGTTGTAGTTTTGCAACAGGAGGGCCGCAGGTTGAGCGCCCCTGGAATAGAGCAGCGGAGACCCCAGTGGCATCCAGTAAAATGTGCGCGCCATAAAAACATAGCGGTATGTTAAAAAGGGTTTCTGAGTGTTTTATCCTCAGGACAGGCCATCTGTATGTGATCAGTGAGCACCACGGCCGCCTCACAGCTTACTCTGGGTCAGTGACATCATGTGGCCCATTGCTATACCACAGCCGCTACCCTATGGATGGTGCTGTGCTTAGTAATGGCTGATCGGCAGGGATGCCAGGAGTCGGACCCCCAGCGATCATATACCCATGCCCCGAGGAAAGGTCATCTGTATAAAACCCTCTGAAAACCGCTTTAGTTTGGAATTTTCAACTGGGATCCCGACTGGTGGATGTGGGCGCTATATAAACTACTACTTCCCCCGTTATTACAGCGCTAGTCACGACTACTGCTAGGATGGAAGGGGCGGCTTTAGAGGAGAAAGATGGCGGCTGACTTTAACTATACACATGACTGTATAACTGCTGTCTATATCTGGAGGCGGACAGGGTGACATGCCCTCTGCCCCCATTACATGTGGCACTCCTGTGCCCAATGGTCCTGTAGTGCCACACCCCTAGGGGCATAGGGACAGCTGATCTGCCGCCCAGTAGTTAGGCTGCTGTAAAGGGGCATTCCCACACACTGACAGCACAGCTCCCTGGCTCCAGGAGACACCTATAGGTCCACCAGCCGCTGCCCAGCTCAGTGCCCCCTGTGCCGGGGCAGCCTCCATAGCTTCCTGGCACGAGGCCTCTCACCGATCTCTGCAGCTCGCCCAGCCATAGCGATGCCCTCTCTTTCCCGCTCGGGTCCGGGTCGTGGTAAAGCGCCTGCACGGCCTGGTAGACGGTCTGCAGGCCCGGCTTCTCCATAGCTCAGCGTGGACGCCCTGGCTCGCAGTGTATTACAGCCGCCGCTCCCCAGGACTCATCGTCTTCCTCGGCCGGAACTGGGATTGTGCACTAGCAACGTTTCCGACCAGCAACCGGTTCACAGCGCGGCGCCGTTCCGCCTCCTCTCCCAGGAGATGAGAGGGAGCCGAGCAGGGTCCTAAACAGCACCAGCGGGGGATCCTCACTCGTCACACGCAGCCTCCCCACCTCTCCAGCACCTCAGGAAGGCGGCTGCTTCCCGGGCAGGACGTACGTCACCAGACACTTCCTGCCAGTCCGCTGGTCATCTGCGCCCCCCAGTTGGACGGAACTAAGAAGGCGGAAGCAAGTGTTCCCGTAGGGTGTCGGAGGAGAGACTGATTGCGGGCCGTCACCCTCTGCAGTCAGTCATGTAGAGGAGGCTAGGATACAGTGTCTGAAAGGAGGTCCTCCCAAAAATAAAACTCTCTAATAAAGCTAGAACCAGCCCTGTACCTCACATGGGTCCAGAGATCTCCTCATGCATTGCTCTGCTGGATTTATATCGAGCCGTTTAGGGGGTGTCCTTTCTGCAGTGATCATGTGCTCGTGTGTCACTGAGCAGGAAGAGGAATTAGAACAAGGGCAAACAGCAGGTGGCGCTACACAGATCTCTGAATAACTCAGTAGCGATAATACATGCAATCACAGAAGTATTCAGATCCAGGTGCTGGTTTGAACACTAGAATATTTTTCTTGGGACAACTTATTTAGGGTACTTTCACATTAGGGAACAGCCTGTCGGATCCGTCCTGCCACTAGTTCACGCGTGCCCCCGGACTGCCGCTCCGTCCCCATTGATTATAATGAGGGTGGAGTTCTGGCAGCAGCACACGTCGAGAGGCAGCCGGACTAAAAGTATTGCATGTCGTAGTTTTAGTCCGGCTGCCTCTTGCCGTGCTGCCGCCGGAACTCCTCCCCCATTATAATCAATGGGGACGGAGCGGCAGTCCGGGGGCATGCGTGAACTAGTGGCAGGACGGATCCGACAGGCTGTTTACCCACCCGAACAGCCTGCCGGAGTCCCCTGCTGCTAGTGTGAAACTAGCCTTAAAACTTGGGTGTAATACTCAAAAAAGTTGGTTGGGATATACAACTTTTATATAAAATACTAATAAAAATAACAGCCAGAGGAGTAATTGAGGGAGGAGTATACCCATGACTGGGTATAGAAAGAGCATTTTAAAGAGGCAGAGTCAGAAGCAGCGATGAGCAGAGGTTCACCAATCTAAACATTGTGGAACAATTTCAGGAAAACGTTCCCCAACGTAAATCGTGTAAGACTTTGAATACCCCACCATCTCCAGTTCATAAAATCAGAGAATGTGGAGAACTCCATCAGTCAATACTGGATGCTCATGATGGCCCTCAAGTAGGATGCTTCTGTACTGGAAATCACTACATGGGCTCAGGAGCCCTTCCAGAAATCATTGTCTGTGAACACAGTTTGCTGTAGAATCCCAAAATGGCAGTTAAGAAGAAGCCACGTGTCAATCCCATCCAGAAACGCCTCCGTCTTCTCTGGGCCATACGGTCCCATCCAGGTGAGTTTCTTCAGGAAAGGCTTTGGATATTTCAGGAAGACATACTGCATCCTTCACAGAAGAAGAGTCCAGGTGCTGAGCTGGCCTGCCTGCAGTCCAGACCTGTCACCAATAGAAAACATTTGGAGCATCATGAAATGAAAAATCTGACAAGGAAGCCCCGGGACAGCTAAAATTCTACACGACAATTTACAGACTGTTGTTAAAGGGGTTCTCCAGGAATTTACAAAATAAAATGACTGAAAATGACTGTTTTTTTTTTTTTTTACCGATCATTGGGGGTCTGACAGCTGGGATCCCTGCCGATCAGCTGTGGGCCTCCTGACAGCTCAGCGGCCTTCTCTCAGCCTCGCCTAGGCCGTGTGACATCACGTTTATGTGTCACGTGGCCTAGGAGCAGCTCAGCCCCATTGAAGTGAATGGGCCTGAGCTGCGATACCAAGCACAGCCACTATACAATGTACAGCACTATGGTAAGCTGAGAGAAGGCTGCGGCGCTCACAGGATCAGATACCGATGACCCATCCAGAGGATAGGTCGTCAGTATTAAAATCTCAGAAAAGCCTTTTAATTATTACTTTATTATACTTCAGCTTGTCCTCCATGTGAACTCCATTTCTACAAAATTCAGCTGAAGATCATATTAAACTGTATATAGGATAATAATCCTTGACAAGCACAGAGGAGGATGAGGCAGCTCATTAGCTCAGTGTCCTGAAGTAACTTTTCCTGCTGTGTGATTAGGACAGGATCTGTGTGTATTAATAGGAAGGCGGCCATTTTCTTTTCTCTAATGATTGCTCCCCAGACAGAAAGAGCCATTATAACTATAGAAAGGTATTTGGAAATAAATAATAAAGAATATTTAAAGCAGCTCTGTCGCCATGATCAACCCTATGCAGTCAGGCATATAGCCTAGTAGGGTTGATGAAGCTGAGTAAAACAATCCCTTTTGTAGTAGAGTAGGTGCCTGCGTTCAGGAGAAATTAGCACTTTTATTTTTATGCAAATGATCTATTGGAGGACCAGGAAGCGGGCTTACAGTGCTGCCCATAATTATTCATACCCCTGGCAAATTTTGACTTAAAGTTACTTTTATTCAACCAGCAAGTAATTTTTTATGGGAAATGACATAGGTGTCTCCTTCTCCTAAAAGATAATAAGACAATGTACAAGAGGCATTATTGTGGAAAAAAAAAACATTTCTCAGAGTGGGGAGATGAGATGACTGCCTCCCTCCTCGTTCTTCCAGGTAGAACTTTACTGAAAGGTGGCCCTATAATGCCCACCATAAACATAAACTGCTGCTCTGTGTGTCTGCATGTATCATGGTGTATACATCTGTGATAACATTGTCTGTATGATCGGGCAGCAAGGAGCCGCACATACAGCATCAGCGCTATATCTGTACACTAGTCTTACTTCTTGTGCCTCCAGTGTGATCCTGTGTACGGCTGTGTTCACACCTGCAGAGGAGACTCCATAAGATACTTGATAGAAAAACTATTGCTGCATAGAGCACCATTGTTCCTTTCATACAGACGGACACTTCAGCAGATCCTGACGTCCCTTATCATAAGTCAGTGAGGACCGATAGATGCTGGTGATATCACCATGTGAGGAATCAGCTATGAATCGCAGTTTCTGTTCTGCAAGTGTGAATACAGCCTGACAGGAAAGGGATGCCAATGAGCTCTTAACAAGCTCCGCCTCTAATGCCACCAGATATAAGGCAGCTATCCTATAAGTCAGTGTTCAGCTCTTTAACTAAGCCTTGAGACATGACTTGGATATTAAATAAGCCAGCATCTCATCTGCAGACAGCTGTTTCTGGGTGATTGCCCCTCATCAGTGCAGAGCAGAGAGTACTGGCTTGACTGGGTGAGAGGCCTGTCAGGGTTAGGGGGGTACTAGCTCTCCTTAGGGAGAGAGCGCCTTAATCAGAACCTGATTAAGGCACTCTCTCCGTACAGCCTGACATGCTCACATGTAATATGGAGGAAGTGGGTAATATTGGGTTACATCACTGATCAGATAGCCCACAACCCTGCCCCTCATTTATCAGGGTAGAAGGAACATATGAAATCATCTTGTGGGTGGCCACTTCTCCGTCTATTAATATGAATGAAGGACTCCATATCTACTATATGCATAATAAACAATCATTTCACTGAGATAAAGAGAACTTATCTACGATATGACGCCATGATCTGCACAATGATCCTGCTGAGCAGAGCCGGGAGAAGTCCATCTTCACTGCTCACCGAGGTACAACCGACCTTTTTTGTTTTATAAATTCAAAATAAGCAATTCTATTGGATGGCTATTGATATTAATATGTTGAAGCCGAGCAATTCGATTGGTGGATGGCTAATGCTATTACCATGGTGATGCTATTGAGAATTTAAAACGCGACACTCATATTTCACTAGAGCAAATTAAAATATACTGGAAACCATTGTGTTAATATCTAGAGATATTTTTACATATTTAATAATTCTATTAAATGTACCGTATTTTTACCTATAAGATGCCAGTTCAGACCCCCAATCAGATCCCTCAATGTTAGGCCACATTCACACATACGGATTTTCACGTATGAGGCCTTAATCAGACTTCAGTTCAGTTCAGACCCCCAATGTTAATCAGACCTCAGCTCAGACCCCCATTGTTAATAAAACTGCCAATCAGGCCTCAGATCAGACCCCCGGTGTTAATAATACCCCAAATTAGACCTCAGTTCATACCTCCAATGTTAATAAGACCCCCAATCAGACCGCAGATAAATACCCCAATATTAATAAGACCCCCAATCAGACCTCAGATTTTTAAAAAAATCAACTCACCTCTCTTCCGCCGCCACTAATGAGATTCAGCGCTCTTCCTGCCACGCTGTGCTTTAACCCGACGTCACACAGAGTGAGGTCAAAGAGAGTGCCAACATCCACACACTGTGCGCAGGTCACAGCCCAGCATGCGGCGCCAGCAGACAAACACTAGAGAGCGGTGAGTACAGAGCCAGCACAAGGTGCACTGTACTCACTGCTCCCACTGTACCTATCAACACTACTGATGCCATTCTGTTTCCCCCAATATCATATCTTATTTAAGTGTGGACATAGATACTTAAAGGGGTTATCCAAACTATAAAAAATGAACCCCAATGCCAGGGCCTTTCATATAGATTATACTCACCCTGTTCTCAGGCACCCGTGTCCCTCTGGTTCCCCGCACAGCCGCTGCTGCATCTCCCCGTCATGCGGATCCAAACATCTGGCGATGAGGGGAGCAGCTAATAGCAGGCTAATAGAAGACTCCCTAGTATCGAGGGTGACGCAGACATGCAGGGATCTGGAGCGACGGGGGTGCCGGGGAACAGAGTGAGTATAATCTATATGAGGGGCCCAGGCATTGGGGGGCATGTTTTATATTTTGGATAACCCTTTAAATTATTCCAACAATTATGCCAAAAACTATGCGCAGGCGCAGTGCGCCGTCCAAAACCTTCGGGGCAGCTTTCTTGGTGTAGGTCCCAGAGGTGAGACCCGCACCTATCAGACAATGGGGGCATATGTGAAAACCCCTTAAATATATTTCATACGGCAAATGACAGTGTCAGAGGGAACCTGCCAGGTCCTTTATGCTGGCCTCTTTCAGGGCGGCATAAAGTACAGACAGACACACTGGTTTCAGGAGTCTGTCACTTATAAGCACCCATTATTAGGTATCTACATGTTAAACTGATTGACATGTTTCTCCTTATAAATAATAATAGGGAGAAATCTGTCAATAAGCAACTGGAGGTCGGGGAAGCCGCTGGCAGCACTGGCCACAAACTACAAAGTTAAACATGTAATGTGCACATTAAGGCATCATGCACATGGCCGCGTTTGTGTTTGGATCTGCAAAAAACTGTTGCACTAAACTCGTATATGTTCCCTGAGCATTCTGTATTTTCCCACTCCCATCAATAGAAAGGGCTATTCTTATCTACATTAAAGGGGTTATCCAATGTCTCCTTAGCATCACGGGTGACGCTAGGGAGGCTCTTCCCCATCTGCCGTTAGCTGCTCTTCCCCAACGCACAGGGAGAAGCAGCGGCGGCGGTGTGGGGACCAGGAGCGGTGTAAGTATATTCAATGTGAGGGGCCTAGCATAATGGGGACATTTTTATAGTTTTGGATAACCAATTTTAAGGACCAGAAATAGGACCTACTCTATAATTTGTGGAAAGGAAAAAGAGATTTGCAAAAGACACGAATGTGCGCATGGCCACATAGAAATTAATGGATGAGTATGCTATCCATATAATATACGAATAGCACATGGATGTGCGGAAAGCCTTCTCTGAGGGCAGCATGAAAGAGCAGATGGGTTCACCTGTAAGATGCAGTTGGTGGGAGACCTCTCACTATGTACCTCCATTCATTGCACCAGTTGTTTTGCTCAAATTTCTAGGAGTTCGGTGGGGCGTGCCCTTTCTGCTGCACCTCCCTCCCTGCAAGGCCTAGTTCACACTTCAGTTATTTGATCAGTTATTTCCATCAGTTATTGTGCAGGTCAAAAACACAGAACAGATGCAGATAGACTTCACTACCGATTTTGGCTCACAATAAGGCTACATGCACACGAACGTATTTTGTTTCCGAGTCCATTACGTTTTTTTTGCAAATAGGATGCGGAGCCATTCATTTCAATGGGTCCACAAAAAATGCGGACAGCACACCGTGTGCTGTCCGCATCAGTATGTCCGTTCCATAGCCACACACAAAAAATAGAACATGTCCTATTCTTGTCCATATTGGGCATTGTTACAATGGATCCGCCCCAAAAAACTGATGGCATACGTTTTTTTTTGCGGACAGCAAAACACATACAGTCGTGTACATGTAGCCTAACTGATGGAAATAACTGACCAAATAACTTAAGTGTGAACTCAGCCTGTCACAGATTCTAACAGTAGATCTGGCTGTTGGTAGTTGAAAGATGAAACTGAGCATGTGCTACCACCTTTGTAGGTGGACATGCCTCTTACTATACAGGTTAAACCCTTCGCAACTGCCCACTGGATATATACGTCCTATCTGCACATACTCCGTGCAGATAGCACATATATAAATGGTCAGGCAGCGCTTTAATCCCAGTGCTGATCAGAACATATTATGTGCCAAAAATAAATTAAAATCTAAGTAAAAAAATATAAATAAAAAAATATAATTAAAAATGTTAATATTTAAGAAATAAAAAGCTATAATTAAACAAAATAACTTTTTAATAATAATTAGCCGTTTTCCTCAAAATTAAACCCTTTAAAAAACCATTAAAGAAAACATTCTAATAAAAAGTCTGAAGTGTTAAGTAAAAAAAAAAAAAAAATCACAAAAATTATTTTGGTAGTCAAACAAATAAAAAAGCTTGGGTCACTAAACTACCACGTGCACAAAATTACAAAAAGTTGCCTGGGCTAACCTGTCCTGCCACATTGCAAAATAAATACAGTGGGATGCGAAAGTTTGGGCAACCTTGTTAATCGTCATGATTTTCCTGTATAAATCGTTGGTTGTTATGATAAAAAATGTCAGTTAAATATATCATATAGGAGACACACACAGTGATATCTGAGAAGTGAAATGAAGTTTATTGGATTTACAGAAAGTGTGCTATAATTGTTTAAACAAAATTAGGCAGGTGCATACATTTGGGCACTGTTGTCATTTTATTGGCTTGGTAAGCTCAGTGACCCCTGACCTACATTCACAGGTGAATCCAATTATGAGAAAGAGTATTTAAGGGGGTCAATTGTAAGTTTCCCTCCTCTTTTAATTTTCTCTGAAGAGTAGCAACTTGGGGGTCTCAAAACAACTCTCAAATGACCTGAAGACAAAGATTGTTCACCATCATGGTTTAGGGGAAGGATACAGAAAGCTGTCTCAGAGATTTCAGCTGTCTGTTTCCACAGTTAGGAACATATTGAGGAAATGGAAGACCACAGGCTCAGTTCAAGTTAAAGGGCTTCTGTCACCCCACTAAAGTCTTTTTTTTTTTTTGGGGCTAGTTACATTCCTTATAGTGCGATATATGAAAATATAATTGTGTTACTTACTTTCATTCAGCCGTTTCTTATAAAAACGAAGTTTTATAATATGTAAACAGGTCTCTACCAGCAAGTAGGGCGTCTACTTGCTGGTAGCCGCCGCAAAAAACCGCCCCCTCGTTGTGTTGATTGACAGGGCCAGCCGTGATCTCCTCCTCCGGCCGGCCCTGTCAGCATTTTAAAAATCGCGCGCCTCTGTTCATTCGGTGCAGGCGCTCTGAGATGAGGAGGCTCGTCTCCTCAGAACTCCTTCAGTGCGCCTGCACCGATGACGTCTTCTCTTTCGGTGATGTCATCTAAGCAGGCGCACTGAGGGAGTTCTGAGGAGACGAGCCTCCGCATCTCAGAGCGCCTGCGCCGAATGAACAGAGGCGCGCGATTTTTAAAATGCTGACAGGGCTGGCCGGAGGAGGAGATCGCGGCTGGCCCTGTCAATCAACACGACGAGGGGGCGTTTTTTTGCGGCGGCTACCAGCAAGTAGATGCCCTACTTGCTGGTAGAGACCTGTTTACATATTATAAAACTTCATTTTTATAAGAAACGGCTGAAGGAAAGTAAGTAACACCATTATATTTTTATATATCGCACTATAAGGAATGTAACTAGCACAAAAAAAAATGACTTTAGTGGGGTGACAGAAGCCCTTTAAGGCTCGAAGTGGCAGACCAAGAAAAATCTCGGATAGACAGAAGCGACGAATGGTGAGAACAGTCAGAGTCAACCCACAGACCAGCACCAAAGACCTACAACATCATCTTGCTGCAGATGGAGTCACTGTGCATCGTTCAACCATTCGGGGCACTTTATACAAGGAGATGCTGTATGCGAGAGTGATTCAGAGGAAGCCTTTTCTCCGCCACAGCACAAAAAGTGCCGCTTGGGGTGGGCTAAAGCACATTTGGACAAGCCAGCTTAATTTTGTGCTGTGGACTGATGAAACTAAAATTGAGTTGTTTGGCCATAACAAGGGGCGTTATGCATGGAGGAAAAAGAACACAGAATTCCAAGAAAAACACCTGCTACCTACAGTAAAATATGGTGGTGGTTCCATCATGCTGCGGGGCTGTGTGGCCAGTGCAGGGACTGGGAATCTTGTCAAAGTTGAGGGACGCATGGATTCCACTCAGTATCAGCAGATTCTGGAGACCAATGTCCAGGAATCAGTGACAAAGCTGAAGCTGCGCCGGGGCTGGATCTTTCAACAAGACAACGACCCTAAACACTGCTCAAAATCCACTAAGGCATTTATGCAGAGGAACAAGTACAACGTTCCTGGAATGGCCATCTCAGTCCCCAGACCTGAATATAATTGAAAATCTGTGGTGTGACTTAAAGAGAGCTGTCCATGCTCGGAAGCCATCAAACCTGAATGAACTAAAGATGTTTTGTATAGAGGAATGGTCCAAAATTCCTTCAACCAGAATCCAGACTCTCATTGGAACCTACAGGAAGCGTTTAGAGGCTGTAATTTCTGCTAAAGAGGATCTACTAAATATTGATTTCATTTCTCTTTTGTGGTGCCCAAATGTATGCACCTGCCTAATTTTGTTTAAACAATTATAGCACACTTTCTGTAAATCCAATAAACTTCATTTCACTTCTCAAATATCACTGTGTGTGTCTCCTATATGATATATTTACAAGACATTTTTTATCGTAACAACCAACGATTTATACAGGATTGCCCAAACTTTCGCATCCCACTGTACATACCCCTAAATGAACTGGACAACTAAACAGACCCCCAGAGCCCCTAAACCCCATAAAATCACAAACCCCAAACCAGATCCCCTATAATACAGACCGCAGAGCATATCCCCTAAAAATACAGACCTCAACCTCCCTTAATACAAACAATAAGGCCCCTTTCACACGGGCGAGTTTTCTGCGCCGCTGCAATGCGTGAGGTGAACGCATTGCACCGGCACTGAATCCGGACCCATTCACTTCAATGGGGCTGTGCTGATGAACGGTGATTTTCACGCATCACTTGCACGGAAAAAACTGAACATCGGAACGCAATCGCGGACAAACTGACTGAAATTGCGTGCCTACTCGCGTGGTTTTCCCGCAATACACCCTGAACACATTCGGCCCTCACCCATGATGCCCGTGTGAAGGGGCCTGAGGGTTTAGCTTACATGGCGACTATTTTACAACTGTAATCTCAGGTGAGTTGCGTGTTGTGCGCAACTTACATTAGAGTCAATGGAGTAAGGCCCCTTTCCAACGAGCGAGTATTCCACGCAGGTGCAATGCGTGATGTGAATGCATTGCGTCCACACAGAATCCAGACCCATTAATTTCAATGTGGCTGTGTACATGTGCAGTAATTTTCACGCATCACTTGTGCGTTGCGTGAAAAATCGCAATATGTTCTATATTCTGCGTTTTTTTTTCACGCAATGCTGGCCCCATAGAAGTGAACGGCGCAGCGTGAAAATCGCATTGCATCCGCAAGCAACTGCAGATGCAATGCATTTTTCACGGATGGTTGCTAAGAGAAGCATAACTGTAATGGACCATGTAAAGGGGTCTCATACAGTGTAGGGGCACTTGTGGGGGGATCATACTCTGCGGGGAGCACTTAAGGGGGGCATCACTCTGTGTTGGGGAACTTAAGGGGACATTACACTGTGTCTGAGGTATTTATGAGAACAGACCACAGTGAGGGGGCTTGTGGTGAGTATTCAGTTGTGTCAGGGGCACTTAGAGGTATCACTCTGTGTTGAGGCACATTAGATGACGTCACACTGTGTGAGAACATTCTACTGTGAGGGCATCTATTGTGTAGGAGCACTTAGAGGCATCATACTATGCAGGTAGGCAATAGGAGGGGATCATCAGGGCAGTAAAGGGGCATCATACTATGTCAGGGCACTAAATGTGCATCATACTGTCTAAGGGGCACTAAGCGAACATTCTTATGGTGTTGGGCATTATGGGGGTACATTTACTGTGATGGAGGCACTACGGTGGTATTTTTACTATATGTGGGGCATTAAGGGGACCAGGCAGTGTGTATAGCTAAGCATTAGGAATAGTTAGAGGTGCAGCTTGGTGTACAAAAAAATCCCACTGATATTGTCCATCCATAGGTTTTTAACCACTTCCCGACCGCCCATTGACTATAAACGTCCTGGGCGGTCCAGTTTTTCTCTGAATGGATGTTCTGGAACATCCTTTCAGAGATCGCAGCTACATGCTAATCATGCAGCTGCCAAGTGGGGGAGCCCGCTGTCAGTGACAGGGCACCCCAGAGAGAAGGCAGGGACCGTTCCTGGGTGTCCCTGCCTTCTAGATCACTGTATACTCAGTACTCAGCGCTATGCCGCTTCCTGTCCCGGCCCGGTACTCATGTGACCGCCGGGGCTGGGATAGTGCAGTAGCTGTCGGGTCTTCCATAGACCACGATCAGACCTGCACTGAGGCTGTACAGCGTTGGACTCTTCTGTACAGCCCCTCTGGGGGCTGTATTGCCCCTGTAACTGGGGCTACTATGTCAGCCCCAGTTACAGGAGAAATCAAGAGTAAAAAAAAAAGAAGAAGTTAAATGTTCCCCAGAGGTCTTGTATTAAATAAAGTGTTTAAAAAAAAAAATCCCCCCAAATCCGTTAAAAATTTTAAAAATAGAAGAAAAATAATAAAATAGACATGATTGGTATCACTGCGTCCACAGCGACCAGCTCTATAATAATCAAAAACAAAACGTTGAATCTCATGAGTAAGGACCGAAAACTAAAGGTCTGAAACGCGTAGACGAGACTGTCCTGTACTGAAAGTTTTTATCGCTTTAATAAAGTATTCCTTTTTGCTACAAGATTGAGCTGGATTCTACGTTTTGTTTTTGAATATACAAGTCAGCCGCGTCCAGGAGCTGGTTCCGTGCTCACGGCAAAGAGGAGCAGGTGAGAGCTGTCTTTTCTCTTCTATGTGATTTAGCTCTATAATAATAATAATATATGATCTACCCATTCAGGTGAACGCCGTAAAAAGAAAATAAACATTACGCCAAAACAGATTTTTTTGTTAGCTTACCTCCCAAAAAACAGAATGTTAATCAATCAAAAAGTCGTATGTACCCCAAAATGGTAGCAATAAAAACGTCACCTCATCCCGCAAAAAAATGAGCACCCATAGCCAGAAAAAAAAATATGGCTCTAAGAAAATTGCAACACAAAAACATGATTTTTTTTTCAAAAAATGCTCTTATTGTGTAAAACATAAAAAAAAAAAAAATAGACATATTTGGTATCGCCATGTCTGTAACAATTGGCTCTACAAAAATATCACATGATCTACCCCATCAAGTGAACGGTGTAAAAAACAAAAACAAATAAAAATTATGCCAAAACTGCTTTTTTTAGTCACCTCACTTCACAAAAAACATATCAGTCAATCAAAACGTTGTATGTACCCCAAAATGGTAGCAATAATAATGTCACCTCATCCCGCAAAAAACAAGACCTCACACGACTATAGCTAGAAAAATGAAAAAAATATGGCTCAACACAAAACCATAATTTTTTTCTAAAAGTGTTTTTATTGTGTAAAACGCAAAAATTTAAAAAACAAAACATATTTGGTATAGTTGCGTCCGTAACGACCGGATCTACAAAAATATCACATGATCTACCCCATCAAGTAAACGGTATAAAACAAAAATAGAAAAATGACACCAGTTTTTTTGTAACTTCACCTCCCATAAAATGAGATAAAAAACAACCAGAAAGCCAAATGCACCCCAAAATGGTGCCCAAGCTTGTCCCACACAAAATAAGCCCTCATACAAGCTCATTCAACAAAAAATAATAAAAAGTTATCGCTCTTAAAAACCCTGACAGAAAATTCCATGTTAGAAAATCCAGAGGCCGCTCCCTCCCTTCTGAGCCCTGGTGTATCCCCAAATAACAGTTTACGACCACAGTTGGGGTGTTACTGTATTCAGGAGAAAGTGGGTAGAAAATTGTGGGGGGGATGTTCTCCTGTTATCTTTTGTGAAAAAGAAAGTTTGGGCCTAAAGCACCATTTTCTTGTTAAATAAAAAAAATGCATTTTTCATTTTCACACCCAAATATAAACAATTCTATGAAACAGCTGTTGAGTGAAGTGCTCACTACACCCCTTAAAAATTCCTTGGGTGGTGTAGTTTACAAAATGTGGTCACTTTTAGGGGGTTTTGACTGTGGGGGAACCTCAGGGTCTCTTCAAATGCAACATGGTGCCCAAAGACTATTCCAGCAAAATCTGCCCTTCAAAAACCATATGGCGCTCCTTGCCTTCTGTGCCTTGTCGTGTGCCCAAACAGCGGTATACGACCACATATGGGGTGTTTCTGCAAAGTGCAGAATCAGGGTAATAAATATTAAGGTTTGTTTTGTTGCTAACCCTTGATGTGTTCCAGGAAAAAAATTATTAAAATGAAAAATCTGCAAAAAAAGTTAAACTTTGAAATTTCACCTCTATTTTGCTATAATTCCTATGGAATACCTAAAGGGTTAACAACATTTCTAAAACCAGTTTTGAATAGTTTGAGGGGTGTCGTTTCTGAAATAGGGTCATTTATGGGTTGGTTCTATTATGTGAGCCCCACAAAGTGACTTCAGAACTGAGATGGTCCTTAAAAAAGTTGACTTTGGAAATTTTCCTAAAAATATCAAAAATTGCTTCTAAAATTCTAAACCTTCTAATGTCCTAAAAGAATAAAATTACCAAAATGATGCCAACATAAAGTAGATATATAGGGAATGTTAATTAATGAATATGTTATGAGGCATCACTATCTGTCTTAAAAGCAGAGAGATTCAAATTTAGAAAACAGTGAATTTCTCGCTCGTTATCATTGGGGGACACAGGACCGTGGGTATAGCTTGCTGCGGCTTGGGCGACACAAGGCTAGAACTGTTAACTCCTCCCCTGCAGGCTATACCCCCTCCAGCCAGGAGAGAGCATATCAGTTTTAGCTTAGTGTCCGTGGGAGGCAGAACTCCCTGCCTTAAGCAGAGTGGTTTCTTCATTTGATTTTTCCTTTTCCCTTTTAGGTTTGGTAAACAGAGTCGCCCAGCATCTCTGTTATCTCGGGGAGCAAGGCCAGTGTCGGAGTCCCTCACCGCTGGACCGCCTCACAGAAGCAAAAGGAGGATCCAGGGAAGCCTGGTTCCCCTGCTTACCACCAGCCAAGGGGTCACCAAGGTCCGCCAAAGAAAAAGACCCTCCCGCCATACCAGACTCCTGCCACTTAATTGCCAGCTGCTGAGGAGGTGACCCTGCTGGAAAAGGTGACCTTGCGGGTCAACTTAGGGAGGGTGAAGAGAAGATGATGAAGATGAGGTGAGTACACGGGACTAGGTTAACCCTCTTCCCCCTACCTCCCCTTTTGGCGGCAATTGTTCTAAGGGGTCTATAAGGTTAATAGGCACCGGGCTCCACTTATAGTAGCCAAGGACCTCTAAAGGCAGGCCCCCTCACCCCCCCCCCCCCCTGTGCCAACGGTGACTCGGGCACATGGGGGTTAATGACCATGTTCTCCGGCTCACATTGGGCGGCCGAGCAGGTGGAGGGGGAGCGGATGAGGCTTCCCGCTCCCCGATATCCAACGCCATAATCCGCCCTTTTCGGGCGCGCCACTCCAAAAGGGTTAATGCCTGCACTGGCACTTATTTAACATGGGGGACTCCGGCTGCATCCCGGCCAGTGTGTGCACTTCGCGCACCGCTCCAGGTCCTTCTATCCTCCGGCATCCCGGGCGGCCGTGCATCAAAACTTTAGGCCCCGGCTTCACGGCATACTAGGCCGCAACTTTCATCCCCTGGTATGAGAGGGGGGAGCGGCGGGCTGGCGAGACTTCTTCCCGCCTAGCTGTCCCCTTTCCCCAGAAGCCCGCTGAGCGCCGCCCCCAGTCTTCAAATCACTTTTAACCCTTCCTGGCCAGCCACTTCTGTTAGGCCGGCTCTGGATTATCAGGGGTTTAGATATACAGTGCAATTTGCTTGAATATTGCAGAATTTAACCCCTTCCTGCCTCTTATCCACTTGAGGCTGGGCATCCCAGTTTCATAAAGAAAATAAGAAACATTTACATCCATTCGGGCCCTATCCCCCTCAGCCCAAATCACCGTGGAACCACTAAGACTGTGCGATACCAGACTGGGCCCATGCTGTATTCCGGACACAGGAGGACATTGCATAGTTTCCCAATCCGCTCTCCGCGGCTGTTTGGTTGATAACTCTCCAACTGCGCAATACAGTGAAGGACCCCTGAAGGATTCCCAATCCGCCCTCTGGGGCCGTTTGGTTGATTATCCTTCACCTGCGCAATCCAATGGAGGACCTCTGACAGTTCCAAATCCACCCTCCTGGGTCGTTTGGTTGATAATTCTCCACCTGTGCATTCAAATGGAGTACCTCTGGAAGTCCCAATCCACCCTCCTAGGTCGTTTGGTTGTTAATTTTCCACCTGCGCAATTCAGTGGAGGACCTCTGGAACTTCCCAATCCACCCTCTGGGGTCGTTTGATTGAGAATGCACCGCCTGCGCAATCCGGTGGAGGACCTCTGGAACTTCCCAATCCACCCTCCGGGGTCGTTTGATTGATAATGCACCGCCTGTGCAATCCGGTGGTTGGATCTCTAGAAGTTCCCATTCCACCCTCTGGGTAGTTTGGTTGATAAGTCTCCACCTGCGCAGTCCGCAACTGCCAGGGGCGAGACTCTGAGGGGTAGACCTACGCGCAAGCGAACCACAGCATGACATTTTTCCTCCTTGGATATCTCCGCACCCCCACCCTTCCTCCCTGGGCCACACTCAGACACACCCTCCCTCCCTGGAGAGGGTCAGTCCAAAGGGGAGGGGGATTCAGACTCTCCCAAGATTGCGTCTACGGTAACCAGCAGTACTTGTCGTATACATTACCCCTTTTCATAGGCGGAGTAATTGCACTACTACGGGATACAGTACCTGCCTTATACATTGTCCCCTGCCATAGGTAGACTAAGTACAATAACACTGGTTTCAGTGCTGGACGTATGCATTCCCCCTTCTGTAGGTGGCGGAATTGCATCTCCACTGGGTTCAGTACCTGCCGTATGCATAAGCCCCTTCCATAGGTGGCTTTCTCAAGTGGGGCGTGGCAACAGGCGGTACCCGCGGGTGCCCGATACTCTTCATCTAGTGGTATATGGGTGCCGCCAGGTGGCTATCTCCACATTGTATCCTTCTTTTCTTTTCGGTGCTGGTTTGGGGCATGATTATGACATCCTCTGTCTTCTTAGGGGGTTACCTAGCAACACTTGTGTCCTAGAGACCCCTCATCTCCATGGGCCTCCACTGTTCCAGTCGGTCATGATATTGCATACGCCATTGCACATAATATGGTGAATACATTCCAGCGAGTCAAGTGTTTCACTGACTCTGTATTCTCTATCCCCCACTCCTCTTTATCTGGGAAAGTGGTTATGTTGGCACTCTGGTTTAGCTACTACAGCGTGTTCTCCTCCACAGGTGTAGCTTTTACGCTAGTGCTCGAGTTCGTAGTTGCTGCAGTGGGGCATCCCCCTCAGGTAGGGGTTCTACCCCGGCGCTAGCTTTGGCAGTTGCTCCTGTTCAGCGCCCTTCCCAGGTAGAGTGTTTAACCCCTTAAGGACACAGCCCTATTTCACCTTAAGGACCAGGCCTTAAGTGCTGATAACTTTAAAACGCTTTGACTTATCCAGGCCATTCTGACCATTCTGAGATTGTTTTTTCATCACATATTGTACTTCATGACACTGGTAAAATGAAGTAAAAAATATCATTTTTAATTATAAAAAAATACCAAATTTACCAAAAATTTGGAAAAAATTGCAAACTTCTAAGTTTCAATTTCTCTACTTCTATAATACATAGTAATACCTCCAAAAATAGTTATTACTTTACATTCCCCATATGTCTACTTTATGTTTGGATCATTTTGGGAATGATATTTTATTTTTTGGGGATGTTACAAGGCTTAGAAGTTTAGAAGCAAATCTTGAAATTTTTCCGAAATTTTCAAAAACCCAATTGTTAGGAACTAGTTCAGGTCTGAAGTCACTTTGCGAGGCTTACATAATAGAAACCACCCAGAAATGACCCCATTCTATAAACTACACCCCTCAAGGTATTCAAAACTTTTTTTTTTACAAACTTGGTTAACCCTTTGTTAACAGTTTTTTTTTTTTTACACCATGTCCCATTTGAAGCCCCCCTGATGCACCCCTAGAGTAGAAACTCCATAAAAGTGACCCCATCTAAGAAACTAAACCCCTCAAGGTATTCAAAACTGATTTTACAAATGTCGTTAACCCTTTAGGTGTTCCACAAGAATTAATGGAAAATAGATATACAATTTCAAAATTTCACTTTTTTGGCAGATTTTCCATTTTAATAATTTTTTTCCGGTTACAAAGCAAGGGTTAACAGCCAAACCAAACTCAATATTTATGGCCCTGATTCTGTAGTTTACAGAAACACCCCATATGTGGTCGTAAACCGCTGTACGGGCACACAGCAGGGCGCAGAAGGAACGGAATGCCATACGGTTTTTGGAAAGTAGGTTTTGCTGGACAGTTTTTTTTGACACCATGTCCCATTTGAAGCCCCCCTGATGCACCCCTAGAGTAAAAACTCCATAAAAGTGACCCCATATAAGAAACTACACCCCTCAAGGTATTCAAAACAGATTTTGCTTAAAATTTTTAACCCTTTAGGTGTTCCACAAGAATTAATGGAAAATAGATCTATACAATTTCAAAATTTCACTTTTTTGGCAGATTTTCCATTTTAATAATTTTTTTCCGGATACAAAGCAAGGGTTACCAGCCAAACCAAACTCAACATTTATGGCCCTGATTCTGTAGTTTACAGAAACACCCCATATGTGGTCGTAAACCGCTGTACGGGCCCACGGCAGGGCGCAGAAGGAAAGGAATGCCAGTTTTTGGAAGGCAGATTTTGCTGGACAGTTTTTTTTTGACACCATGTCCCATTTGAAGCCCCACTGATGCACCCCTAGAGTAGAAACTCCAAAAAAAAGGCCCCATTTTAGAAACTACGTGATAGGGTGGCAGTATTGTTGGTACTAGTTTAGGGTACATATGATTTTTGGTTGCTCTATATTACACTTTTTGTGTTAGGCAAGATAACAAGAAATAGTTGTTTTGGCACCGTTTTTATTTTTTGTTATTTACAACATTCATCTGACAGGTTAGATCATGTGATATTTTTATAGACCAGGTTGTCACGGATGCGGCGATACCTAATATCTATACTTTTATTTTATTTATGTAAGTTTTACACAATAATATAGTTTTTGAAACAAAACTAAAAATCATGTTTTAGTGTCTCAATATTCTGAGAGCCATAGTTTTTTCAGTTTTTTGGCGATTATCTTAGGTAGGGTCTCAAATTTTACGGGATTAGATGACGGTTTGATTGGCACTATTTTGGGTGCATATGACTTTTTGATCACTTGATATTACACTTTTTGTGATGTAAGGTGACAAAAAATGGTTTATATAGCACAGTTTTTATTTTTTACGGTGTTCATCTGAGAGGTTAGGTTATGTGATATTTTTATAAAGCCGGTCGATACGAACGTGGCGATACCAAATATGTATACTTTTTTATTCATTTAAGTAAGTTTTACACAATAACAGCTGTTTTCAAACAAAAAAAATTATGTTTTAGTGTCTCCATATTCTGAACCACAGTTTATTTTATTTTTTTGGGCAATTGTCAGGTAGGGGCTCATTTTTTGCAGGATGAGGTGACGGTTAGATTGTAGATTGGTATTATTTTGGTGGGCAAACGCCTTTTTGATCGCTTGCTGTTGTACTTTTTGTGATGTAAGGTGTATAGAGCCAGTCGATACGGAAGCGGCGATACCTAATATGTATACTCACCCCCCACCCCTATTTTCTAATAATTTTTTTTAACTTTATTTGGGGAAAATGACGTTTTTGTTTATTTTTACTTGAAACTTTAAATTTTTGGGGGGGAAAACTTTATTTTTTCAACTTTTTTTTCACTTTATTTTTTCAACTTTTTTTTCACTTTATTTTTTGTCCCACTTTGGGACTTGAACTTTTGGGGGTATACAATGCATTCCAATACAATGCATTCCAATACTTCTGTATTGGAATGCATTGACTGTATGAGTAATACTGTCCATTACTCATACAGCTTCCGGGGCCTGTGAGATCCAGGGGGCTGGATTTCACAGGCTCTCCACCGGAAGGCAGCGCAGATGCTTCAGGAAGGCATCGCGCGGCCTTCCATTCCATCAGGTCCCCCCCACAGCCCCATGGGAACCCGATGGCTCCGCCGCCGCACTATAGAAAGCCGCAAACCGCAGGTCTAAATTGCTGGATCGCCGACACGGGGGGGGGGGGAGGGGCACCTTGAGCAGGCACCTTGTTACGATCACCGCCCGTTGGGCGGTGGTGATCGGAACAACACGTGACATACCGATACGTCATGTGTCCTTAAGGACTCGGGAAACATGCCGTACCGGTACGTCATGTGTCCGTAAGGGGTTAAGGTTAGCTCTACTTAACTGGTACCATGGCTTCTACGAGATATCCTCAGGCCTCCCCCTCATTTTTGCGCTGACGGGGCAGGCGGTGGCTACTACTGTGGGAGTGGTATTTGCGTTACCACTACGTACTATGGTTCTTACTGCACAGCTCTTTCATTAGGTGGCGGATTCTTCTAGCACTGAATTCGGTGGCCTCTGCAGCACGGCCCCATCCTCTGCCAAGGTATGGCGCTAGCAATACAGTTGTGGCTCCCTGTCACGGAAGGTGTACAGGAAACAAGACAACACAAAATGAATATACGACTCACTGGATCCAAAACTAAGGAACAAAAAGGGAGACCCCTGCATCAGACCTGGCACTCTCCCTGACTGCTCAGCCTATGCGAAAATCCCAAAGGTAGATGATCGCATATCCTCGTACCTCGACTGTATAACACCTGAACACCCTATAATAGTGAGGGGACACGACCACCGGCTCCCTACACTAGATACGGAGGGAGTCAGGGTCACCTGGGATCCAGCAAACAGAAAAACACATATGAATGCACAACACTTATCTTGTAGAAGACTGGGAAGTAGGATCAGCATGCACACACACTCCAGGAAGTAATATAAACCGCAAACTGATGCACTATGGGGAGGAATTTAAAGGGATGCAATCAGTACAACTACATGACAGCTGAGAGAGGCTAACGAGATAAGGAACTGAAAGCAAAACAAAGGAAGCTCAAGGAGGAGGTTCTGAAATGCATCTGTCAGAGCTTCTCAGATGTCTGGTGGTGACACTCCCCTTGCATGGCTTCCTCCTTAGGCTAAGTTTTTGCACAGCCACTAAATCCTTACTTCTGTATAGCATATTTAAAAAGATACGGTGGGAGATAAAATCCCTCACCCAATATATTAAAAGTGGAAATATCCCTAAGGGCCTGCAGCTCTCCAAGACTCCGGCATGGGACCTGTGTGATGAAAGATTTGATGCAGAATGGAATCAGCTATTGAGGAAACAGTCTGTCGCAGAATTGATCATTAAAAGACAGACACAATTATTGGAGGATCTATCCAACAGAATTATACAAACCGGATTCCCAAAAAGTTGAGATACTAAACAAATTGTGAATAAAAACTGAATGCAATGATGTGGAGGTGGCAAATGTCAATATTTTATTTGTAATAGGACGTAGATGACAGATCAAACGTTTAATCCGAGTAAATGTATAATTTTAA